>NC_140931.1:58833683-59196183 GCF_014529385.1 Adiantum capillus-veneris
ATATCCTCAAGAGTCAAGTCACCAAAGCTCTCAACGCGCTTGCCTTTTAGATTTTGCCAAAACTTGCCACATGCATGTGCTTTCTCTTGTGCTAAAAGAAGTTGTTTTTCGACTTCCCACCTTCTCCTCTTCTTTTGAACAAGTGCTTTGTATGTGTGTGAACATTCCAAGTAAACTTCCTTGTCTTTGATTGCATCCAATCTTAGCAAGTGTTTTCGGGCTTGACTACATTCCATGTCAAACCATTTCTTTTTGGTGCTACCCTTCTTAGACCTTTTGCAAGACATGTGTTTCACCGAAAAGCATTCCTTCGCACAAGAGAAAATTACTTCTTTGAAAACTTTCCACTTGCATTCTAATGTTGGGCTCCCTTGATGCTCTATCATGCTTAACATTTGGTCCACCATATCAGCATATATAAGTGCTCGTTTGAAGTCTAGACGTAGGTACAAATGATTCACATCATGATTGGAGGCTACATGCTCGGTCCGTTTACCACACTTGAGGTCAATATATAACATCCTATGATCTGATTCCGGATTCCATTCACCAAGTGTAAAGCTTTGTATGCATTCTAGAGTGGCTTCTGAGAACAACATATAGTCAATCACGCTAGCACCATTGTGCTTTCTACATGTAAAGTCATTGGTGCCTTGCCATAGAGATACACCATTTGCAATGAGCATTCCGGTACTATTGCACATATGTAGAAGTGACTTTCCATAGTGATCCACTTCTTTTGCATCATTAGAACTTCGATTATACATGTATGAGTCATCCACTCTTCTTGATACATGCGGCATGTTGACTTGTTGTGTGTCGTGTTGTAACATATTTGTGCGAGCATTCATGTCTCCAAAAACAATGACTTCACCTTGATCCTTGTAATGAGCAATGTCTTCCTCTAGCTCAACAAAGGGCTGATCTCTATCCATATTCAAGCGAGCATAAAAGTTGGAGTCATAGTGAGGAATGTAGCAGCCGGCCACAAACATGACTTGACCATTTGGTGGGTTGATTTTCAGCCATAAGTAGCGTTTATACTTATCTTCTTTGACAATGGAAACATCTTTCAAACCCTTTTTGGTCATACATGCTACGCCTCCTTGGCCTCTTCGTTGCTTTGCATTTTTGGCCCACATCAAAGAATATACATCGTATTTGTCAAATCCAAGAATTCGTTGCGCATCATGCTCCCATGTTTCGACAAGAAGTATCACATCGGAGTCATTGGTAAGCTCATCAATGCCAATTCCCGCATTCCATGGATACCCGTTACAATTCCAAAAGCTTATTCGCAAGCGTGAGTTGGTCTCATAGATCATGTGTCCCTATTTTTTGGGTGGACTTGCATCCTCCTCAAGTGACTTTTCTTCTTGAGATGATACCTTAACCTTCTTGCTTCTTTCCTCGTATGCTTTGCGACGTACATTTTGTTGCATAAGAGTGCGATCCTCATATACATTACAAGAATCCACATTACTAAAGGCGCGCACAGACCACTTTTGAACCTCAACAAACACGTCCGCGCGCCGTTAGTATAGGTTAAAATAACACACCGATACTCTCTCTCTCTCTCTAGTTATATATGCTAAGCTATAGAGAGAGAGGGAGAGAGAGAGAGAGAGAGAGAGAGAGAGAGAGAGCCAGAGAGAGTCAGAGAGAGAGAGAGAGAGAGTCAGAGAGAGAGAGAGAGAGTCAGAGAGAGTCAGAGAGAGAGAGAGAGAGTCAGAGAGAGAGAGAGAGAGAGTCAGAGAGAGTCCGAGAGAGAGAGAGAGAGAGTCAGAGAGAGAGAGAGAGAGAGAGAGAGAGAGAGAGAGTCAGAGAGAGAGAGAGAGAGAGAGAGAGAGAGAGATTCATAGAAAGAGAGAAGGGGATTGAGACTCTTCTTTTGATGTACAGTAAGATGGCTAGAACAAAAGCCACTGCAAGGAAGGCAGGCAAGGGTCCAGAATTAGCATCGAAAGCAAGTGGTAGATCAGCAACCCCAAAGAAAAGACTTGGAAAACCAAATAAAATTCTGAAAGGGCCAAGGATGAAGAAGCTCCAAACCTGCATGGGACTTTTCAGAGAAATCAGAAAGGCACAGAAATGTGTAGATTTATGCATACCAAAGCTGCCCTTCCAGAGGATGGTGAGGTCCATATGTGATGAAGCTACCTGGGGCACCAAAAGGTGGAAGGTGGTGGCATTGATGGGTCTACAGGAAGCAGCTGAGGACTTCCTACTGGAGTACTTCAGTGACATGACCATTGTTGCAGCCCATGCCCACAGGGTTACTATAATGGACAAAGATAGTGAGACATTGAAAAGAATAAGGTGGAGGTATGACAAACTGCTGGTTCCCAATGTCTGCAAGGATAAGAAAATGAGAGAAATTTTGTTATACCCCCCGGAGCTAGTGCCTCAGCTCACAGTTGTAGATGTCACACATGATGTGAATACAAGGGCAAAGGCAGAGACTATTGCTCGCCAAACAGAGGAAATGAGGGAAGCAGAGCTTCAGGAGAAAGCAAAAGTAGCAGAGGTGTCCCAGAAACAAACAGAGTGCAATGTGACCCTGTCTATAGAGGCAATGAATCAAGAAACTCTGCTTTCAATGAAGAATGATTTGCTTGCAGAGATACCATTTGTAGATGGAACCAGAAACCTAGCTCTGGAAAAGGTGGACATTGATTTATTGCAGAATCCAGATGCTCAGATTTCAGACACAATTATCTATGCTTGTCTTAAGTAAGTGTTACTATCTTGCTAGCTTTGAAAACTCAGATAATAGGTTTGCTAACTCAGGTAGAGTCTCTGCAGCCTGATCAAAAGTCAACTCCCATTGCACACTCACACAGAGGTGTTTCTCCTTGATCCACAAATGTCTGTAATTATTAGACAAAAGAATAGTCCATCTGGGACCTTTGAGAGCTGGTTTCGCCACTGTGCTATGCTGGAAGTTACTGTGATCATCTTCCCATATGAGAACAACCATCACTGGAGTCTCATATGCCTTGATGTTGACCAACCAGCAGTGTGGGTGTTCAATTCAATAAAAGGAACCCACCCTGAAATTAGGCTGTAAGTGTTTTGTGTCAGAAAGTGTTTATTATAGATATCCATGTAAATTTGAAGCCTCATGCTAACATCTTGACATTGCCTTGTGCAGTTGTATAAAGAGGTTGTTGCTTGCCTATGGCAAGCTATGTGGAAGGTATGAACTATACAAGGCCACAATCAAAGAAGTACCTGTCCCAAATCAAACCGATGGGAATTCTTGCGGCTGGAGATGTCTTCTCCATGCAGAATATGTCCTGCAAAGCTACTTTGCATTAAAACCTTTCATGACTAAGGTACCCATTTTGCAATGCATTCAGTTAGTTTTGGTTTAGTCTATAAAAGAATTCTCATCATGTGGTCTTTCAATTTTGCAGAGTGCTTTAAAAAACTACACATATGATTATTTGCAAAGATACCAGGTAAGTTTAATACAACACCTGCTTACTATGTCTAGCCCTAGAGAGCTTGAAGATAGCGGCTTGGATGAGCGCACTATTGATCTTACAAAACATGACGTGCCACCACGACAAACCCCTACATCCGATACAGTGGAATCGCATCGGGCCGAGGGTGTCATATCAGCAGAAGATCAAAGAGTCGAGGATGAGGAAAGGACAAATGAGCATATGGAAGCTGCTAAGGTTCAACCGGAGGAGACAATGAAAGAGGCAAGTCAGCCTGTGGAACAGCCAAAAGAGCCTATGGCTGAAACCGAAGATGAGGAAAGCAGGCCTATAGATGAGCACAAAGATATGGATGAGGAAAGCAGGCCTCGGGATGAGCAAAATGATATGGATCAGGGAAGGATGTATGAGGCAAGCCGATCAACCTTGAATCAGGCAGAAAGGGCCATGGGGGAGACCCCTGATGAAGATTTGAATGATGACTATGAAGATAAAGCGGAGGAGAGCAACAACGACATGAACACTACAGAGACCCAGTATGGACCCTTGCTACCTGTAGATACGGTTGTTCCGGTAATGTCTATTCAAGTATGGCAAAATATGTTCAGCTTCTAACTACTTATATGTACTTGTCAACTTTTACAGAGGTTGATTATCTTGGACGTCAATGGATTGCTGCTGATGCGGGTGCCTCTCGGTGACAGAGGACCCTTTGAGGATTTGCAAACGTTTCGGATGGGAACTTGTCGAGTCGTGGTTCGTCCAGGAACCAAGGAGTTTATTGAGTTTCTTCTTCCGCGCTTCAGAGTTGGCATATGGTCTTCAATGCAAAGGCAAAACTTATCGCCACTAGTTGCAATAGTTTGCAGTGTATGCCAAGCTCACACGTCAGATTTTGCCTTTTTGTATGATCAAAGAAAATGCGTTACTGTTGAGGGCCACTACCACCCTAAAAAACCAGGATTACCTCTTTTGTACAAACCGTTTAGCCAAATCGGTGTACCCTTTGATGCAACTAATACAGTACTAATTGATGATACTCCCGAAAAGGGAGAACTAAATCCGCCGGGAACAACTATCTCACCACCTTCTTTCGAGGGGCATTCCTTCGATTTTTACCTTGAAGACATTCTGATTCCATACTTACAGAAATTGTATCTCAGTCCATTGTTCACGGACGAGTTTGTACTTTCTAATGATTTAAGATGATTCTTCTATCTGTCTTTGTCTTGTCTAACATATATATATATATATATATATATATATATAATATATAGACAGAGAGAGAGAGAGAGAGAGAGAGAGAGAGAGAGAGAGAGAGAGAGAGAGAGAGAGAGAGAGAGAGAGATTTGACGTGGTAAAGAAATGTATTTCAAGCACACTTTTTCACAGGGCACAATTGAAAAATGAGATCAATAAACTTCATGTCTTGAAAGTCATTTGTATACACTTGGGTTTACAAGAATATCTGTTACATTGACACTACTTCAACCCGACCATCCAACTCTTTGCACAAAATATCTTTTTCTCTTCGCCGCATCACCTTACGGCCAGCTGAGAAAAAGGAAAAATCTGATAGTTCCTTGTCCATTGACTCTTCAATGATGTCATTTCGCAAATGCTGAAGGCTGCATAGCTCCCTTATTGTAACCACCAATACTAGGCCATTCTCTTTATCAATCACTTCCACATCCACAGTAGGATTATCTTCCAAACCTGCAGAAACTTGGTCCATAGGAATGTACTTACCGTTTAGCATTTGTGATCGCATATACCAAAATGAGAGTAATAGTGATTGGCTTGCAATCATGTACTTGACAACTAGAGTATCAAGCGCGACCTCGCACCGTAAACCAATCTCTTCCTTTGCATACCATCCTTTGTCAAGAAGTTTGTCACAGGATGACTGCTGAAATGACTTGCACATGAACATAGTTTTTGTAACTCTGATGTTGTAGCTATGAAACAGCTCTATGAAGAGTGCAACAGGACAAAAGTTTGCAATTCGAACCAGTTTGGTAGGAATAGAGCTACGTAGAGACCTTTGTATATCCTTGTAGAGCTTACTTCGCATTGCCTCCACCATTGTTTCCTCGGGAACTGGCCAGTCCACAGTGTTCCAATCGATCGGTAGAGGCAGTTTCACCAACATGCCATTCTTATTGCCTGAGCTGAGTTGGTAAAAGTGGTCATAAAAAAAGATTCCCTCATCAGCCAATCTTTTGCTGCTCCTCTCTGAATACTGTAGAGAACCAATATGGGCATGTACAACATGGAAGAGGCCTATTATGCACTCCACAGGCTCCCATTGCTCATAAGAAGAGGGATAAACATCTGCAATATATATAAGAAGAGTTAAACTAAGAGTATCAATAAGTACAAATGACAAATCTAATGTAATTGAGTTGTGAAGAGTAGAGACATTACTCATAACAAGCGGGAGAAACATTGCAAAATATATAAGAAAAGTTATAATGAGAGTATCAGTAAGTTCACATGTCAAGAGTACTTACAATTGCAACGTGGTTGATGTATATTTGATACATTTCCACCGTTTGCTATCACCTCTGGATGGGTAAACACATGCTGAACAAGAACTTCCTTTACAGATCTTTTGCCGATCTCAACTTTGAAATCCAACACCCTGGCCTTCCATGCTGAGCGGTAAACGTTGATACCACTAAACCTCTTGGGTCTTCTTGGTTGCATGAGGACCCATGAACCTTTGTTTATCCTTTGTCCAACCCATTGGTTGTCTGCACTTATTGAAGCTGGTATTGTAATTGAGGATATGCTACTACTTGGCCTTCTAGGCAAAGTGCCGTTGTTGTTTGTTGGTGTGAGAGACAGTAAACACCTTGAGGCTCTTGGGCGAGAAGACGTGGATGCCATAACTCTCAGAGAAAAGCTTTAGTGGAGGGAGATTCACTTTGAAAGCATTCTAATGGAGGGAAAGTGTTTTAAAATTCCAATATCTTGTGCGGGCTTAATGGTCACCCTCCAGTACGTTAATGACCATGAGAGAATATCAGAAGTGGGACCACACGCAAGCACCTAAAAGCTCGGTAAAAGTAAGGAAATTACTATGCTACAATCCTAGTTTCGTGAAAGTTTTATGCTATTTTCCTATTTTTTGAGTCTTTCCAGGTACTTTTCTACGTAACGTAGCCTTCATGCTCATTGGACGCGCTCTATTTGAGTGACTAGTACTAGCTGCCAGATGCAGTTAGTGGCAAGGGGATACATGAATCAAGTATGGCTTCTCCGACCATATCTAGCGGGCAGGTGCATGTGGTGACTTTATCACACCAACTGATCTTAGGAATGCATATCTTGATCAGATCGAGGATCAGAATATAGAAGCAAAGATGGATACCTTAGCTTAGTCAATACTCATTTGAAACCGCCGGCCTCGCCCTCGAGCTTGTGGGAGAGGGTAGGGCTGGGGGTTGTTGCCAGCTTCATCCGAAAGAAGGAGAGAAGTGCATGAAGTGGGGAGGGAGGAGGTGGTGGTGGTGCCTGGTGCAACGGTAAAGACATCGTCTTTACCAACGTGTCGCACGCTTCTCGATATGGGCACAACCTTAATGGTCTCATTGGCTCTCTGGTTGGTGAGCACCACCTCCATGATGAATTTCTAGAGGGAGCGAGGGAGGGGGGTTGGGCGCCGGAGTTTACTGATATATGATTAAGAGAAACAGAGAGGGGTTTATAGGAGGAAGGGCGGGGGGGGGGGCTCGAGTGCCAGCACAAGTAATTGGGACTTTTGTTGCCTGAAGCTCGTGCCTTCGTATCCATGCTTTTAAATGGGTCTACTTTGCTCCCAATTAATTCGTTAGTCGTCGAGATACCCTTTTATTAGCTTTTGCAAAACCATACTCGCCACTTTATCTCTTGTTCCGCACAAGAACTTTTGAAACATTTTTTATATATTTAAAAAAAGATATTTTTTTAGATTGATATAAGGCTATGGTCACGCGAGGCTTAGTTTTGAGGAACACGGCTCGACCAGCCCTCTGACAAAGCAGTCTTTGGCAGGTTTTCACCGGCTCACTTTTGTAACTATGCCTTTTTACGCATATTGTCAAAACTATCTTGGTTAGCTACCGGTCACTGCTCCAGTTCTCTCTTCTGCTGCTGTTGACCATCAACCTCTCTATCCGCTGCTGCCCGTCAACCTCTGCGGATCCGTACCTGCCATGGTCAGCACTAGTCGAGGCTTACGGAAAACTAAGCCTCGTGTGACCATGCCCTAATCAAAACTCGGAAAAGTGCAATGTAGAAAAAATGGAACATTTCTTAGATAGTTAAAAAGAACTTATGCATATAGAAAATTAGATAGACGTTCATAAAAAATTGCTGATAGAAAATTGGAGGGAGGTCCTACAAAATTTTACATATAGAAAATTAGATGGACGTCCATAAAAAATGGCTATATAAAAAGTTGGAGGGACGTCGTACAAAATTTTACTTAGAAAAAATTGAATGGACATTTAAATTATTTTTTTACAAAAGTAAACAAATTGATTGATCTATAGATAAATATTAATCAGTTTTTAGCCTTTAAACCGACCAATGTATTATCTTTGCATCATTTTTGGATCATCCACTATAACAAACATCCAGTGCACCAAATTAACTCTCATTTCCTCCAAACTCAAACCTCTTTTTTGCTCAAAAAATGAGCTCTCCTTCCTTTTAGTCTTGTAGTAGCTAGCTTTTAAAACTAAATGCATGTCATCAATTGTCTGCAGATCAAAGTATTTACAGGAGAATAGTCTCCTCATTCTCCACATTTGAAGATGAAACCTACATAAACACATAACTTACTACTATAAACAAAGGGTTTTATGAAAACATATTTTATGTATATGATAACTAAAGAACTAAATATAAAGAAGGTGAGAGTAAATCTTGTCTCTATAATGGATAAACCATTTCATAAGACTTCGATTTTCAACTTAGGAACATGAAAGTACTAAATTTTGTTCATAATTTTTGTAAAGACAATCAATTCATGAAGTTATGAAAAGACTCACCATTTTCAATGAAGCAATTAATCCCAATGTGCCATCAAGTTGATTTTCTGTCGCCAATGGCATACAATCCACATGAGATTTCTCTCCCACATCATCACGGTTTACATCTACTAGCTCAATGCTAGACACCTATACAAATGCATAAGTAAGTAAACACATGGCATATACATTTAACATAAGAAAGAAAGGTCAAAATATAATATAAGTAAGTCTCTACGGTTGAACTTTCAAAGCAATAGTACCACCATTTTCTTTTTTTGCAATGCCATGTGCCTTGAAAAGTAGGATGAGTTTAGTTAATTTCTTTCATAAGGCCACTATGAAGCCAAATATCTTTATGCTTACAAAATATATACACACTTACATCATTTGTAGTCTTCTTCCTATCATATTCTCGTTGTGATTGTGCATAGGTCAGCACAAACTGATAAATGTGTGTCTCCTCCCATTGGTAGGTTGCCTTGCCGAATCCAAACTTCAAAGGTGTTAATTCATCGATCTTCGTTGAAATAAGATCGTGGATTCTCTGTTGCTCAAGGCGAATGTGGTGCAAATCATCCACAAAAGGGAACCATCCTAGGTTGTACTCGCTTTAGAGTAGAGTCTACCTCTCCAACAACAACATATGCTAGCTGACAAGCACTACAAGAGGTCACTTGAATTTCGACGCCACATTACCGAAGTCATTGGCGGGCATCGGTATATATGTGTGTATTTATGGAGGGAGCTAAGGTTTTTTAAAAGATTTGATTTTCAAATTTTTGACGTTTCTTCCGGTGTCTATTCCGACGACAGCACGAATAGACATTCCGACGCCTATTCCGACGCGTGTACCGACATCTATACTGACGACACCTGCAAAAATCAAAACCGCGGGCTTTCTCTGCACATTTCTCTTGTTCTTGCGCGTTTTCTCAAGCTCTCTTCTTCCCCCTCTCTCACAGATTGGTGCAAAATAAGCCGTCGGAAGTGCTAATCTTGCTTGTGGGTTAGCGCATAACACTAAGGTGAGATTGTTTTCATGTTTACTTGTAGATTTAGGGTTTAGGGTTTAACTTTGTGTTTGTGCGTGCCTTTTTGTAGGTTCCAGGACTTTTTATTGCTCAAATAGGACGAATGTGAGTGTTGGAACCTTTAAATGCATATTAAATTTATTTAAATTATTTTGTATATTAAGAAAATAAAATTTCATGCTTTAAACTTTGAATGCTTTAAAAGAATTATTATTTGATGTTAAATTTCATTTTAAATTATGAAAAAAAATTGTTTTGGTTTATGAAAAAATCTTGTTTTGAAGAAATTTTGTATTGAATTATGTCGTTTTTGAAATTATGCAGTTGATGGGTTTTATGTTTTAGGTTAAGTTTAGGTTATAAGTTAAGTTAGGTTAAGTTAGGCTTGGTTATCTTATACGTTAGGTTACATTAAGTTAAGCTACATTGTTAGGTTAAGTTTTACGTTAGGTTAGGTTATCTTATACGTTAAGTTAAATTAAGTTGATCAACGTTAGGTGAAGTTATATTAAGTTACATTAGGTTAAGCTACGTTAAGTTATGTTAGGCTATATTTTATGCCAGGTTAGGTTAAGTTAATCTACGTTAGGTTTAGCTACGTTAGGTTATGTTAGGTTAGGTTAAGCTACGTTCGATAATACGGCAAGCCATAGAGCTTACCCACAACGCATATTAAAAATAACACAATGGCGATCCGTTCGTCAATACGGCAACCCATAAAGCTTACCCACAACACATATGCATTATGGGCAAGCTCTATGGCTTTCCGTATTACCAACGGCTCGCCATTGTCTTGTTTATATGTCCGCGTGCGGTTTTCAAGTCCTAAAATATCTAAGCGGCCTTGAAAATAACACCATAGCAAGCCGTTTGGCAATACGGCAAGCCATAGAGATTTCTCACAATGCATATCATAGAGCTTTCTCACAATGCATATGCATTGTGGGCAATCTCTATGGCTTGACCTATTAATTGTTAAATGGCTCGCCATTGTGTTTTCTATATGTCTGCAAGCAGTTTTCAAATCCTAAAATAGCTAAGTGGTCCTAAAAACAACACAATGGCAAGCCTTTTGGCAATACAACAAGCCATAGATCTTTCTTACAATGCATATGCATTGTGGGCAAGCTTTATGGCTTGCCGTATTGCCAAACGGTTCGCCATGGTATTGTTTATATGTTTGTGAGCGATTTTCAAGTGCTAAAATTGCATCGTGTCCCTAAAAACAACACAATGGCAATCCCTTTGGCAATACGACAAGCCATAAATCTTACCCACAAGGCATATGCATTGAGGTCAAGCTCTATGGCTTTTTGTATTGCCAAAAGGCTTGCCATTTTGTTGTTTTTAGGACCGCAAGTGGTTTTCAAGCCCTAAAATAGCTAAGCAGCCCTAAAAACAACACAATGAAGATCCATTTGGCAAAACAAAAAGCCATAGAGGTTTCCCACAATGCATATGAATTGTGGGCAAGCTCTATGGCTTGTCGTATTGCCAACGACTGGTCATTGTGTTATCTATATGTTTGCGAGCGATTTTCAAGCGCTAAAATTGCCTCGTGTCCCTAAAAAACAAGACAATGGCGATCTGGCAAGCCATAATGCTTTCCCACAAGGCATATGCATTGTGGGAAAGCTCTATGGCTTTCCATATTGCCAACGGCTCGCCATTGTGTTGTCTATATGTCTACGAGTGATTTTCAGGCCATAAAATGGCTTCACAACTCTAAAAACAACACAATGGTAAGCCGTTTGCCAATTGGCAAGCCATAGAGCTTGCCCACATTGCATATACATTGTGGGCAAGCTGTAAGGCTTGTCATTTTGCTAAATGCCTCACCATTGTGTTGTTTTTATGTTAGATTACGTTTAGGTGAGATTATAGGTTAGGTTATAATTTAAGTTTAGGTTATAAGTTATGTTACATTAAGTTAAGTTATAGGTTAGGTTTAGGTTATAAGTTACGTTACATTAATTTAGGTTAGGTATAGGTTTTAGGTTATGTTAGATTATAGGTTAGGCATAACGATTATAAATTAGGTTAGAGCTAGCGTCAAATTAATAGTAGAAAAAACGCAATCGGACTTCGAAGATGACTTGTGTACTTCTAAAAACGCAAACGAATTTCGGTTGGCTTAGGTTATAGGTTAGGTTTAAGTTATAAACCAGGTTACATTAAGTTAGGTTAGGTTTATGTTATAATTTAGGTTAGATTATAGGTTAGGTTAGAGCTAGCGTCAAATTGATAGTAAAAAAAACGCAGTCGAACTTCAAAAGTGCACACAGACTTCAAGAACCTTAATATATAGTCATTGACCACTAGAGATGAGATTTTTACTCTGTGGTCCTAATCTCCATGCACCTCTAGACCGAGGTGTGCGGGGATAGGGCATGGCTAGAGAATGTGAGGTTGTTAGAGCTAGCAGAAAACAATTGAAAAAACGCAATCGGACTTCAAAAGTGCGCATAGACTTCAAGAACTTTCAAATATAGTCATTGACCAATAAAGACGAGATTATTACCCTGTGGTCCTAATCTCCGTGCACCTCTACACCGAGGTGTGCGGGGATCGGGCCTAGCTAGAGAATGTGAGGTTGTTAGAGCTAGCAGAAAATAGTTAAAGAAACGCAATCGGACTTCAAAAGTGCACACAAACTTCAAGAACTTTAATATATAGTCATTGAAAAATAAAGAGGAGATTATTACCCTGTGGTCCTAATCTTCATGCACCTCTAGACCGAGGTGTGCGGGGATCGGGCCTTCCTAGAGAATGTGAGGTTGTTAAGACTTGACATGTACTTAGTAGTGTTTAGTTATAACAACTAGAGTGTTTTAATTATTTATTGCATCATTGGTAGATAAAGTATGGACGATAGGATGGCATGTCCTTGTGTGCATTGCAAGAATCAGATCTTTCAAAAACAAAAAATTTGCAACCAACACAGACACAATCACGGTCTCTTTCCGATAGAGCAAATACAAGAGTTGCGTTATCAATCTCATGGTCTAGAGATTGAAGGTCAAAGTCCGCAAGTCGATATTGCTCCAACTTCATCCCAGAGAAGACGATTTTCAAACGAGCAGCCATCGACTGAGTCCTCCCAACTAGTACCCGAAGGGGCATTTCAAGAAGTAGAGATGGAGCAGATTTTGGACGTGTTCTTTGACATGGAATTCCAACATAGAAGGCGACAACATTGAACGCAATATTGTGGAACAACCACAGTCATCCCGTTCATATCGATGACATGATAGCAACAACGAAGAGGGCAAGATGATGCAAAGTCTTGCACGCATGTAGCTCTACACTGGTGCAAAAATCTAAATTCTTTGTACCGCGTTGGCAATGCTTAATTTGCAGTCTGTCTACGGTTGGTGGTCTGAGGCCTCAGTCACAGAGCTTTTCAGGTAAACATATTTTATCCTAATCATGGTAAAGTGCAAATTACAGTTCATATAAAGTGATCAAAGGGCTGACTTGTTCATGTAACGTCAGGTTGCTGAATGAGCAAATATTGCCAGAAGGGAATCACATGCCCCCTACCCGTCGAGCCGCTAAAAAGCTTCTTACTAATTTGGGCTTCGATTATAAAAAAATACATGCATGTCCTAATGATTGTATACTTTTTTGCAATGAGTATGCAATCTTGGAACAATGTCCCAACTGTGGATCAAACAGGTACAAGGAGGACACACAAGGAAAATTTATCCCTGTAAAGGTTCTTCGACACTTTCCTATCATTCCAACAATAAAGAGCATGTTCAGGTGCAAGTTCATAGCCGCCTTGATGACATGGCACTCAAATACTAGATCGACAGATGATGTTATGCGGGTACCTGCTGACTCTCGTGCATGGAAGCACATAGAGAAAAGTTGACCTACATTTAAGAACGAGCCTCGATGTATCCGCTTTGGTATGGCAATGGACGGAGTAAACCAATTCAGATTACGGAGTTCGTCATGGAGCACGTGGCCTATTTGTCTGGTTAATTATAATCTTTCACCATGGCTCGCTATCAAGAACGGCCATCTGTTGTTGTCATTGATTGTCCCAAGAAAGTACAAAGCAAAGAGCACGGACGTCTATCTGGCACCACTTATAGAAGAGCTCTAAATCTTGTGGACATGAATCGATGTGGTTCATATGTCCCAACCAATCGGACAACGGAATGTACATGTGCAAGGCATTCTCATGTGGACCATGCACGATTGGCCAAGCTTCGGTGAGTGCTCAGGTAAGTGCCTTTAAAACCTTCACACACATGTGATTCATGGCTATGTCACACTTTTATATTTTTATTTTGTGACGTTTCAGGCTTGAGTTACTTGTGCAATTATGCATGTCCGAAATGTGGTCCTTGACTTGGCTTCCGTCACTTTGAGCATTTGAGCATAAGCCCGTTGATTCAACAATCACTTCATTCCAATCTAAGGGCACACAAGTTCAGGACCTTCTTTATCGATACAAGCCGCAGGTAGTTCGCAGCGGAGGCGACGCCCATCGCTTTCCTTGATCACCACTGCAGCCCGGGCGGAAAATGTCGGTGCCCCGGCCCCAGACACGGTCCACTGTCACTCATGGCCTAGAGAGTCCTTCGGGCACCTCGAGCGCGCCCCGAGACTCGAAAACGGCCGGAAAGAAGAATCTCGGAGGAGGGTAGCCTCGGTAATCCCCTAAGGGGGGGATGGCATCACGATGTCCCAAGAGGGGCGTGGGGAACTGTTCGCCTCACCTCACTCATCCCTTGCTCAGGGATCAGCCCCCATTTCCGTCTCAAGTGAGAACCACTACCCTTATAGTTGCGCACAATTCGGCGTGGGTTGGCAAACTCCCTAGCACCGAGCAACCTGAATAGAAATCCCAAGCGTGGGGGCGCCATCGACGGCACGGAGGGGGGAGACTGCCGTGAACCATAAGAGCTAGAAAAAACCCCATGATGCTCAAAAAAACCCCACGATCCCGGATCGTAGGGTTCACAGGCCGTTGGGGCCACAACTGAGGGGTAGGAAGTGTGCGCGTCAACCCGGGGGGGGGGGGGGGGCAAGGGGGACCTTTGCGGTGTCAACCCACAAAGCAAAGCGGGAAGCGTGATGTCGATGTCCCTCGCCCTCAGAAGGGTACAGGCCGTCGTCAGCCCACGGAGCGACGATGCACACCGATCGGGGGGGATCGCAGGGGCATCGACGTCAACGTCCCTCAGCTCACGAAGATGCACGGCCCGCCCTCGGCGGGCCAATCGACTCCGCGCACTCAGGGGGGCAACTAGGGGGCATCGACGTCCCTCACCTCGTGGGGGTACACGGGCCGTTGTCAGCGGGCCGATCGACGACGCGCAGTGAGGGGGGACAATCGCGTGGCATCGACGTCCCTTGCCTTGGGAGGTACACAGGCTGCCTTCGACAGGCCGATCAACTACGCGCACCGAGGGGAAAAACCGCAGGGCATCGACGTCCCTCGCCTCGCGGGGGGCCTGTGGGGACACATGGGCCGGTCGTCGGTGGGCTGATCGATGCCGCACACCGAGGAGAGGCAACCATAGGGTGTCAACGTCCCTCGCCTTGTGGGGGGCCCATGGGGAGGACACGGGCCACCCTCCATGGGGCGTCAGAGTACACGCACCAAGGGGGGGAAATTGTGGCGCATCGACGCCCCTCGCCTTGTGGGGGTACATGGGCCACCGTCGACGGGTCGATCCGACGACGTAAACCACGGGGGGGCAACCATGGGATGTCAATGTCCCTCACCTTGCGGGGATACACGGGCCTCCATCGGCGGGCCGATCGAGGATGCATGCTGAGGAGGGGCAACCGCGGGCGTCAACGTTCCTTGCCTCGCGGGGGTACAAGGGGTGCCATGGGCGGGCCGACCAACAATGCGCACAGACATCGCTGGCGGTGGGGCCATGGGGGCCACATGAACTGCGGTAAACGGGCCAATGTCGACACGCATCAAGTGGGCATCCATGGGGCATCAACGTCCCTCGCCTCTTCGGGGCACACGGAAAGCCGTCGGCGGGCCCATCGACGTGGCACATAAGGAGGCAACCATGGGGCATCGACATGGACGTCCCTCGCCTTGCAAGGGGTGCATGAGCCGCTATTGGTCGGGCAATCGATGACGTGCTTCGAGGAAGGGGACCGTGAAGCAATATAGTGGCTTCAACCTATACCGATCAACTCACTGCAATGTGTAAACCGTTCCAAAGCTAAGCCTTTTGCCAAAGCATCTGCTAGGTTTTTGTTAGTGTGTACCTTGACCAAATCAATGAGCTTTTTGGCCAAGAAACCTCTTACGAGATGATACCTAACTTCAATGTGTTTCAATTTGGAGTGAAACACGGGATGTCAGGACACCGGCAAGGCCAGACTAGACAAGGGCAAGGCCGAGGGCTAGGCAGTGTGGAAAGGGAGTATAACTAGGGCAAAGGGCCAGGGGCCATGCTATATAGTGGGTGGTTGGGTTGTGGACTCCTGGGTTCTAGTTCCCCTTGTCTTACACTGGTATCTGAGCTAGGGGAGAGGAAGGCCATGGAGAAGGGAAGGAGAAGGGGCTTGCTTTTTGCATGGCTTATTGCATGTCTGCTCTCTCTCTCTCTCTCTCTCTCTCTCTCTCTCTCTCTCTCTCTCTCTCTCTCTCTCCCGCTCTCTCTCTCTCTCGTTTCCATGAGGACGTGCATGCAAGGGCCAACCAAGGGCAGAGCCACAGGAATCATCCCTTATACGGGGAGGTTCATGGCGAGCTCAAGAGACCGACAGAGGCGTGGGATCGGTCCCTTGTTTAAGGAAGCAATCGAAGGCCAACGTCGGAGATAAGCGTGTGGAGCGGCTTAGGGTCGGGAGTGAGAAGGCATCAACCTCCACGGTTTACAACGCGTGAGAGTTTAATGGGGTCGCATGGCCCTGGTATGCAATCCTCAATGCAGTGGCAAAGGACGGGGAGCACGACATCGTCATCTACAGTTCGTTTTCCCTGTAGCGCGATCGGCAGCCCGCCATAGCTTCACTTGGAGCTTTTCTTTTCATACATGGGCGCCTATTCTTGGCCATCTCATAAAATCCTAAGCAAGCACGCATACCCACCCGGGCAAACAATCCTCAAGAGCTTCGAATCTTGATTAGCTCGGGTACACAAAGCAATTGCACGCAACAGAGGTTGCAGATTTTATTTATTTTTACCATAGGGATTAATTATGTCAAGAACACACCACCACTGTTGTTCTTCAAATCGGTTACCATATGGGCTCCATGATGGTGACTTCTACCAATTGTGTTTGACACAGTTTCGAGCAAGGCTACGAGGCAACAATGATATCGATGCTCGGTTTGAGGTTCATGAACATCCAAGCCAAGCAATCCAAATGGCACGTTTATACACGTACAGTCTGAGGTACGAAATCACTTTTGATTGTGTTTGACAATTTTTTCACTTACATGCTCTTGTCATGCAAGCAAGGCTTGTGATTGTTACTCGCATCAACGGGCCAAAAGATTAGAACAAGCAAGCTTCAAGACCCTGAATTATGGCGGAAAGGGAGTTCGTTTCAAGGAATGTTTGTCAAGGACAAATGTCACATTGTTTGTCAAGGACAAATGGCATATAAGGCAAACATTGTTAGGCAAGTCTATGCGAGTACTTTAGCAGGTAGGTATCACTACAACATAACCCAAAGTTATCGACGCATTGTATATCGACGCCCGTGCCTTTCCACAATCATATCGACGTACTTACCGTTCGTCGATATATGCGTCGATATGATCGTCGATACCTGTGTCGAAAGGTTAATTTTCCCACGCGTATATCGACGCAAGTATCGACGCAAGTAATTTGGGGGAAAAAAATCCCAACCCGCGTGAAGGGGCCATTTTCGCCCTCAACGCGCACGTTCTCAGATCTTGGCCGAAACCTGCTGCGAGGTATTATGGCACTCTTCCCCCCCTAACCGCTCTCTCTCTCTCTCTCCCCCCACATCGTGTGTGTGTGTGTAGGAAAGAGATAGAGAGAGAGAGAGAGAGAGAGCGGTGTGTGTGTGTGTGTATATGTAGGAAAGAGAGAGAGAGAGAGAGAGAGCGGTGTTTGTGTGTGTGTGTGTTTGTGTAGGAAGAGAGAGAGAGAGAGAGAGAGAGAGAGAGAGAGAGAGAGAGAGAGAGAGTCGTGTGTGTGTGTGTGTAGGAAAGAGAGAGAGAGAGAGAGAGAGAGAGAGGTGTGTGTGTGTAGGAGAGAGAGAGAGAGAGAGAGAGAGAGAGAGAGAGAGAGAGAGAGAGAGAGAGAGAGAGAGAGAGAAGTGTGTGTGTGTGTGTAGGAAAGAGAGAGAGAGAGAAAGAGAGAAGTGTGTGTGCATGTAGGAAATTAAAGAGAGAGATAGAGAGCTGTGTGTGTGTGTGTAGGTAGGAAAGAGAGAGAGAGAGAGAGAGAGAGAGAGAGAGAGAGAAGTGTGTGTGCGTGTAGGAAATTAAAGAGAGGGATAGAGAGCGGTGTGTGTGTGTGTGTAGGAAAGAGAGAGAGAGAAGTGTGTGTGTGTGTGTGTAGGAAAGAGAGAGAAAGAGAGAAGTGTGTGTGCGTGTAGGAAATTAAAGAGAGAGAAAAATGTGCGTAGGAAATTAAAACTAGAGAGAGAGAGAGTTATGGTTTGCGTAAAAAACTAAAATTAAAGAAAGAAAGGAAATGAAATGTTATGTTAACTCTTCAAATGGCCAAAATGACCTATGAGACCAGAAAGTTACAATGTGGTAGACTGATACTAGGTTAGAATAACAAAATGACAAAATAACATATTATGGAATCCTAAACTGCTGGGTGTGGACTAAGTAGCTAAAACAGCTAGCTGAAACCATCCGTAGACGATTAGGTAGTCTTTGGGCAATGTCAAGAGCGCGTATGGCAAGCCGTAGGTCAAACGGATAGAAGAAACGCCAAATACACAAGCTGTAGGTCAAATCCGCTTGCGTTTTTCTACAGAAAAATGCAAACGGACTTCGGAAATGGCTTCTATGCCTTCTGAAACCGATAAGGTAGTCTTTAGGCAATGTCAAGAGCGCGTATGGCAACCCGTAGGTCAAACGGATAGAAGAAACACCAAATACACAAGCTGTAGGTCAAATCCAGCTGCGTTTTTCTACGAAAAAATACAAACGGACTTTGGAAATGGCTTCTATGCCTACCGAAACCATCCGTAGACGATTAGGTAGTCTTTAGGTAATGTCAAGAGCCCGTATGGCAAGCCATAGGTCAAACAGATAGAAGAAACGCCAAATACACAAGCCGTAGGTCAAATCCGGTTGCGTTTTTCTACGGAAAAACGCAAACGGACTTCGGAAATGGCTTCTATGCCTACTGAAACCATCCGTAGATAGTCTTTAGGCAATTTCAAGAGCGCGTATGGCAAGCCGTAGGTCAAACGGATAGAAGAAACTCCAAATACACACGCCATAGGTCAAATCCGGCTGTGTTTTTCTACGAAAAAACGCAAACGGACTTTGAAAATGGCTTCTATGCCTATTGAAACCATCCGTAGACGATTAGGTAGTCTTTAGGAAATGTCAAGAGCGCGTATGGCAAGCCGTAGGTCAAAAGGATAGAGGAAACGCCAAATACACAAGCCGTAGGTCAAATCCGGTTGCGTTTTTCTACGAAAAAACGCAAACGGACTTCGGAAATGGCTTTGATGCCTACTGAAACCATCCGAAGATGATTAGGTAGTCTTTAGGCAATGTCAAGAGCGCGTATGGCAAGCCGTAGGTCAAACGGATAGAAGAAACACCAAATACACAAGCCGTAGGTCAAATCCGATTGTGTTTTTCTACATAAAAACGCAAACGGACTTCGGAAATGGCTTCTATGCCTACTGAAACCATCTGTAGACGATTAGGTAGTCTTTAGGCAATGTGAAGAGCGTGTATGGCAACCCGTAGGTCAAACGGATAGAAGAAACACCAAATACACAAGCCGTAGGTCAAATCCAGTTTCGTTTTTCTTACGGAAAAACGCAAACAGACTTCGGAAATGGCTTCTATGCCTTCTGAAACCATCCGTAGATGATTAGGTAGTCTTTAGGAAATGTAAAGAGCACGTATGGCAAGCCGTAGGTCAAACGGATAGAAGAAACTCCAAATACACAAGCCGTAGGTCAAGTCCGGTTGCGTTTTTCTACGGAAAAACGTAAACGAACTTCGGAAACGGACTGCCGTAGGTAGCCGTAGGATGTTGAAGAAACTATGGAACTAAAAGAGGCAAAGGGGTTTTGCTCGCTACATGCATTGCCATGTACACTTGGGAGTGCACGTATGTGTCTACCCATATAGGATTTGACCAATAAAGACGAGATTTTGACCTAGTGGTCCTGATCTCCATACACCTCTGGACCGAGATGTACGGAGATTGGTCAAGACTAGATAATGCGAGGTAGTTTACATTGTGAGGAGTATATATATTAAAACAATATTCATAATCATTATAGATGGCAACGTCATCAACTAACATGGAGGAAAATATTGCATGCTCGTGCACGCTCTGCAAGTATCAAATCCCGCGCAAGCGTAGGATATGTAATGAGCATGTGCACAAGTACAGAGAGTTTGCTAAAGAAACTGTACAGAATCTACGATACGACTCTTACGGAACGGGCATTGATTTTCGCGATATAGCACCTACATCTGAGAGAGAGAGAAAAAGGATTATGCGTGAAGGTCCGACCAATATAGAGCCAAGGATGGAAGCAGAAAAGGACTTACAGACAGAAGACGACGGCATGGAGGAGATGCTAGATGCCTTCTTCCAGACAAGCGAGGAGAACGCTAACAAAGCAGCACCAGAAGCCGTGTGCTTATCTCTTGAAGACATGTTGAGGAAGTTGGCACGTCAACCAATTTATGAAGGCGTCAAAATATCGACGCTTTCTACTTTTCTGGCGTTTTTGAATCTTCATTCAGTGTACGGGTGGTCAGATGCAAGTGTCACTGCTTTGTTTAGGTACGTAATTTATAAAAGGCATTTTTCGATTGCAACGGTGACGTGCTTCGAGAGCTTTTGAACTTCATGTGGCTTAAACAGGTTGTTGCGGGCAATGAAATGCCCCCCTCCAGGCCAGACGCAAAGCAACTATTCACCTCAGTTGGCTTGGACTACAACAAGATTCATGCATGTCCAAATGATTGCATTCTTTTTCGCAATGAATTTGCAGATTGTCTGTCGTGTCCTAAGTGCGGAGCAATGCGCTACAAACAAGATGCAGTTGGCGATACAGTGCCAGCTAAGTATTGCGGCATTTTCCTATTATTCCTAGGATAAAAAGCATGTTTCGTTGTGGTTCCATTGCAAAGTTGATGCGGTGGCATTCTACGAATAGATCCACTGATGCAACATTTAGGGTGCCTGCTGATTCAAAGACCTGGAGGCACATTGAAGATACCTAGCCACATTTTAAGAGTGAACCACGCAATTTGCGTTTGGGCATGGCAATGGATAGAGCCAATCCATTTGGCTTGAGAAGCTCGTCATGGAGCACTTGGCATGTGTGCCTTATCAATTACAACCTCCCACCGTGTCTTGCCATCAAGAAGGGTCATTTGATATTAAGCTTGATTGTACCTGGTAAGTTCAAGGCAAAAAACATGGATGTTTATCTAGCTCCACTAGTTGACGAGCTCCAGGAGTTATGGCATGGGATCGACATAGCAAATGCGGTTGAATCACTAGGACAACAACATGCAAGGATCCATGGACTTCTTATGTGGACTATGCATGATTGGCCAGGATACGGAGAAGATTCTGGTAATGGTTCTTGATTTACAAAATTCTCGCTATTCACAAGCACTTTACCTTGGCCTGATTCATGCTTTAATATATGCAGGGCTAACAACTTTGGGATACAATGCATGTCCAATTTGCGGGTAGTCCTTGGATGTGCGCTATTTTGCCTCTCTTCGAAAGACAATTTATAAAGGCCACCACCGTTATCTTCCAGATGGCCATCACTTGCGCGAAGGTCTGCTTGGTCGCATCGAATGTCATCCTATGCATGTACAAGAGTGGCGTCGCCGATGGGAGCAACATAAGGGGCAACCTGTTCTAGGAATGAAACGTTTGTCCATTCTCCATACGTTGCCGTACTGGGGTGATCTACTAATTAACCATTTGCTGAATCCAATGCATATATTCAAGAATGTGGGAGAGCTCCTCTGGAAGACAATCATGGGAATGAAAGACAATCAAGGTTCACGAGATGATTTGCAGTCGGTTGGAAAGAAGCCAGAGCTGTGGCCTTTCACCGATGCAGCTAGCCAAATAAAACTTCCAAGAGCGCCATGGGTATTGCTAAAAAGCGAAGAGCGACAAGTTAAAAGGGTGATTTCAGAGTTCAGGACGCCAACAGGATATATGAGATGTCTCAAGATAGCATTCACCCGTGACGATCAACTGTCAGGACTGAAATCGCACGACTGGTATAAGTTCTTGCAATTTATTCTTCCAATTGCGATCAAGGGGTGTTTAATGGAGGAAGTGCGGACCTATATATACAAGATTTCAGAGCTAGTGTGGTGGATCTCTTCCAAGGAGATACAGGAGGAATCTATTGCAGTCGCAAGGGCTAACTCCATTGAGGCAGTTTGCATGATTGAGAAGTATCTACCCACGAGCTGTCTAACTATCAAATGCACTTGCTCGTCCATGTAGTAGATGAGGTTGCAGTGGCAGGTACAGTCTATAGCCGTTGGATGTTCTTTCTAGAGTGGTTCATGAAAACACTTAAGGGTTTTGTTCACCACAAAACGCGTCCAGAGGGGAGCATGGCAGAAGGATGGCTGGTGAAAGAGTCTCTTGTATTGACGACTGAATTTCTATCCATTTCTGACCTAGAAATGCCTCGAAAGTGGAGCGATGAGGAGGATGCAAGACTTGTGGGAGAGGAGCCGCAAAGGCAAGGGGT
The DNA here is from genome assembly GCF_014529385.1 of Adiantum capillus-veneris. Taxonomy (NCBI): domain Eukaryota; kingdom Viridiplantae; phylum Streptophyta; class Polypodiopsida; order Polypodiales; family Pteridaceae; genus Adiantum; species Adiantum capillus-veneris. The sequence continues at coordinate 58,856,108 of NC_140931.1, forward strand.
TCCGAAGAAAATGAACGATGCCATGCGAGAAACGATCATGAAGTTCTGTATACTAAATTCAGTGCTGATGCAAAAATGGCTTGAAAGGTACAAAGAAGAGAAAGAGAGACGCAATAGGGAGCGACAGGATTTCAGGCGAAGCCGAACGACTAGAGGTTTACCCTTGCCAGACTATCTCGCTCCTCTACCTAAATTCCCTACAATGGCATGGTTGGACAAGACAGTGAGAGCAGCTCGACAGATCGAAGAGCTGGCTATTCGATGTGACTGGAAGTATCATACATACATGGCACTGTGGTCGCATGGAAAGCATTTCAAAACACAACAAATTGAAAGCAGAAGAAACACGTTGACAGTGGTGTAATGGTTAGTTTCATGCAAAAGAGCAGGGCTAGTGCCAGAGACACGAATGAGAGCACTCGCAACCTAGATTACTGTGGTCTGGTGTCAGATATCCTGAAAGTAAGATTCAGGCGCTTTGAGATGTTTTTGTTGGATGTCAAGTGGTTCAAGGTGATTACTTCTGGTCACAATGCAACGGTACGCAGAGATGGAAACAAACTTGTGCAAATAGATTCTACAAAGGTTTGGAGAGATGCGAGCGATACATTTGCTCTCCCCGAACATTGCGAGCAAGTGGTCTTTGTACCGGACCCTCGAGAGCGACAATGGTGGTTTGTGGTTCAAGTTGCTCTAAGAAATAAACAAGTATTTGAAGGGCAAGATCTCCTGGAGGAAAGTCAGTCAGAAGATGTCCATACTACTGTGACATTAGATGAGATGGACGAAGGTATGGCAGAGGAAAATGGATTTTATGCCAGGGATGACGCTGACGGACGCAAAGCAGACCCCGAACTCCAACAGCCTCTAAAACGCCATGGGCCAAATGGCTCGCCGCGAGCCTGCCACGGTAAAGCGAACAGGGGGCACCACCTAACTTTGAGCGGCTAGGACGCAAAGCCCACGATGATATAAACACCGCAAGCCTACACACACACACACACACACACACACACACACACACACAGAGAGAGAGAGAGAGAGAGAGAGAGAGAGAGAGAGAGAGAGAGAGAGAGAGAGAGAGAGAGAGAGAGAGAGAGATAGAGAGAGAGAGAGAGAGAGAGAGAGAGAGAGAGAGAGAGAGAGAGAGAGAGAGAGAGAGAACACTCGCAATTGATATAAAACAACCTTGGGGGTGTGAGGGTGAATTATTTTTGCAATATTTACAAGGTGGCATGCCGTGGTGGTAGAGAGGTAGGGGGAAGAGATGGTGCAACCTACTTGGTGCGTTCTCTAGGGCGACTCAATGACTGCAAATGTTTATTGCCAAGAGCGTGCATACGTGTGTGCATCGACCATTGGAGTCGAGAGATGGGTGTGAGTCCCTTCACATGGTGCAATTTCCAAGGCAAACCCAACACACAAGACCCTAAACCCTCTCCCCGTGATGGTGATGGTGTCAATCCCTCCAACTACACTCTACCCAATGCTTGGTTCCACATAAGTGTCCCCCCCCCCCGATAGTGACCTCTCAGTGCCAATTTATAGGTGTTGGCTGCTTGGATTATGGTAATCCCAATGTGGTTAGGGTAATCTTAATCAGTGAGACAAAGCAAGTGGTGGGCCCGGAGTGGTTGACCCTTGCTTTGTTTTGGGGATGGTTATTAAAAGATGGGAATCTCTAGGTGGGCCTTTGTTATCCTCACCTAGAGAGAGGATATTTACAAAAGGTAAATTTACAATGTCTTGGGTGAAAACTGAAGATAATGGTAAAATAACCTAAAATTACTGAGATGGCATCGAGGTTGCGTGTTGCCGGCGAATGGCGAGCTGCCGGTGGGTTGGTGTCGAGCGTACTTGTTTTCGGAGTTGGCCGGGGCATGCCTTCGGTGAATTTTCTGTTTTTGTCGTTGGCGGCGCGTGCTTTGGATCCTTCTTCTTCCGTTTGTCGATGTCGTAGGAGTTTATGCATGTGTGTATGTATGTATGTGTGGGAGCATGTGTGTGTGTATATTTTTTTTTGGGGTGCGTGCGTATATGTATATGTATGTGCGCATGGGAACACGGGAAAGGGGGGGGGTTATATAATGTATATATATATATATATATATATATAATTTATATATTTTTTTCTCTCTTTTTTTCCTGTGGCAGATGGCGGACTGTTTGCGCATGGCGGAAGGAGAGGGGGGAGGAGTGTGGTGGGGTGTGTGTGTGTGTGTGTGTGTGTGTGTGTGTGTTTCAACTGCTACCGAAAGGCGAGTGTGTATGGGTGTGTGGTATGCTGCGGATTGCGCGCGAGAGAGTGTGTGTGAGTGAGTGGTATGCTGCGGACTGCGCATGTGAGAGAGAGGAGAGGTGGGGGGAAGGTGTGGTGGGGTGTGTTTGTGTGGGTGACTGTGTGTGTGTGTGGCTGCTGCCGCAAGGCGAGAGAGAGAGATTCGCGCTGGCGGCATCCGGATGAGAAAGAGAGAGAGAGAGAGAGAGAGAGAGAGAGAGAGAGAGAGAGAGAGAGAGAGAGAGAGAGAGAGAGAGAGAGAGAGTTGGCGTGCTGCCGCAAGGCGTGAGAGGGAGAGGGGGAGGGTGAGGGGTGAGGGGATAAGGGATAGAGAGAGTGTGTGAGGGAGAGTGAGGGAGAGAGGGGGTATGGCGGGGCATGGGTTTGTGTGGGTGAGAGGGAGATGGGGAGGGTGGTGTGTCTTGCATGGGCTTAAGGACGAAGGACAACTAAGTCAATGGGGGGGGGGGGGGGGGGGGGGGGGGGGATATATCCGCAGGCCGGGGGGGAGAGAATGAGGCCGAAGGAGGGTGGGGAAGAGGGAGGGGGGGGGGGGAGGGGTAGGATAGGGTAGAGGGTAAAGGGTAATGGGAGAGGGGTGAGTGTAAGAGTGAGGGGGGGGGGGGGGGGGGGGGTGGTGGTCTCACGCGGCTCACACCGAGGGAGCACGAGAGAGGGGTTGGGGGGGTTTCTTCCTAATTTCCGCCTGGCCGGGGAGGGTAAATCGGGGGGGAGGGGGGGGAAAGAGGGGGAGGATGATATGTAAAGAAAATGGGGGGGAGAGAGTGCGAGAGTTTTATCTGATGCCCGTGGGGCGGGAAGGGAAAGATGAGTTACGATAGGGAGGTACTGAGAGTGGGGGAGACGAAATGAGTTTTTTCTTTTTTTTTTCTTTGATTTTCCGAAAGCCGGCTATCAACGCAGACGAGCCAGAATTGACACTTGTAGATGAAGATGCAATGGATGAAGACAATCTGCCAGAACAAGTTGGGGCAGAGTTATGTTTGCAATTAGAGATAGACGATGAAACGGTGCAAGATCTTATCAATGATTCCTCACTCGTTGAGGCCTAGGCCTGTAAGTGTTTGTGTGAAGACGTTGATTTAAAATTAAGCTTAAAGTTAATTTAAACAACTGTGTTCTGACGCTTTATTTTACTTTCTTTGTGCAGGACATTAGTATGGCAGACCAGTTTCCAGATCCCGCTTCTATGAGTGCAGATGCATTCATGGGTTTTGTTACACGGATGACGCCTGCTCAGATGGCAGAGGCTTCTCAGTACTGGGTAGTCAGAGGCACGGGTACTACGCCTCCAGGCTTCACACCCGAGGGTCTGACGCCTAGGGGGGGGACACCTATGGGGGGGGGGACGCCTATGGGTACTACGCTTGCTTCTCCCATCGCGGCCACTTCGACACCTAGGGGTGGGGCAGAGGCAGGTACGTCCTCATCTCCGCAGCACAGGCGCACTCGTCGATCTCGGCGATAGTCAGGTGGAGGTGGTGGTTGCTGTGGAGGAGGGTCCATAGATGCTTCGACCCCTCCTCGCTCACGACCCCCGTCCTACCCAGGCACACCTCTCGACACACCTGTTGGCACACCTCGGACACCTTGGGGGGCACACGATCCTAGTGCCTCCAAGCTCTATACTGTACGGCCAGATAGTTCTGTTGACATGGATAGAGTCGAGAGTGAGATGAGATAGAGGATTCGCTAGATCGCGGAGCTACAATTTTTGACCAGCATTCTGACGTTGAGGCGGTCCGGGGCGGGCAACAAGAAGAATGGCCTCTAGACACCCTTCAAGGCTCCCGTGCTGCTCAATGGGGCTGGGGCACAACACAACACAAACCAAAAAAACAAAGCCACTGCCAAATCCCAACTACACAAGGGGCACCACCTAGTTGAAGAGCGAACTAGGACGCAAAAGAGGAGAATCGTTAGAGCAACCCACAAACAAGCAAGGAATTACACTAACCCTAACACCAATGGAATACTCTCACACACTAAAACACGAGAGAGAGAGAGAGAGAGAGAGAGAGAGAGAGAGAGAGAGAGAGAGATAGTGCTCGGGCTGCTTTGAAACGTATCGGCGATGATCAAGCAAACACAACTATATATTTAAGAAAGAGAGAGAAAGGGGGAGGGGGTGCTTGTTGCATTAATACCTTCTTACAAATCTGTCATGACAAATCAAAGTGAGATTAGTACTTGTTCAACATAGCTTGCGTAAATTTCACCACAACACATCACTAGAAAAGCCACCCCAATCACTGTCTTAAGGCCAGGGGAGTCCTCTCCACCCTGTCGCCCTCTTACAGTATGTGGGATTTATGGCTAGATTGATGACAACACCAGAGACAAGCTATCAAGAACTTAAAAAAAAACCAAGACACTTACGCATCATTGTTGTCCATTACTTCACGTTGGAAGGGAGACAAAATATCCAAGATTAGTCCAAATCCACCCTCCTTGATTCAGGGAATGTTGGGCTTACACTAGATTTCCTACTCTCAATTGAATGATCACTCTCTCTCTTACAATGGCATAGATTTCCCTTGCTAATCCCCTATTACAACACATGCACATGCATAAGACAATGAGCTTCCACTCAAGAGCTCCTTCTAGAGAGGTTGAGCTTGGCTTCTCAAGCTATAGCATAGTGCTCTTGCTTATGGCTTCCCCCATTTTCTGCTAGCTACACCCTCCTTTTATAGCAATTTTGAAGGCTAGGGTTACTCCTCTAACCATGGTTGGGTTAGATTTTCAGCAATTTATCTAATTTCTTTTGCTTGGAATTATCAAGAAGTTGGTGGGGAAAGAGAGAGGAGAGAAATGGAGGTGATAGGACTTTTCATAGTGGGTTAGTGTTAGTAGAGTTAGTATTAATTTACAAATGGAATTGAATATTTACAATGGGAGTATCCATGTAGGATACAAATAAGGAAGAAAAACTCTTAAGAGGTAAGAAAAGGTGGATTTCTTACAAGGTTGATGCTCCAAGTGTCTTGAGTAGGGCCAATTTTGACGCTTGTTGACGGTCCACTAGCTTTGACGGTAGATTTTTTCTCCACTCTTGACCTTCTTTGAGAGACAAGGTAATTGAAGCTGAGTAATCAACCACCATGATGCTGTCTTTTAAGAGAAGAGGCTGAATTTTGTGGTTTTTTGATAGATATGGGTAATTTGGAGGAGGAAAAAATGAGACTAGGTGGTCAATTTTGGAATGGAATTGTGTGTGGGAGGTATGAGTTCACCATGGTTTCTCTTATTCTTCAAGGTTGAGGAGAAGGTGAGTAGTGTGCAGAGAGAGTGGTGAGAGAGATGGGGATGATGAGTGGAGAAGTGTGTGTGAAAGAGGAAAATGATAAAGTGGAAGAGAGAGTGTGGCTGCATAGCATGGGAAAACTGGGGTCCACTAAAAAAATCATAGCTCATAGTTGGTAGCTCCAAAAATCATGAAAACATTTGGGGTGATTATTCAGAGCGTGGGCTACATTTTCTCTTTTGACCACCGCTCCAAATTCGGAGTGGAGATAGGTGCCAAAATTCTCACCAAAAAGCCTGTTTTTTAGGCCTTCAAAAGTCTTTTAGTGGTCCCCTCCTTTGTTGAATTTGTACAATGCATCCAAGAGTGAGCCCCTCCTTTGTCATATTATAATACAAAGCATTGAAGTTGACCTTGACCCATGCATGGAGGAGGATTATTGGTGAAATAAGAAATATATACATGGTGGGACTAGTGTATGGACTATTCATGGACTTTAGCTCAATGAGCACATGGTGTTAGAATAATGAGTAAAAATAATAATAAAAATATGGAGGAGTTATGGATATGGAAAGATATTGGAATCATATGATATGTTCCCTCTTTGAATTATTTTGGGTGAAAGAGGAAAATGTATGCAAGTAAATAATATAATAAAAGTAACCAATGAGTAGAAATCAATTTTTTGTTTTCACGAGGGTGAGGGTGAAAATGTGGGAGTGATTTGTATAAAGGAAAAATATGAGGTTAGAGTATGTACATATTGGCAAAAAAATAAAATTATGGTGTAAGAGGATGAAAGAAGGTGTACATAGGTTTAATAAAACACACACCTAAGTAGAAATATTTAAATAAAATACCAAAATAATTATAAAAAATCCCTATATTTAGGCCATATATACAATGAAATATTTACACACAAAGAGACCATAATATACTTTTATTTTTTTATTTTTATTTTTATTTTTTTGGCTCACCTAGCCCAGTGACTAGCTAGCTGAGGGTTTTTAAGAAGATATGGGAAAAGTCCCGTGACTCACGCACGCCTATGTACAGTGAAATGGTAGGGATAGCCACAGTGTTTGGGTGATTTTGGTAGGGTGAGGTAACTCACTGTGGCAATTACAAAGAGCCGAAAAAACGGCTATCATTAGCCCTCCCCCTGGATGATGGTATATTCATGTACCATCATAGAGCATCTTTTCCAAAGAGAGTGCTTCAGAGTCCTTGACGAGATCTTCATTGTTTGGCCCCTCAGAATTTTTGCTGGAGTTACACTCATGCTTCATGTAACAATACTTACATAAGACAGCGGCCTTTGGACAGATCTTTGGTAGATCCTTTGGTAGAAGGCGACTCAAATAGGGCTTCAAGCGATACCCGTTTACTTTCCTGGAGTGCTCTTTACCATTCAAGTCCATAAGCTGATAGTAACTTGAATTGAAAGCCTTCTTGACTATGTATGGCCCTTGCCATCTTGTTTCAAACTTGGCATCAAAACGATTGTCAAGTCGATTGTCATACCTTAGCACAAGCTCTCCTTCCTTGATGCCTTTGTCCTTCAGTTTCTTGTCGTGCGTTTCTTTTGCTTGTGTGGCTTTCCTCTTGTAGCACTCATATGCTGCTTCTCTTTTCCACTCAAGCTCCACTAACGTAAGAAGTCGATCCATCCATACCTCTTGATCATCTTGTGCTCCTTTGCCATGAAGTCACATTGTTGGAATGTTGAGCTCGATAGGCTGCAAAGCCTCTTGACCATAGACCAAGTGAAATGGTGTGAACTCCGTGGCTTCCCTATATGTGGTTCGATATGCCCACAAGGCACCATCCAAGAAGTCATCCCATAATTTTATCTTGTTTTGCACCATATTTCTAATGATTCCTGCAATGACACCATTAGCCTTCTCCACCAAACCATTTGACTGTGGGTAGTATGGTGTGCTATGACGATGTAGAATGTGAAGCTCTTCACAAACTTCTGTGAGCAAGCCCTTCCTAAACCCTGGACCATTATCAGAAACAATCTCCAAAGGTGTGCCAAATCTGCAACAAATGTGAGTGTACACAAACTTGCTAACTGTCCTCTCATTCACTCTTGCCACACTTTGAGCTTCCACCCACCTAGTCATATAGTCTACAGCCACTAGAATGTAGAGTTTACCATTTTTTGTCCTAGGCAGAGGACCCATAGCATCAATGCCCCACTTTTCAATGGGTCCATTTGCAAGCACTATTTGCCTCGGGCCATGCACCAACCTTCTATTTCCATTTATCTGACAATTGTGACAGCTTTTACACCAATGTTGAACATCCACATGCAAGCTTGGCCAAACATACCCCGCAAGCAAAATCTTCTTCACAGTTGATTCTTGGGAAAAATGACCACCACATGCCTCTTCATGCAAACCTTTTAGAATGGCTGGAATTTCCTCGATAGTTGGTACTCTTCTGCACACTTGATCCTTCCCTTTTTGATAGAGGGAGCCTTCTAGGAAGAGATATAAACTTGCCTTCTTCATGAGTCTCCTCTTCTGAGCCTTCGTGAAGTCTAGTGGAAACTCACCCTCCAAAATGTAGCCAATGATGGGAGCCAATGACTCCAATCCCTGGTACCTTGGTTGCTTCACAGCAGCCGCCACCATGATGACCTGCACTTCTTTCTTTACGCATGCAACGGCTTGTTGTGCAAGTAAATCAACATCTTCATTCTGTTTCCTAGGAATATGATATAGTTGCACTTCTTCAAATTGATTAAACAATCTACGAATGGCATGAACTTTTGTCCGTAAGCTCTCATTCTTGCATGCCCAAATGCCTAAAATCTGTTTAACAATGAGAAGTGCATCTCCCTTTACCATGAGGCGTTGTATCCCTTGGCCAATGCACATCTTCAAACCTTGAAGTAGAGTGTCATATTCTGCTTCATTGTTGCTAGCTGAACTTGGTAGATTGAACTTCTCTTTCATGACCACCTCTCCACTTGGGTTGAGCAACACTAGCCCTCCCCCTGCTTTTCCTATGGCTCGACGAAAAGCTCCATCAAAGAACAAAGTAAAAGCATTAGGAATACTTTTTGGTGGTGGCAATGGTAGGGTCTTTACTTCAGGCACTTTAATCTCCTTTTCGTGCACCCTATAAGTAAGAATCCCTGCCAATTGTGCACGCACACTATCTTCTACCTTGAAAGAGTATTGAAACTCTTGCAACTCCATAATCCACTTTGAGATCCTAGTACTAAGATTCATTTGAGATGACACCCAAGGGAACAAATTTTCTGCAGTGAGAATTACAAAAGGTTTTGGTAGCAGGTAGGATCTAAACTTTCTCACCGCAAACATGAGAGAAAGCATCATGAGTTCTGCTTCTGTGTAGTCTCTCTCCAAAGCATTCATGACCCTACTAGCAAAGTAGATGGATCGCATCCTTGTACTGTGGGGATCTTGTTGTAGCAACACAGCACCAATTGTTTCCCTTCCAACACTAGAGCTAACAAAGAATGTGTACTCCCAACAAGGAGGCATGAGTGTTGGTAGCTCTGACAAAATGACTTTAATTTTACAAAAGTACTCTTCCAGCTCATCAGACCATGCAAATTCTACTTGTTGTGTCAACTTTTGCAAAGGGTGAAGTAACTCCGAGGCTAAGTGAATGAAGCGTGACATATACTTCACCTTTTGAATGAATGAGATGACCTCCTTAAGACTCTTGGGTGATGGTAGCTCAATAAGAGCCTTTGCCTTCGAAGGATCCACTTCAATGCCTTTGTAAGAAACTTTATGACCAAGCAAGATTACTTCATCCTCACCTATATGGCACTTGTCGGGGTTGAGTTGACCTCCCATGTCGTAGAGCTTCTTTAAACCTTCTTCTACCCTTTGTAGATGCAATGATTTTGAGCTATAAATAGAGAAATCATCAATGAACACCCTAATTGACTTTCCAAAGAATGCTTGAAACACCATATTCATGAAACGTTGGAATGTTGCAGGAGCATTTGTCAGACCAAATGGCATGACTCTAAAAGCATAACAACCCCAAGGAGTGATAAAGGTTGTTTTCAATTGATCCTCCAGTGCAATCCCTATTTGAAAGTAACCTGAGTAACCATCGCACACAGTGTACTTCTCATGACCAGCTACCTCATTTAGTATCTCATCCTGGAATGGGAGGGGAAAGTGATCTCTCTTTGTTGCCTCATTGAGGGGACGGTAATCCACACACACCCTCCACTTGCCGTTCTTCTTAGGAGTGACAACAACAGGAGAGACCCACTCCGAATTCTCCACTCGATAAATGAACCCTGCTGCTAGAAGCTTTCTTACCTCCTTGAGTAAAGCCTGCTCCTTGATGACTCCTAGCCTTCGTAGCTTCTGAGCCTTAGGTGTGGCCTTTGGCTTCAACTCAATTTTGTGTTGAACAGCATCTACTCCACGCACATCGGTGTAGTCTTTAGCAAAAAGCCTAGGAAACTTCCTTAGCACACATTTGAACTCCTCTCTTTCATCCTTTGTAAGTGTTGTTGATAGCATACCTTCCAGCATCCCTTCATCTTGATATTCACCTTCGTTCTCTTGAGGACCTACCTCCTCCAAGCCTTGACAAGAGGTCTCTTGGTTGCTTGGCTTAAACCTTACCCCCATGACTTCGATGGAAGACTCCTCTTCAGTAATGCTGCCGCTACTTTCTTCTTCTGAAGTGCTATCGGTCCAACCTTCTTCCGTCTCACTTTGAGATGATTCTTCATGGAGCTCCTCTTGGCGTTGCTCCTTCATGTCAAAGACAACCTTCTTGTGATTGTCATTCCTGCAAATTAGCTTTCCACTCTCCCAATCCTGCAAAGCTCGCATTTTCATTAGCCATGGTCTTCCTAGGATAAATGGGTAACCATTTCCCTTGGTAGACATGACATAGAAATCCACTGCCTTCTTAATGCCAAAGGCCTCCACAAAAACATTTTTACAAATGCCTACGCACCTAGCCTTGCTATTGTTTGCCATCTTGACCCTAATTTCAGGTGTCTCATGGATGTGCATGCCTAGTTTTTGCATGAGTCCCTCTGTCATGATGCAAATTTGTGCACCCCCATCCACTAGACCTTTCCTAACCAATCTCCCTTTGATGTAACAGTCTAGCACCGGTGTAATGTCCTCATTCATTTCAGCTTGTGCAATTTTTACAACAGGCACACTCTCTTTTACCTTTCTCCTAGTGCTAACTGCCCTTGTTAAATCCCTCCTAACTTGTGGACATAATGCAAGAAATTGAGGCCATGAAATATCAGGACCCTTACCTCTCATGTCTTCCAACAAGTTGTACGGAGCCATACCATGTCCAAGAGGGAAGTCTTGGAGGTTGATACGACGTCGAGTCCTCTTGGTTTCCTTGGTTCCCTTTGCCTTCTTGCCTTGTCCATGGTCACTCTGTGATGTGACTCCTTCTTTCTCTTTACCTTTTCCTCGGCCACGCTTAATTCCATTGGCTTCCATGTCAACCTCATTTGAATTTGTCACCTCTACCACATGCACATTTGGATCTGGCAAAGGTGGAACTCCTTCTACCCCTTGTGGAGGTGGTCTTGGTCCATTTGGCCTTTGTAGAAGCCTTGGTTGTTGACCAGTTCCTTCACCTGCATTCATCACTGGGTAATTCAAGTTAGGCCTCCCTGGCTCCCCACGGGGCCAAGGACAATTATACATCCCATGTCCAGACTCTCCGCAATTCCAACATTGCAAGACTCTCCTAGGTCGTGGATCTCGCTCTTCAGACTTCTTTGCTTGTCCCTTTGGACCTACAGCTTGTGCAAGGTGAATTGACAGGCTGCTTAAAGATTCGTTTAACTTCTCAATTACTTCCGCCGTTACCTCAGGAAGCTCCCTCGATGTTGATGCTTGTGACTTACCTTTGGGTCTAAGACCTTCTATTGGAACCTCTCCCCTTAAGCACTTGAGTTTCCTATACTTCTCAGCAGCCCTAGTTTCAGCTGCATCAAAAGTAGCAGGTGCACCCGCCTCAACTTTTACCTTAAGGTCAGGAAAGAGTCCGGCTATGAACCTCTCCTTCTTTAAAAATTCTGCACCATCACCAGGGTTAGCAACATTTCGTATCCATAGAGCCCAAAGACGTAGAAACTCTTGCTTGTACAAGTAGTAGTCATCTAAGTCTTTTTGCTTATGAGAAACAATGTCTTGCCATAGTTTTTGAGTTTTTTGGGGATCAAAGAAGTATCTCTTAAAACGATTCAAAACTTCTGTGTAATTCCCCTTAACTTCCTCAGGCAAAGAGTCAAACCAAGTACTAGCATCTTTCCTAAGGACCACCTCAAACATTTCTACACGTTCTTGATCGGTTACTATCCTCTTGATACGGCAAGACATCTTGAAATTTGCTAAAAATAATTCTGCATCCTCTCCAGGCTCTCCAAAGAAAAGAGGATATCCAGACATTTGGCGTTGGCTCTCCATTATTATGAAAGATTACAACACGAGTTACAATAAGGGATACAATAGAGATCTAGAACCACTCGCCTGCAAATGAAGAAGTGAGAAAATACCACTCTAGGTTTTCTTCTTCAGCTATCCAAGCTTCAATAAGGTCTCGATTTGTTTGATCAAAACAAAAGGGTAGACTATTGATGAGCTCTAAGAAGGGTTGAAATTCTTCAAAGCTAAGGCGATAAACAAAAATCTCTAGAACTTCCTTTTCTGGATCCAAAAGAGCAACCACGTCCCAAGTGATAAATTGCACTTGCTCTACAATTCCCAATGCACAAGCGGTTTGTATAAAAACTAGATCTTCATGCTCGTCGAAGGCCGTGAGAAAGTAGCAATTGACTAGGAGCTCCTTTCCTTCGAGTTCCACACAGTCGGAGTGAGGCAACCTTCTCACAATTTCATAAAGAACATCCTCATCAAGTCCAATCAAGTTTGCAAGATTTAAAGACTCCACTTGTGCTACAAAATTCCTGGACAAAAACTCCTTAGGATTATGGTTAAATCATTCAAAAGCATAAAGAGATTTACAATGTCTCTATGAACAAAGTGTCATAGAAAGTAGAGAAGGATGAGAATTTATACAAATTTGCAATCTTCTCTATGCTCTCTTTATTAAGACAAGCTCTGAATAGCTCCCTATCTCCTTTGTTGAAAGCGAAAGGAAGACTATTAATAAGACGCAAATGAGGGAAAAATTCACCAAATGTGAGTCTATGAAGCATGAACTCTGGCCGCAAGTTTCCTGAAGAGTCTTCCTCAATGGTGAAATGCACTCGCCAAACGCCAAATTTCACTCTATTTACCAATCTTAGGGCACACACTAGTTGGATGAATGCGCGGTCTTCCTTAGTGCCCAACAACAAGAGGAAAATGGAATCCACGCGTAGGACCTTCCGTCTTAACTTCACCACCCTCTTGTTATGAGGGAGACGCCTTACTACTTGCTCCTGCAACTCAATTGGTAATAGAGCTAGATCTCTAAGGATTGAACTTTCACTGCACACACATTCCCAGTTAGAACAAATGATCGTTTTTTTGTTTCTTGTAACAACTTGGACAAAGAAAAAACAAACATACACACTACTTTGCCGGGCTGCACTTCATTTTAAAATAAAATGAACACATGTACATCAAAAGAAGTGTGGTAGTTGATGAGAGGTAGAATGACAGGTTTGGTGATGCAAGAATTTCTCCTGCTCTTTGGGCACCAAACATGAACACCATTCGTTGTTGAAAATGGATCTTTCTACTAATTGCAACGTTTATTCTAATGTGTGGAGTAAAATGAAAGGGAAAAACCTCTATTCCTGGGCCATTATCCATGGCCTATGCATGTCCTAATGCTTAAAACAAAACAAAAATATAGACGTCCAAACTAAGGTCGTACCTAATGAGAGGCAAAATAAAAGGATTTACTGAAGCGTTTATCTCGGCCAACCTAAGAGGACCTAAAATTCTACGAATGACACGTTGAAATTGCAACTTAGTACTAACAATTATGTGTACCTTTTGCCTTGCAATGGGAATGAAGGGATCATACAAAGCTTCGTGATTCATGCAAACTACTTGACTATGCTAAAGGTTGATTCTACACAAAAATACACAAGCCGTCCTCCGTGGGGGCACCAATTTGAGGCGGTCCGGGCGGGCAACAAGAAGAATGGCCTCTAGACACCCTTCAAGGCTCCCGTGCTGCTCAATGGGGCTGGGGCACAACACAACACAAACCAAAACAACAAACCCACCGCCAAATCCCAACTACACAAGGGGCACCACCTAGTTTAAGAGCGAACTAGGACGCAAAAGAGGAGAATCGTTAGAGCAACCCACAAACAAGCAAGGAATTACACTAACCCTAACACCAATGGAATACTCTCACACACTAAAACACGAGAGAGAGAGAGAGAGAGAGAGAGAGAGAGAGAGAGAGAGAGAGAGAGAGAGAGAGAGAGAGAGAGAGAGATAGTGCTCGGGCTGCTTTGAAACGTATCGGCGATGATCAAGCAAACACAACTATATATTTAAGAAAGAGAGAGAAAGGGGGAGGGGGTGCTTGTTGCATTAATACCTTCTTACAAATCTGTCATGACAAATCAAAGTGAGATTAGTACTTGTTCAACATAGCTTGCGTAAATTTCACCACAACACATCACTAGAAAAGCCACCCCAATCACTGTCTTAAGGCCAGGGGAGTCCTCTCCACCCTGTCACCCTCTTACAGTATGTGGGATTTATGGCTAGATTGATGACAACACCAGAGACAAGCTATCAAGAACTTAAAAAAAAACCAAGACACTTACGCATCATTGTTGTCCATTACTTCACGTTGGAAGGGAGACAAAATATCCAAGATTAGTCCAAATCCACCCTCCTTGATTCAGGGAATGTTGGGCTTACACTAGATTTCCTACTCTCAATTGAATGATCACTCTCTCTCTTACAATGGCATAGATTTCCCTTGCTAATCCCCTATTACAACACATGCACATGCATAAGACAATGAGCTTCTACTCAAGAGCTCCTTCTAGAGAGGTTGAGCTTGGCTTCTCAAGCTATAGCATAGTGCTCTTGCTTATGGCTTCCCCCCTTTTATGCTAGCTACACCCTCCTTTTATAGCAATTTTGAAGGCTAGGGTTACTCCTCTAACCATGGTTGGGTTAGATTTTCAGCAATTTATCTAATTTCTTTTGCTTGGAATTATCAAGAAGTTGGTGGGGAAAGAGAGAGGAGAGAAATGGAGGTGATAGGACTTTTCATAGTGGGTTAGTGTTAGTAGAGTTAGTATTAATTTACAAATGGAATTGAATATTTACAATGGGAGTATCCATGTAGGATACAAATAAGGAAGAAAAACTCTTAAGAGGTAAGAAAAGGTGGATTTCTTACAAGGTTGATGCTCCAAGTGTCTTGAGTAGGGCCAATTTTGACGCTTGTTGACGGTCCACTAGCTTTGACGGTAGATTTTTTCTCCACTCTTGACCTTCCTTGAGAGACAAGGTAATTGAAGCTGAGTAAGCAACCACCACGATGCTGTCTTTTAAGAGAAGAGACTGAATTTTGTGGTTTTTTGATAGATATGGGTAATTTGGAGGAGGAAAAAATGAGACTAGGTGGTCAATTTTGGAATGGAATTGTGTGTGGGAGGTATGAGTTCACCGTGGTTTCTCTTATTCTTCAAGGTTGAGGAGAAGGTGAGTAGTGTGCAGAGAGGAGTGGTGAGAGAGATGGGGATGATGAGTGGAGAAGTGTGTGTGAAAGAGGAAAATGATAAAGTGGAAGAGAGAGTGTGGCTGCATAGCATGGGAAAACTGGGGTCCACTAAAAAAATCATAGCTCACAGCTGGTAGCTGCAAAAATCATGAAAAAATTTGGGGTGATTATTCAGAGCGTGGGCTACATTTTCTCTTTTGACCACCGCTCCAAATTCGGAGTGGAGATAGGTGCCAAAATTCTCACCAAAAAGCTTGTTTTTTAGGCCTGCAAAAGTCTTTTAGTGGTCCCCTCCTTTGTTGAATTTGTACAATGCATCCAAGAGTGAGTCCCTCCTTTGTCATATTATAATACAAAGCATTCAAGTTGCCCTTGACCCATGCATGGAGGAGGATTATTGGTGAAATAAGAAATATATACATGGTGGGACTAGTGTATGGACTATTCATGGACTTTAGCTCAATGAGCACATGGTGTTAGAATAATGAGTAAAAATAATAATAAAAATATGGAGGAGTTATGGATATGGAAAGATATTGGAATCATATGATATGGTCCCTCCTTGAATTATTTTGGGTGAAAGAGGAAAATGTATGCAAGTAAATAATATAATAAAAGTAACCAATGAGTAGAAATCAATTTTTTGTTTTCACGAGGGTGAGGGTGAAAATGTGGGAGTGATTTGTATAAAGGAAAAATATGAGGGTAGAGTATGTACATATTGGCAAAAAAATAAAATTATGGTGTAAGAGGATGAAAGAAGGTGTACATAGGTTTAATAAAACACACACCTAAGTAAAAATATTTAAATAAAATACCAAAATAATTATAAAAAATCCCTATATTTAGGCCATATATACAATGAAATATTTACACACAAAGAGACCATAATATACTTTTATTTTTTATTTTTTTTATTTTTTTTATTTTTATTTGGCTCACCTAGCCCAGTGACTAGCTAGCTGAGGGTTTTTAAGAAGATATGGGAAAAGTCCCGTGACTCACGCACGCCTATGTACAGTGAAATGGTAGGGATAGCCACAGTGTTTGGGTGATTTTGGTAGGGTGAGGTAACTCACTGTGGCAATTACAAAGAGCCGAAAAAATGGCTATCAACGTCTTGGGATCAACAGGAAAAGGACAAAGTCAATTACATAGTGGAGACCATCCTGAGAGAGTACCAACCTGCTCCGGGTTCTAACGTTGTTCCGAGGAGCTGGATCAAGGGTGTTGTACGAGACACCGTGAAACATCGATGAGATGCAGCTCAGTAGGCTTTCAGGATCGGCTCGCCGAAGCCTTCGGCATCCCACACGAGACGTGGCTTCAGATCAGGGAGGATGAGCGGACATCGGCCACGCAGTTCAGACAATAGCATGAGGCTGCGAAGATACGACAGATGACCAAGGGGACATCTCATCTTGGCAGCGGAGGCTTCGACACCTTTCGCTATGAGTTTGTGAGTTTCTAATCCAATCTTAACTATGGCGTTTTTTAAAACGCGATGAATCATGTATTCTTATTACTTCGATTTTTGTATAAACGCAGAATCTTGCGATGCATCGAGCCCCGACACGTCCAGAGGAGTCAGATGGATATCGCAAAAGTATCTATGAAGTATTGAATGATCTTGATGCTTCAGGAGAGCCTGTAGATTGGGCGGCCTTACAGTCTTGCTGATCGCTTGAGGTGAGACGTTAATATATGTGAGTTGATTTAATTAAGTTAGTATTTGTGAATACTAATTTTGTGAGTTGTCCTATGTGCAGGTTGTGACGCCTAGTCATCAATGGCCCGGATTTCATATATATGCTTTGTGAGACACAGACACGCTTTTGTGTCTCCTTTTGTATAGACAGTTATTGTTTTCCTTATGGTTATGGTTATTGTCATTGTCATTGTATAGACATGGTTATTTCTCCTATTCTTGTATAGACATAGTTATGGTTCAGGTTTTGTTTATGGTTATGTTTAACTTTCTGGTTATGCTTATGGTTATTGTTAATTTTGTTTCTGGTTATGATCAAAGTGGTTATATTGGTCGGTTATGGTTTTAAGTTATGGTTATGATTTTAAGTTATGGTTATGCTTTTAAGTTATGGTTATGGTTCGTTATGGTTATGCTTTTAAGTTATGGTTATGGTTCGTTATGGTCATTGGCCTTAAATCTCATGTGAGATCCTACATGGATAGCATGTAGGAGGAGTATACATGATTATTTTTTTTGAAAAGTTTATGTAAAAACGAAGGGAACTCTGCCGAAATTTCTGCGGGAGCACGGTTGATTTTGGTGCTGCTCGCTTTCTTGGGCATAGGGAAGGAAGTCTAGCTGTGGTGCCTGTGTCCATCTTTTCATTGGGCACAGACCAGGCTACCTGCCCTCTGCCCAAGAAATTTTTTTTACTGTTATGGTCGTCGATATACGCGTCGCTATACCCGTCTATACCAGCGTTGATATACGCGTCGCTAATAAAGCCTTTCCAAGCGTATATCGACGCTCTTTGCGACACATTCATGAAATTTTATTTTCCATCCTTACAAAATTTCAACCCGTACGGCATCGGCAAGGCTCATTAGTATTCCCAAAAGCATGCTATTTTTGTTTGTTTGAACACACGATGAGCAACAACAACTCACACTCGAGCACGGCTTGAGTGAGCAATGTTCTCATTTAAAAGAAATGGTTCTTCTCATGCATGGAAAAGGTCAAGGCATGGTCGTACTTGAGAATATCATGGAGATCGGCACGGCCTATTGTTAATCTTGATGAAGGAGGCAGCAGGTGCTCGACATGACCAACCATTCACGACCATTTCAAGAAGTTGTCCAAGCAAATTGTTAGGGCTTGTTTTCTAGACATCACTAGAGCAATGCTTCGTCTCCATAATCAAGCCAAGTAGGTACGAGGTACATATTTTTAAAATAGAAATTTATTTTTATGTTTTGTTTTTCAATATATTGTACCCTTCGCCAAGGTCGACTGTTTGTGACTGCTGAACAAGGTTGACTTTCTTTTACTAGGACATTTGTCTACGAGCAAGAGTATCTATAGCTCTCAGGCATGATAGCATCCAAAGTGGGTCTACTGTCATCCAAAGATAAGACTTCCATGTTTGGCCTCTGCTATGAGCATACAAACTTGGGATGGACTTGACAATAGGCCAACAGGTTATTTCATGAGAAACAAACGGGCGTTTATGATACAAGGGACGTATCTATACATACGACAGACCCCACTCATGCAGCACGTATGGCTATGCGCCATTTTTAAGCAAGAGTTTTCTTGCATGAAATATCGGGCCAACTGATTACAGAAACAACCAGGTTAGCGAAGGTGCTAGGGTACACACTCTAAAAACTTAAGGAAAGTTCCTCAACCCATCATGCTCTTGTTCTCTCTCTCTCTCTCTCTCTCTCTCTCTCTCTCTCTCTTTTTAAGGGAATAATAAAAATCTTCTAAAAATATTTTTGATACATTTTTTGCTTGTAAGTCAGACTGAGCAAGGTGCTCTACCTCTCAGCTAACACATCACTAAAATGCTACTTAGATTAGTATTCATCGATTCGTCCATTGAACACTAATTTGCATCATGGCTATGAGCCACATTGGCTAAGATCCATTGTCAGGCCAAGGGTAAGATCTAACTACTGGCATTCTTTGGGTGATTGTTTTCAAGATCAAACAGTGCTACCCAGGGAAGCATTAAGAGAAAGTTGGACTCACTTCTGGGCCCTGTAAGAAGTGCCACGTCGACTTAGAGTGATACTTTTCTACGCAACAAAAAGCCAAAATGACATTCTTTGGTAGGTAGCCTCCGTCTTTATCATTCTTATCCTTCGTTCTCTTGTCAGGAATCCAAGTAACCATATGACTAATGATTTTAAATGCCAACTTACAAGCGTTCCCTCTAGAAACATAAGCCACACGAACTCTATCAACTCTAAACTTGAGAATATGGCCTTCCCTCCCAAAACCTGAGATATTTTGTTATAATAATCAATATCTAATTCTCCTAAATGATTTTCTCATATTAAACTGATCATTTAATGTGGGGAGGTACCAGGGGAGAAAAAGCTAGAATAATGGTTAAGCTAGCAGACCAGCCACAGTAGGGATCCCAGGGAGGGAAAATAGGGATCCAAAGGGGGGGCCATCTGCAAAAGAGCCATGTGCAACAATGGGCTAAAAAGACCCTAAGGTTCAGCCCATGAAGACATCCAAAATGCTAAGGTTCCAAAATTCAAAGGTTGTGTCCAAAGGTCAACCCTAGGGAAAATTGGATGCTTTGTGTGTGCCCTAAAAGTCTTTGAACATCCCTACATGGGAGGGGGAAAGCCCTAAAGGTAGGGGATGAGAGAGAAAGCCACACACACAGACACACAGGCTCCCTTTACACAAAAGGAATGAGGGACACATGTCAGCTCCCTAGGTCAGATGCCCACAAGGTGTGCCCAATTCCTATTGGAAGACCCTTGAAGTGGACCAATGAGAATTAAGCTAGAGTAAATCTAGTTTAATTAATTCAAAAACATTTAATAAAAGAAATCAATGAGAATTAAGTCTCCTAGAAGACTATTGGGCAGTCTCCCAAGGGGCCCAATGAGCATTCAGGAGCCCAATGGCTTGCCTGATTCCTATTGGCCAGGAGGCAAAGGGGTCCAATGAGAGTTTAGTTTAATTATTTAATTACCTAAAGCTCTCACAAAAGGGGAAAGGGGGACACATTTCAGAAGGCTATCACTTATGCTGCTTAACACCCATTGGCTTGACTTGGGGAGGTCCAATGAGGCAAAAGCCAGACCAATTTAGCAGGAAGGGCTCGCCCAAGAGAGAGAGGGGGTTGATTTTTGCTTGGCATTGACACACACACACTCACACTTGACCATGTGTGAAGAAAGAATACTCTATCTCCTCCCAAGCTTTAATGGAGAGCTCATCACCTACTCCAAGCTTGTGAGATAGAAGCCTACATCAACACTCTCTTGGCATGTGGATGCAAATCCAACCAAGAGCCAAGCTTCAATGCATGCTCATCTTCTCTACCAAGCTAATTACTAAGCTAAGCTATGCTAATATGAGTGATTATGTGAGGGGATGTACATCTTTGTCGTAAGATACTCCTTCTTCCTCTCAATCTACTCTCATACCCTGCTAGCTCTCACCATCTTCGAAGGTGTGTGAGGTCTTGGGTCTGAGAACGGGGATAATTCAAGTTGTGTTTGGTTAAGTGTTTTGCTTAGTGCATGAAGCTTCCATCTTCATTGCACTACCTAGTCTTGAAGGAACACAAAGAATTGTATTGTACAATGTCTCTCTTGATGGGAGAAACCATACTACAAAGCCTTTTGGAGGGGGGACCGGCTCCATGCAAATCCGGTCCTCAACTGTTGTCAATAGCTTAATTTCTCTCTCTTTTGAAAGTATTGTTGATGCTATCTAACTAGGTGTTATGTTTTTTGTTGCTCTCTCCACCCAAGCACTCTTGTAATTCTCATTAGGAATCTATTCTAATGAAATGCCCACTATGTTCATGCTAATTTCCGCTACACATAAGTTATTAGGCCATTAAATGTTACATTGGTATCAAACCTTAAGGTTTCTCTTTTCTTGCTCAAGAAGGGAGGTCCTCAAGCTAGCTACAAATGGTTGGTATTATTAATTGCCTATGAGTAAGTAGAATAGGGATTTTTCAGCCTTGCAGTGCGCTTGCCTTTGTGCAGTTAACGGGGCATCACCGTCGAGAGCTATGGTCTTAATAGTGGAGTCCTACGGGGCTTGCCTACGACTTAATCCACTATTGAGCTATTAGAAGCTTGACAGGAGCCGGTGCTATTTTGGTGTCGAAAGACCCTCTCTTCTATTCCTTGCAATTAATGGTGTTCGAGCCGCGGGTACAATAGCTTGAGTGCTTTTTCTAAAGGGGTAAAGAGGAGTAGTAACTAGGGCTTGAAGTGCCAAAGTACACCTAAAAATTTTACACCTAAAAGTTGTTAGAATGGCTGACAATAGTAAAGAGAGTGAAATTAATGTTGATAACTTTGATTTTGCTCATGAGAAAGCTACTAATGATGCTTCAATGCTTGTTAACTATCTTGTTTCTAGGCTTCAACAAGCCATGGGAAATTCATCTCTCCAAAGTGAAGTGCAACGGCAGCTCCGTGCTCACGGGATTCTCCAAGCTCATCACCATGACGAGAGAACACCTAGGAAGCCTCCTTGTGAGACTACCAAAAGAGGTCTCTCTCCAATTCGGGAAGAAGAAGAGAATCCTTATGAAGGGCTCAAGAATTTACTTCTTGATGATGCATCTCCTTCCCAAAGGAGAACTCAAGAGCCTCCACCGAAGGAATGAGAAAGAAGCGAGTCTCCAGCCACCTCGACGGAGATGGCTCCACGAAGACGGCGGGCTAAACGCTCTCCATCACCACCAAAGCGGAGAAGACCATCATATTCTTCTCCCCACCACAATTCAAAGAGGGATGATAAAAAGCAAGAGAAGAAAAAGGCGAGAAAGAGGACACCCTCTTCTCCATCTTCTTCATCCTCTTCCTCGTATGAAATCTATGGTGAAGATGACAAAGATCAAGACAAGAAAAAGGCGAGAAAGAGGTCACCCTCTTCTCCACCTTCTTCAAATTCTTCACCTTCTGAAGAAAGTGATGGTACAACTTTTGAACCATCAAAAGAAGAGGCCATAGAAAATCCTATGCCGCATGGAAGAGGTCGTCCAAGCTGAAGAAATTCAAAGAGGGAGGGAAGAGCATCTCTTTCCTTACCTATGATGGTACCTTTGGTGCCACGGACAAAGTCTTGGCCTTTATCCAGCAATTCGATGCGGCGTTTGGAGATGAGGGCTTCACGGAGTCCTCTTAGCTATGCCATGTAGCTATGCACTTTCAAAAGTCCGCCAGACAATGGTGGTCTAGCCTACGAGCCAACGGTGAAGCTCCACGAACATGGAAAGCTTTAAGAGCTTCCATTATGAAGCAGTTTTTGGCCACAGATGCCAAAGACAAAGTACTCACCGAATGGCGAAGCTTAAAGCTCTCTCCCAATGAATCCATCCACAAATATGTAGACAAGTTTTGGGACTTACAACTCAAAGCCACTGTCTTCAAAAGGTTGGATTTTGGAGAGCAAAAGCAAAAATTTTGTGCGGGCTTAACCGAAGAAATGGCGGAGTATGTCAACTCCCAAAGACCACGTACCATATCGGCGGTAATACACCACACTATGGTCGCCTCTCGAATCAATTTCCAAACGGGGGCAAAAAGAAATAATAAGCCCCCGGAAAACAAGGGTTCCAATGAGCCTAAGGGGAAGGACAATGTCCAAAAGTTTCCTAAGGGCAACTCCAACAAAGCTAAAGATAAGGGAGTTTACAAAGGTAAGAATAAACTCTCTCCTGAAGAGCTTGAGCGTTATCATAAGGATAACCGGTGTTTCAAGTGCGGCGAACAAGGGCATGCGTACCGCGCTTTTCCCCAAAAGAACAATCGCCAAGATCCTCCTAGAGCTTCCTTGGTTGAAATCCAAGAGGAGGAGACTCACCAAACTCACCACAAAGGATCTCCTCTATGCCATGCTTGGGGAAAGGTAAGAGAACATGATGCTTTTATTCTCTTTGACCCTGGTTCTACTCACAATTTTATATCTATGGAGTTAGCCACCAAGCTAGGCATACAATCCTACGAGATGGGAGATGTCCTACCCGCAGACAGTGCCTTCAAGGGGCAAGAAGCTTCAATCACTCCCTTAATTGGGAAATTGAGGCTTCATGTCCAAGTCTATGTGGACAAAGAGGAATTGTTTATCTCTCCTCTCAAGCATGAGGATGTAATCCTAGGGGCACCATGGTTTGACCGCCTGGCTGCCGATGTTAAATTTCCTGAAAGGAGAATCTCCTTTAAGTTCAGGGAAAAAGACATGTATATAGATGCTAAGGAAATGGGTAACACCATCCCCATTGTACATACACCAGCTTTCAACAAGTCAATAAAGAGCTCTATTTCCGTGTACATGATTTTTGTTAAAGATTCTCAAAATGAACCTAATGCTTTAACAAACGAAAATAAAAGCAACCAAAAGGAATTAGAGTTATCCAATTTTCTCAAGGGGTTTCAAGATGTTTTTATTGACGATATCCCTTGTGAGCTACCTCCTAAACGAGGTAATGATGACCATGCAATTGAACTTCTTCCAGGAAGCTCACCGCCTAATAAACCTCCTTATAGAGTTTCTCAAGCTCAACAAGAGGAGATTATGCGGCAAGTGCATGAGTTAGTTGAGAAGGGTATGGTTAGGCCAAGCTCATCTCCATTTTTCTCACCTGTGCTATTAGTGCAAAAGAAAGACGGCACATATCGTATGTGTGTCGACTATAGAGCACTAAATAGGATCACTATCAAGAATAGGTTTCCCGTTCCACGGGTAGAAGACCTATTTGATAAGCTACAAGGATGGACCTACTTCAGTAGGGTTGACCTAAAGAGTGGCTATCATCAAATAAGAATAGTTGATCAAGACATTGTAAAGACCGCATTTCGCACTACATTTGGTCTTTACGAATACATTGTCATGCCTTTTGGCTTGACCAATGCACCAGCCACATTCAACCGCTTGATGGAGAAGCTGTTCAGGCCTCATCGAAGCTTCACTGGAGTGTTCTTTGATGATATTATCATCTACTCTAATTCATTGGAGGAACACAAGCAACACCTCCAGGTAATATTTCAAGTTTTAAGAGAGAATAAACTTTATGTTAATCGAAAGAAAAGTGAATTTTTCTTGCAAGAGATTCAGCATTTAGGTCACATTATCTCTCAAGATGGCATCCAAATGGATCCATCCAAGTTAGAGGTAATAAAAGGATGGCCTAAACCAAGGAATCTTCATGAACTAAGAAGCTTTATAGGTATGTGTGCATACTATAGACGCTTCATAGAAAAGTTCTCACAAATTGCGGGACCATTACATGACCTAACAAAGAAAAGCGTTAGGTATACATGGTCTGCTAAGAAGAACAATGCTTTCGAAAAGCTTATCTCTCAACCTGTGCTTACACTACCAGATCTCTCAAAACCATTTGAGGTCCAATGTGATGCTTGTGGTGATTGCCTTGGAGATGTTTTGCTCCAAGAAGGGCACGCCATAGGCTATGAGAGCCGAAGGCTCGACCCTGTTGAGCAAGCTCTAGGCATAAAAAGGAACTCCTTGCAGTTCTACATGCCTTAGACTCATGGAAGCACTATTTATTGGGGACTCCTTTCATTCTGCGAACGGATCACCAAAGTCTTAAGTACTTCATGATGCAGACCAAGCTCTCCGACAAACAAATGAGGTGGGAAAATTTCCTTTCGCAATTTCATTTTCATATTGCTTACATTGCTGGCAAGCATAATCAAGTAGCCGATGCACTCTCAAGACGACCGAGAGTGAATGTGGTTTCCATAGCAACTCACAATGATCTATCTTCAATGATAGATGAGTATGTGATTGATCCCGATTTTAGAGATGTGATTTCAGCCCTTGCATTAGGGAAGAAAGAAGAACCATTTACTTTACAAGATGGTTATCTTCTCTATGGCAATAGACTATGCGTTACTAACTCACTACGTGAGAAAGTAATGTATGAATCTCATGCTCCACCTTATGCGGGGCATAGAGGGATTCAATCTACCTTAAAGGGAATTGAAACATATTTCTATTGGCCTACCATGAAAGTGAACATACAAGAGTATGTTTCCAAATGTGTGGTATGCCAAAAGACAAAATTTGGTAGAGGGAAGCAGCTTGGATTGCTTCAACCCTTGCCAATCCCTAATTCACCATGGGAGAGCATATCCATGGATTTTATCTTTGGATTGCCTAAGTCTATCCATGGGAATACGGGAATATGGACGATAGTAGACAGGTTTAGTAAACAAGCTCATTTTATACCTGTCAAAAAGACTATCAAAGCCCATCAAATGGCAACCCTCTTTATTTCACAAATTTTCAAGTATCATGGCTTGCCAATGTCCATAGTGTCAGATAGAGATCCTAGAATGACTAGTAATTTCTGGAAGGGTCTCTTTGAGAATTTAGGAACAAGGATAAACTTCTCTTCGGCCTATCATCCACAAACTGATGGCCAAAGTGAAATAGCTAACCTAACCATTCTCGATCTACTAAAAGCCTATGTAACGGAAGTAGATCAAAGATCCCAATGGGAGAAGTACTTACCCTTAGTGGAGTATGCTTACAATAACATTGTACATACTTCCACGGGAAAAGCACCTTTCGAGGTAATTGAGGGAAGATCAAAAAGTCCCTTGCTACTTAAGGTACATGGGAAGATCTTCGCTGCAGATGAGTATAGCCGAGATCTACAAGAATCTTTCCAAAAGATTAAGGATGCTATCTCTATCTCACAGCAAAGGCAAAAGGCTGCTGCTGACAAGCACAGAAGAGCCCAAGCCTTTAAAGAAAACGATTGGGTCTTGTTAAAGTTTCCCAAGGCTCGATTAAGGCACATGACGGGCAAGAATCCTATGGGTCACCAAAAGTACTATACTAAACTAGCAAAAAGGTACTATGGTCCCTTTCAGATTCTTAGACCAATCAATGAGATGGCCTATCAACTCAAGTTGCCCAATCATTGGCTCATCCACAATGCTTTCCATGTGAGCCTATTAAAGCCTTACAAAGGAGAGCCACCTCAAGAACCAACTATTGAAGACCCACCGGAGATCGAGGACCAAGAGGAGGTGCTGCAGCCCGAGTCCATTCTCCGACATGAAGACAAGGTACTAAGAGGCGGTAAGACTATCCGACGATATCTTATTAAATTTAAGAATTATCCTTTTGAAGATGCTAGATGGATGCAAGGCATACAATTAAAGGATAACCTAAACCTTGTCAATGCTTACAATGCTTCCCAAGAGTAAGAAAATGTACAAAATGTTAAAAATGAACAAAATTTTTGTCTTATAAGACTCTCTTTTTCTTTATTTGTGCACAAAATTGAAGTATTATGCATGCTTAGATCAAGTTTGTGGAGACGACATCTCCCTAACACCAAGTAGATCTTGTCACTCTACTATGGAAGACTGATAGGACTAATGTGCAGACATGCTTGCGGCAGCCTCAGGCTCTCAAGCGCCAAATGGACTAGTCATCCATTATGGAATGATGTCGTAGGGTAACATAGGGATCCTCTACCCGCTAAGAAAAGGACTCATGAACATGATTTATCTTCTCTACACCATAGTCGAGGACGACTATGATTTCAAGAGAGAGGTAATGTCATAATAATCAATATCTAATTCTCCTAAATGATTTTCTCATATTAAACTGATCATTTAATGTGGGGAGGTACCAGGGGAGAAAAAGCTAGAATATTGGTCAAGCTAGCAGACCGGCCACATTAGGGATCCAAAGGAGGGAAAATAGGGATCAAAAGGGGGGGCCATCTGCAAAAGAGCCATGTGCACCAATGGGCTAAAAAGACCCTAAGGTTCAGCCCATTAAGACTTCCAAAATCCTAAGGTTCCAAAATTCAAAGGTTATGTCCAAAGGTCAACCCTAGGGAAAATTGGATGCTTAGTGTGTGTACAAAAGTCTTCTTCAAAGCCTACAAAGGAGGGGGCGAGCCCATTTAGTAGGGGATGAGAAAGAAAGCCACACACACACACACACAGGCTCCCTTTACACAAAGGGAATTAGGGACACATGTCAGCTCCCTAGGCCAGATGCCCACAAGGTGTGCCCAATTCCTATTGGAAGACCCTTGAAGTGGACCAATGAGAATTAAGCTAGAGTAAATCTAGTTTAATTAATTCAAAAACATTTAATAAAAGAAATCAATGAGAATTAAGTCTCCTAGAAGACTATTGGGCAGTCTCCCAAGGGGCCCAATGAGCATTCAGGAGCCCAATGGCTTGCCTGATTCCTATTGGCCAGTAGGCAAAGGGGTACAATGAGAGTTTAGTTTAATTATTTAATTACCTAAAGCTCTCACAAAAGGGGAAAGGGGGACACATTTCAGAAGGCTATCACTTATGCTTCTTAACACCCATTGGCTTGACTTGGGGAGGTCCAATGAGGCAAAAGCCAGACCAATTTAGCAGGAAGGGCTCACCCAAGAGAGAGAGGGGGCTGATTTTTGCTTGGCATTGACACACACACAATCACACTTGACCATGTGTGAAGAAAGAATACTCTATCTCCTCCCAAGCTTTAATGGAGAGCTCATCACCTACTCCAAGCTTGTGAGATAGAAGCCTACATCAACACTCTCTTGGCATGTGGATGCAAATCCAACCAAGAGCCAAGCTTCAATGCATGCTCATCTTCTCTACCAAGCTAATTACTAAGCTAAGCTATGCTAATATGAGTGATTATGTGAGGGGATGTACATCTTTGTCGTAAGATACTCCTTCTTCCTCTCAATCTACTCTCATACCCTGCTAGCTCTCACCATCTTCAAAGGTGTGTGAGGTCTTGGGTCTGAGAACGGGGATAATTCAAGTTGTGTTTGATTAAGTGTTTTGCTTAGTGCATGAAGCTTCCATCTTCATTGCACTAGCTAGTCTTGAAGGAACACAAAGAATTGTATTGTACAATGTCTCTCTTGATGGGAGAAACCATAATACAAAGCCTTTTGGAGGGGGGACCGGCTCCATGCAAATCCGGTCCTCAACTATTGTCAATAGCTTAATTTCTCTCTCTTTTGAAAGTATTGTTGATGCTATCTAACTAGGTGTTATGGTTTTTATTGCTCTCTCCACCCAAGCACTCTTGTAATTCTCATTAGGAATCTATTCTAATAAAATGCCCACTATGTTCATGCTAATTTCCGCTACACGTAAGTTATTAGGCCATTAAATGTTACATATTTCATGAGTTTCGAGTCTCCGCCTTCTTCTCTATCAACTCTAGGAATGGAGAACACTTCTTTTCCTGATGAAAACACTAATTTGAACTTGCAATCCTTAGCCCCTTCATCTTTAACACTTACCCAAAGAAAGAACACACATCATCTTCATGTTGATGTATTGCAAGAGTATGCACCGTTGCAGAAACGTAAGAGGGAGTCTTTCTTATCTCAACGGGAGAAAGAACTTAGAAGGACAAACAAGGAACATCATTTGGATTTGTGGACCAATGGGTCTATTTATCCAAAGGATCCTACGACAAATGCTCCACCTCCCTTTGCTAATATCACTAACCCCTTACATTTCACAGGCGATGGCAAGGATGGGCTATTGGGATACATTGAACATTTGGAAATGAGAGGATTGAATGTGGAAAGGCAAAGAAACTTCCTGGCGATGGGAACATGCAGCTGAAGAAACTTAATGAAGCATGCTCTTGAAAGATTTCATCAAACAGAGAGACAATCCAAGGCCCTGAGAAGAAGATCACAAGTTTGCGAGAGAAAGACACCATGCTTGGTAGTCGGAAAAGAAAACGAGATCTGTGTAACATTGAGAACATGAAGGTTGGTAGTGGTGGCCTGAAAAAATGAATACGAGCTTTAAGGTAACTCGAAGTTTGTTTCTTCAATGTGCTTCTTTAAGAAAGGGATACACTTTCCTATACATGATCATAACGCATGGTGCTTTTTTGGCAGGTCTTTCATTAGGCAAAATTTGGACTCACAAAGGGGCCCTTTCAGGAGTTTGACTTTACCTCTCTCTACCAAAACGGATGCATGGATAAATTTTTGCAAACAAACTCCAAAGTTGGCGGAGGTTTGACAGTTAGAATGTCCTCTTCGTTGATCTTGAATCATTGCAAAGGTATGCAGTTCACTTCTTTGGAAGTAGTCGAGAGGAGTGCGATTGGGTTCTCAAGTTTGTTTTGAAGCTCGATGAGTGCGAGGTCCTGAAGAACAAGAAACTGGAGAGAGTCACCATTACCCTCATGAACAGAGCTCTGGATCCATCAATGATGAAAGAGGATCCATGATACTTCAGCGTGCAATCCGAAAACAACATTCTAACTCTAGGATCATTTCAGGTATACTTCGTTCACTCTATCATAACAAAAATATTGATTATTTGGTTTTTGATTTTGTGTTTTCGTTTTTCACTGCAGGTTGATAAGGAAATTTTTGAAATCCTCGATTGGGTTTTTAGTCAGACCCAAATTCCTTCTATCATCAGTAAACAAAGAAACGGAGCCATTCTTTTAGTGGAAGGATTTGGTGACTACACAGTGGAATGGCACATGGCAGGTGACTTAAAGATTCTTAAGTGTATGTACAGCATAACACACGGAGCAGCTGTGGCAAATCCATGCTTATATTGCATGGTTGATGCACAATGTCTTGAGAGTGTGCAATGGAATAGAGCTCCCAATAGACATCTTCAAGATAAGACTTTTAAACCAGTGCTTGATATTCCTCTGAGTAGAGTTCACGTCTGTACACTTCATGCACTCTGTCGAATAATTGAAAAGGTGGTTCATTTGTACATATGTTTTGCATGGATATTAAAGCCAGAGAGTGATTCAAAAAGAGTGATCAAAGCATTAGAGGGACTGCTCTCAGACGTTGGTTTGCATGGAGGAAATGTCAAAATCAAAGAGGACCCTAAGATGTGTGAAAGTCGGTACAAGGTACCGAGGAAAGCATCGATAGGCGGAGTGAAGGCAAGAAGGTTTCTTGGGTTTAGCCTCAAAGATTCAGATAGAGAAGGAAGGAGAAACCTGTTCAACAAATGGAAACAGTTACATAAAGTGGTTAAAGACAATGCTGGTGGTGGGTCAATCCAGAATCACAAGGTGAACATGTGGAAATGACTAGATAAAATTTTCCATTACGTTGAGCAGCATTCTTGGGACCAAAGTAAGCTCACATCATTTCAAGCAGCCTTGCTGGATTGGAAAAAGGCTTACCTTACAGGGTGGGGTGGGCAACATATCACACATTACATGGTGGGTTGGCATTCTACGTACACAAAACAAAATTTTAAATTGTACTCTACTGACCATTTTGTTTTATTTCAATGCAGCACATACTGTTCAACCATGGTCCATATTTTGCCAAGACATACGGCTCACTATCAATATGGTCCACACAAGGCATGGAAAAAACCCACTACATGGCAAAAACAGGTTATTTTAAGCACACTAGACATGGGGGAGGAAAAGAAAAGGCTAATAGCCTATTAGAGTTACACCAATGGACTTATAGACAACTAATTCATAGAGCAAGGCAGAAGGAACTTCTTAAGAGTTCAGAAATTACACAGTCTTTACAACACATCCACAAAGAGAAGAAATAGATGGCTTGGGGAGCTTCAAATTCAGTGGAGCGCCATGCGAGGTGGAGACGGTCATGAGTCAGGAGCAGGAGAAGATGGACCCGAGCCTGTCATTTTTATCCTCTTCGATGCACATCCTTATTCCTCACTTTGTACCTCTTTGATGTGCAAGCTCTGTAGACGAGCTCCTTCCTCTGTTGATGTCCCCATGGGCATCAGGCGTCTTCTTT
Organism: Adiantum capillus-veneris; assembly: GCF_014529385.1. Lineage (NCBI taxonomy): Eukaryota > Viridiplantae > Streptophyta > Polypodiopsida > Polypodiales > Pteridaceae > Adiantum > Adiantum capillus-veneris. The sequence continues at coordinate 58,886,838 of NC_140931.1, forward strand.
CCCTCAGAAGAAGCCACTTGTTGTATGGATCTAAGCTTTTCGGGTCTTCAACCCCTGCAACCAGAGCCTGAGCTTTGTAGGACATGAAACAAGGGGCTCTGAGTACTTGACACCCATACCCAATGTCAAATACACGTAGAGCAAACTGTTTCTCAATCAGAATTAGTCTTTCTGCATTTAGTGGGAGGGGGTGCCCACCACATAATCTTGTAATAACTTTCATTCCAAATAGTGGAAACTTTGCATTGGCATCGGAGTATTCCTTGTGGTATATTATGATCTACATAAAAATTATAATGAATTTATGGACCGTAAGTGAGATGAGTACAATTGCCAAGTACTTGAATTGTTTCTAGAAACCTTTTTGTGGTTGAAACGCCCGATATAGTGAGACAATGCCGCATCCTTGCCTTGGACTCCAGTGACAAGCCCTTGCCGTGAGCCTCCCGCTCTTCTAAGGAAACTATCGTCATACACTAGCACCTGTCAACAAAAAAAATGATCATGATATTTTATCACTGTTCCATCTCCAATACCATCTGAATGCACGACAAAGTTACCATCTGATTCTCGTCCATTTCCAGCATCGACCTCCCCCACAAGTGAATAGGCTGACTATTCATTACCTTATTTATGGGTGCCACGGGCCTACCCATGTTTTCCAAGATGAGTTGTTTTGTTGTCGATTCAAAATGCTCATCTGTTGGAAAATTGGCCTCTCCAGACTTCGCTTCGTTGAATGTATCTTTGATTAGTTGCCACCCTAAAGTGAACTGTGAGTCATGGACAGCTGTGTCAGCAATAAGATGTTGGTCCACTCCATCGTCATCCACAAACCCCATGTCTGCCTCATAAAAATTTTCAATTGCAGCTAGGCAGTAGTCCTCCCATATATTGAGCTCATGCATGATATTTGTGAGCAGAACATAGTGGGTGTCGCCGGCCATAGCAAAGCTGGGAGCACAATTCAGAGGCAAAGTCACTTCCTTACTTGGACTTTCTTGCTTGCACCCTATTTTTGCACCCGCAAGAGAAATAAGAGTTAAGCCCACATCAAATGTTTCCTTTAGTACCTCTACCTGCTCCTCTTCTGGGTCGAACTGCACCTCCACATCCTCTACCTCTTCCTCCGACGCCAATGGACAACTACCGAGAGTTGTTGAGTGGGAAGTCTTTGACTCACCATCCGTCTGCAAATATAAGTAACAGACAAACCCGTGGTAGAATTCCACTAAGCGAAACTTTTTGAAGTTCTTCATACACCTGTCTTGTACAAGCAGTGCATAGGAGGGACACTTTTCTAGACAACGATTCAGTCTCCTTGAAGCACTCTTGTCAGGGTCAAGGTCGGCTGGGTGCACATATCTCATGCCATCAACTGTCATGGAATTTTCACAAGCGACTGCCTCATACTATTGCAAATGGGTTTGTAGGTACTCAAATGAGCAATCTATAATCCTCTGTATAGAAAACTCTGCATTAAACATTCTTGATAGTTCTGGTGCACAATGATGAGCACGGGTGTTGTATAAGAACGTGAATAGTTTTTCTTCACATGTATCCTCGCTCACGTCTGTCTCTAGGACTATGATCCCCATGACTAAAATAAAAAGAAATCCAAAACTATTTGGTGTCATAACCAAGCGAATATTGAGACTTGAGTACCCCTCAAGGTCTTTTTTTGCTTCCTTCTGTCCTGTGCGCTAATGTCATAAGAGGTGACGTCAGTTGAGTCAGAACCAAGCGAGTAGGGGCCCCAAGAATCTTCGAAGGGCCCTATTCGGTTGGTTCTGTCCCGTGCGCTAATGTCATAAAACATTACATCACTTGAGTCAGAACCAAGCGAATAGGGTCCCAAGAATCTCGGAAGGCCCCTATTTGCTTGGTTTTGTCCCATGCGCTAATGTCATAAAAGGTGATGGCTCTTGAGTCAGAACCAAGCGAATAGGGACCCAAGAATCTCCAAAGGCCCCTATTCACTTGGTTCTGTCTGTTCTGTGACCCAAGCATTCGGAAGAGGTGGATAAGAATAGAGCATTTAATGTTAACAGTGATAGATTTATAGGCCTACTATCTCACTATGCCCAAACTCAGGCACGGTCACATAAGGAGTAATTATTCCAACCCTGTTTGCTTCACATGTTTGCTTGGTACTGACTATCGTCTTTACCATAGGATGTTTGCGTTTAAACTTTTCCTTGGTCACTACCAAGAGAATAAGGGAAGCCCACTTAGTTCGATGCTCCTGTTCGCTTGGTACTGACCAAAAGAAAAGTTAAGTGATGTCTGCTAGTATAGAGGTCAATACTAAGCAAATAAGGGGAAGGTAAACCCTATTTGTTGCGGGTTTAGGGCTTCTTTTACCAAATACGCGTTTTAAATTTATAAGGGAGAAACAAAATTACAACTTAACACCGGGTTTTGAGTAAGAAAACACTAGGAACAGGCGCAAAGGCCAAGTTTCAGACTTTACAAAGAGTGGCCTACTAATTTTTGGGGGTTTAGGGTTCACAATAACCGTGTAGTCCTTTTCCTTCACAGTCATACTATCTCTTCCTGAAGCCTGTTGACAAAGTTAATGGCTTCCTCATATTTACTGGCTAGCTCAAGCACTTCATCCTTCATCTCCTATAGCCAATTATAGATAGCCTCTATAGAGCCATTCTCGGCGAGAAATCGCTGCAGGTCTTCAGGCCTTCTTTCTTCCAGAGAGTCTTTAAGGATTGAGATCTTGTGCCTGACGATCAGCATTTGTTCCAGCTTCAGGCTAGAATCCTGCACAGAGCATTTAGAAAATAAGCTCTTCAAACTAGGAGCTTGGAAATTGGGAGTAGAAAGCAAAGAATTACCAGTGGCTTACCTCGAGAATTGACTCGCGTGTTGACAGCAGCCACTCCCGGGCTATGTCGGTCGAGAACATTAAGGGTAACATCGGGGGAGGGCCAAGGGGGGACCTCCTGAGGAGGGCTCGGTTGCGGTGTTGCTAGCACTGCGAGAGTATACCTTGGAAAGGCATCACCACTATCTTAAGCTTCTTTGTTGTGCGAAACCCTGAGGGAGGTTCTGAAAAAACTACTGGTTAAATAGACTAGATGGACATGCTTAAAAATTAGAGCCTGGGTTTTGGCTTATGAGTGGTCTGTGAGGGGTGGTACCGCAATGCAATTTCATGAGAGGTAGACGTGGGAGATAGAAGCAATGGTACCACCCCCCCTAGATTAGGGAAGGTGATGGGAGGGAACGACATGACAGTTAGGACCGCATGGACGTAAATGTTTCCTTCACATTGGTATTTTGTTGTAGGGGATGCAAACCTATTCGCTTGCTATTACACTTTTCTGAGATCACTACCAAGTGAATAAGGTATTTTGCTGCAGGGGATGCAAACCTGTTCGCTTGGTACTGACCTCAGAAAATATAAGTGATGTCAACTACTATTACTATTTTCTAAGGTCAGTACCGAGCGAATAAGGGAAGGCAAACTCTTTCCGATGCACCTGTTCGCTTGGTACTGACCTCCAAAAATATAACTGATGTCTGCTACTACTATTTTCTGAGGTCACTACAGAGCGAATAAGGGAAGGAAAACTCTTTCCGATGCACCTGTCCGCTTGGTACTGACCTCAAAAAATATAAGTGATGTCTGCTATTACTATTTCCTGAGTCATTACCGAGCAAATAAGGGAAGGCAAACTCTTTTCAATGCAGCTGTTCGCTTGGTATTGACCTCAGAAAATATAAGTGATGTCTGCTATTACTATTTACTGAGGTCATTACCGAGGGAATAAGGGAAGGCAAACTCTTTCCGATGCAGTTGTTCGCTTGGTACTGACCTCAGAAAATATAAGTGATGTTTGCTATTACTATTTACTGAGGTCATTACCGAGCGAATAAGGGAAGGCCAACTCTTTCCGATGCACCTATTTGCTAGGTACTGACCTCAAAAAATATAAGTGATGTCTGCTATTAATATTTCCTGAGGTCACTACCGAGCGAATAAGGGAAGGAAAACTTTTTCCGATGCACCTGTTCGCTTGGTACTGACCTTTTCTGCAATCTGAAGTCCATTGTGCTGACAAATGAATTGTCTTTTGGTGTTATGCTATTTGTAGAGATGCCTTGTGTAAATGCCACGTCTAGGAGGGCAATAGGTGAATCTTTGAATGCTCAAGCAAGAAGACGCCGATATGAGGTGCACAGAGGTGTACTACAAGAGCTGCTACAGGATAGAATGACACGTTCAACCTGCTATTCCATGTCTCCCTTTCCAGCGAGTAGTGCGGGAGATTTGCGAGCAGTGGAGAGTCGGCATGCGATGGGACAGCAGTGCACTACTCTGTCTTCAAGAAATTGCAAAAGACTACGTCATTGAATTCTTCAGTGATGGATATATCCTGGATGCCCATGCACACCGCGTTACTATCATGCCGCGGGATTTTGATACTCTTTGGAGGCTGCGTTTCTCCTACGATGGACTGCTTCAGTCAGTGCCTATCCAGGATAGTAGAACCATGGATATTATCAACATCCCCCTTCTCCATCCTCGTGCACGATAGACATAGCCGTTTAGGACTAAAACAAACAGCAGAAAGACCCGATCACGGGTCAAGAAAAATGACACAGATGGGCAGGCTAAGATATCCGTAGAGGGGCATTAGCAAGCTAGAGTGGACCTTGAGGCAGTCATGGAAGAAACAGAGACAGTTATCGATGAGCCAGTGACCATCTTTTTGCAACATTTGTTAGCCTACTCAACGTCCTCTTCCTCATATGTGTATATATTTTTCTACGCTATTAAGTTATCTAGAGTAAATTTCCCCTTTTCTTTTAACCTTTGTGGCGACACATACATTATAATCTTCCCAAAAATGTCACCTTAGTCATATATTTATATTACCACCCTTTTCTTTTTTGCTTTGTAAATAGAATAAGCATACAATAACCAATTATATACCCCCAAAATTTCTTACCTCTTGTGAATTAGTAGTAGAAAAATAATATATCCATCTTCCACCCCATATAGATAAATTCCCATGGAAATCAACTCTCCACTTGTCTTTACCAAAGATTATGGTCCCTCTCTACAAGTCTTCTATGCGCCCTACATAGGTGGCCCAATATCTCTTAAGAATATACATATAGTTTCTCTCCTTTCAAAAAGACTCCAATTGTATATTCTTTTTACAATAAAATAATATTGGGCCCTTCTCTATTTGTTTAAGCATCATAGCCTTTTGAAAAAGCATGATTCCCCTTGGATGCATACAAGCAAAGGGCCCATAGAAGAAGACTTGGAAGCAAAAGGTTCCCTAGCCTAGTGTGGACCTTACAAACCGAATTCCTTGGTGCATGGGCATGAAGAATAGTCCAAATTCATATCAAACATGTTGAGAAGGTCAATTTTACCTTTTGAAGCATGTCATTCGGAGCTACAGGTAAAAAGTTATGGTCAAAATAGTGTAAATCTGTCAGATTCGCAGCAAAAGGGAAATGTAAATCAAGTAAATCAAGAGGGTGAGATCTTATTTTTTCCCCACTCATCTTCTAGAAGAGAAATGAGTGTTCAAGGTCACTTGCATGTGATGGGACCAACCTAAAGATGCTTTCTAAATGCCAAGACAGACAAGTTGAGATACCCCGCAGGAGCCACCCGTAGGGCCTCATGGTGGGGCCCACCTACATTATGCACCCCTATAGAGCCTTCACAGTCTAAAATGATATTTTTGGTGAGTACATAATCCCTTTTATGTCCAATATTCAATGAGTCATCAAAGGAAACTTAATTAGGTCTAATCACTTACTCTAATTAAGTGTAGCATAATCCCACTCCTACACAACTATAAATAGCCCCCCTTGGAGAGACTCAAGGACACACACCTATATTTTCAACTTCATGTTGTTTCTTGATCAATAGTAGAGAAAACCCCAACTGTCCCTCTTTCACATCCTCCCTCCTAACCCTCCTCTTTGGAGGAAGTGCAACTCTATTCTCCACTCTTTCCATTCTACAATCTCTTACTCCATCAACCCAATAAATCATTTGTAGCACCTCAACAACTTGTAAATACATCATGATCTCTCTCATGGTCATAAAATCATCTTCAAAACTTTCAAGTGTCGCAATTCGTGATGGTTAGCTAGTGTCTGTCCTCCCCTTAAAAGGTGTGCGAGAAATCAAGTAAGTGTTCTATTCTCAATTTACCATTGGTTTGTTTCTCCACACTTATTCAATTGGTCTAAAGAAATTTCTCACTCCAACTCTCTTTTGCTTCATTACATATGCATGTGGCTACCTCTCATGGTGATTTTATTTGTATCACGGCATTGCATAGATGGAGATGAGCTCTCTATGCAAAGTGTGTTAGTTTGATGTAAGTGATTCTCTTGTGTGTTTGAGAGGCAAGTCTTGTGCGCATGATTTTTTTGATGAGTGCTTGAGAGAGGAAGAGTTTGGATGTATTATGGGTATTCTTATGGGGAGAAGGTGAATGCTATTCCACAAATTGCATATTTCATTTTGATGCACGGCATTGGGTTCCATAATCGTTGATGGTGTTCAAGTGTCCAAAGTGTATATAGAGTAAGGGAGTTTTCAAAGTGTGTTGCTTGAGTGGGTGAGTGCAAGTGTTATTTGGATTGGTTTCCTTCTCCACTCCCAAAAGAAGGTGGTGCCCCAAGTAGTGTGCGTACCTCTTTACGAACATTTTGTGAGGGTAGGCCCATTGGCTTGGGTTTAGAGGCCCCATTTCAAAAAGCTCGCCCTCATAAAGTGGCGCCCCCACTAAGGAACATATTTCCAAGTTACCTTCAAATTTTTTAGTAATGAACAATGGAGTTCCCATCTATCCATTTCATTTTGCACAACAGATCAGAGTAAATGTTCACATAGATAGAAAAGTCTTTTTCCAGCAATGCATTGTTTTTATGTTTGGTGCAGAAAGACTTAGAGAAATACAGGCATCACCCAATCGAATTATACTTCCAATCATTAATTATGAAACTTCTTTTGATGTTCACGTTTTCATTTTGTTTTAAAGGCAGGAACAAGGAGTGGTGAAGGGGTGCTCAAGGGCCATATGAAGGAACGAGGTCTTCAAACCAACAACGAGGAGTAGCACATGAATCACGATCAAAACAATGCACCTTTTAGGCCTATTGCTCGGCAATCCATTCATATAATCATTGCAACTAAGTTTAGGTTTCAATCTATCATAAGGAGGATATTTGGATCCACTCGCCTCAATGAAATCAATGCTTCAATTAATCCATTTATTCTACCTATGATAAAGTACGAATTAACAATGGATGTGTACATCTTCATTTTAATGTAATCAGATTTATAGTGTCAAAAATCTTGTGTGGCCCATAAGAGAAAAGTTTCTTTAAAAAAAAGAAATTTCAAAAAGTCTAAACAAAATGACAAGTTCTTTTCCCACGTTCTATGCAAGAAGTGGGGAAGATGCGCAAGAGTTTCTTGACAACTTGGAGATGGCACATCTCATATCCGGGAGAGATGAAGAGGAAGTAAAGCTACGAGCCTTCCCGTTGGTTCTAAAAGCAGAAGCTAAAGCATGGTATGAGACCTTGCAACCCCAAATCAAGTCCAATTGGGAGAGACTGCGAGCAAGCTTCCTCTCCAAGTTCGGGCAAGGTGATACTTCTGAAGGACTATGGAAATGTCTTATTAGACATAAGCAGGTATCACTTGAAGACTATCCCTCTTATGAAGCAACCTTTGTCAATCTACGGGGTAGGTGGGAGGCTACATTAGAAAATCATGGTGGTGCACCTAACTTTCTAAAAAAAGAGAGATTCATGGTTGGATTGTATCCACTTTTAAAGGCTAAAGTAGAGCTAAAATTCCCATTCACCTTCGAAGAAGCACGTGAGGTAGCCATCATCAAGTTTAGAAAACTACACTTCCAAGCACATAGAGCAAGGGGTTTGAATGAAGTGAGTGAGAGGGAGTCTTCACAAACCATGGAAGCACCAATTAGGGCCCCTCTTGCACAATCTTCACAAATAGGAGATAACTCTCAACAAGAGGTTTTACAAAGGCTAACTCAACAGCTTGAGAACCTCACTCTGAATCTAGTACAAGGCCTACCTCATCAACGACAACCAAGAGAAGGGAATCACAATCAACGAAGACAAGCTCAAGAGTTGCGATGTTGGAATTGCAATGAAATGGTCCATGGCATGTACAATTGTCCACATCCAAGGCGACTTCCAGGAGACATATACCCCGCAGACCGTCTCCTCTCACTGTGCAGCAAGAACTAGCTCAAGGCCCACAAATCCTTCGTCGACCACCACTACCAGCAAATATACCTCCCGTCCCACATGAGGAGGAAAAAAGAGGAGTCAACATCATCAAGCTAGAAGAGGTAATAGATGAGCATACTCTAAACTTTGATGTTATGCCTACAGAAAAAAGCACAAGAGCACATGATAAGGATGAAGACATGAGAAGTGAAGGAACAAATTCAGCCAGAAGGGACAAGAAGAAGAATTCAAAGATGGAATAAGCTGAAAGTAGCAGGAAGAAAAGATCAAGGCGAAGGGAAATTGGTATCAACGACTTCCCATTGGGAAAAAAGCTAGAGCCCTACAACATCCTGGAGGATTTACAAACCCAAAAGCCAAACATTTCATGGCCTCAACTTCTACACCTATCAGCCAAAGTAAGAAGGCAATGGCCAAAGTTGGTAAGTACAAGAATTCTAAAAAAGAAAGCAAATCTTTCCATTAAGGTTGTGGCCTCAAAGCTACAAAAAGATGTGGAACCCATTGTGGATGCTTACATAAGGGGTAAAAAGGTGTCTAATGTATATGTTGATGGTGGAGCTCAAATGTGTGTGATCACGGAAAAATCAATGAACATGTTAGGGCTTGAAATTACAAAGTCCTGTAATTGTCAAGCTAGGCTAGCCAACAACTCAAGTGTGAAGTGTTTGGGGATCATTGAAAATGTAAAAGTCTCTGTATGTAACATAGATGCACGAGTGGATATGTATGTCATGCCAGCTAAGGGGGAGGGCTATCCCATCATCCTAGGGAGGCCTTGGCTCATTGTTGTGAATGCAGATCAAAAATGGGGAAGTGGTCATTTGATTCTTAAGAAGGGTCAACCGGTGGTGTATGATTGGCGAGAAGGAAAGCAACTAGATATCAACTATGAAACCACGGCAGATGAAGAGAGCAAGGAGGAGAGTCCTTACTCAAGTGATGAGGAAGCATCAACCAGTGCATCATCCAGTGAAGAGGAGTCTTATTTGGAGGTAATGGGAATTGTATTCAACGCCAACACTCAAGATGTTCCTGTAGAAGAAAAGCCAACAGACAATCATACACGAGGGGATGAAAGATGCCACCACCTTGAAGAAGGATTTGAGAAGATGCTTGCAAAAGATCTTACTTGTGAGGAGAAGAGGTCCTACATCAATATGTTAAAGAGGTATCCCAATTTGTTTATCACTGACTACTCACAAATAAGAGGTGTAGATGTAATAGAGCATCGAATTGAATTGAAACCAGGCACCAAACCTGTGGCTCAAAAGTTAAGGCGACTAGGATCTCTGTAACAAAAGGCTCTCCTACAAGAAGTGAATCGACTCTTGAAGGCTGGCTTCATCTATCCAGTATCCAACTCCGAATGGGTATCACCTATTGTAGTCACTCCCAAGAAGAATGGTAAGTGGAGGGTCTGCGTGGATTACAAACCCCTCAATGCTGCGACAAAGAGGGACCACTTCCCTCTCCCTTTCCAAGATGAAATTTTGAATGAAGTAGCAGGTCACGAATGCTACACTGTGTGTGATGGGTATTCAGGATATTTTCAAATTAGAATAGCAGAAGAGGACCAACCAAAAACCACCTTCATCACACCTTGGGGATATTTTGCATTTAGAGTAATGCCTTTTGGGCTCACCAATGCTCCTAGCACCTTCATGAGATTCACAATATTTGTATTTCAGCCATTCTTTGGAAAATCTATAAGAGTATTTATGGATGATTTCTGTATTTATAGTTGTAGATCACTTCATTGCCAAAAGGTTGAAGAGGGGCTTAAGAGGCTCCATCAATTTGGGGGACAACTCAACCAGAGAAGTGTCATATCGGTGAATCTTAGGTGGTTTTGCTAGGCCATGTGGTTTCTTCACAAGGAATTCAAGTGGATCCCTCTAAAGTAGAGGCCCTTTTGTCATTATCTCCACCAACAACAACAACTAAAGAGCTAATGACCTTCAACCACAAAGTGAGGTACATGTCTCGCTTCATCCATCTCCTAGCACAAGCCATCGCCCCTTTGCATAGGTTGGCAAGCCAATCTACATTTGAATGGGGGAGAGAACATGCAAAATGTTTTGAGGAAGTGAAGGGCATTCTTAGCTCTCTCCCAATCCTAATGCCACCAGATCCAAAGGAGACCTACTATGTCACTCCAAGTGTAGGTTTTGAAGCAATTGGTGTTGTTTTGATGCAAAAAGATCCTAAAACATCATACATCAGGCCGATCTATTTTGCAAGCAAGGTGATGACTCCGACCGAGAAGGGATACACTGAAATGGAGAAAGTGGTCTTTGCAATCTTGTTTGCGGTAAGGAAGTTTCGATCGTATCTTCTCCCTGTGCCATTTGTTTTTCTCACCTTAGAGCACAATCTACCATATGTAGTACAACACATGAGCCTCTCATCTAGAATAGCAAAGTGGGTGCTTGAACTCCAAGAATTTGAATACACTTTCCTTGTAGAAGATAGCACAAGAGCAGGACTTGCAGACATTCTCACCTACAAAGTGAGAGAAAGGGAAGGATCACGACTACAAAGAGAGGAAGGCTCAAAAAAGTTCAAAGTGAAGGAGATTGATAATGCCCATACTTTATGCTTTGACGGAGCTTATCAATGCCAACAAGACAAAGCAGCAGGGGGAATCATCATTTTGAACCCACAAAAGGAGGTAATGGATAGAAAAGGTATCACTCTACCCAGTGTTCACTCTAACAATGAGGCTGAGTATGCTGCTCTAGCCCTTGGGTTAGAAGAATGCAAAGAATTATGCATACAAAGACTTATTATAAAAGGTGATTCTTTGCTAGTGGTCAAGCAAATCCAAGGGACTTGGAGGTGCAAGAATCGTACATTGTTTGAGTGGCTTCGTAGTGTAAGAGCTTTGATGAAGGGTTTTAAAGCAACACAGGTACAACACATTGTGAGAACTCAAAACAAGGAAGCAGACTTACTCGCAAATGAAAATCTTCAAATGGCGGTAGGAGGTGTGAAACTATATGAACCCAAATATCAAGGTCAAGAGGAGCTAAAAGACATTATCTTCTTTCTACAAGCAGATGAGTGTCCCAAACACTTAGACAAGGTGCAAAGACATAGACTAGTTAAGAAGGCCACACCTTACCAGTTGATTTATATCACAAAGGGAAAGATTGGGTCTTGAGGAGAGTACCAGGTGTGCAAGAGATAGAGAAAATTCTTCTTTCATGTTATGATGATGTCTGTGGTGGTCACTTTTCTCAAGATATTACAAGTAGGAAGATTTTACAAGAAGGGTTTATTTGGCCGAGCTTACATTGTGATGTCCAATATTGGTGTAAGGCATGTAAGCCATGCCAAATTGCTGGGGATAGACGACTAACATATGAGCCTCGAGTCCCAATAATATCTTATGGCCCTTTTGAAAAGTGGGGTGTGGATGCAATAGGTCCCCTACCTCGTACTTCTACATGAAAGGTTTTCATCATCATGGGTGTTGACTACATGACACGATGGGCGGCAGCAACAAGCACAACCCGAATCACAGCTGAAGAGGTATCAAAGTTTATTTTTGATCATATTTGTAGTAGGTTTGGAACACCCCTAGGAATCTTATCAGATCGAGGCCCAGGTTTCAGGGCTGACCTTCTGAATGATCTCTTGAGGAGGTTAAAAGTGAAACACCTGCATTCCACACCCTACTATCCTCAATGCAATGGATTGGTGGAAAAAGTGAATGGAATGATATGTAAGATCATTTCTAATCAGGTTGTGGACCGGCCTAATGATTGGGATCACCATTTGACGGCTGCTCTTTGGGCGTATAGGACATCTTTCAAGGTATCTACCCAATTCACCCCTTTTCATCTAGTTTATGGACATGAGGCACTTCTCCCCATTGAGGTAGAGCTCTCAAGCTTGCGCATTCTTGCAAGAGTGGCAAAAAAACCAAAAGAGGTTCTACATGAAAGGATCTTAGATCTCCAACGACTTGAGCTAGATAGAGAAGAGTCCATTGATCGCTACATCACCAAAGCGACAAGACAAAGGGATAAAATCAACAAGAAGCTCAAGGGGAAAGGATTGAAGGAAGGTATGTTGGTTCTTCGCTATGATAACCGACTTGATACTTGACTTGACAAAAAGTTTTTGCAAAGATGGGAGGGACCTTTCATGATAAAAACAAAGTTTGGGAATGGTAGTTATAGACTAACAGATTTATCATGAAAACTCCACAAGACCAGAGTCAATGGATGGAGATTAAAGCCCTACTTTCAACGTATCAATCCGTTGATAGGCAGTCATCTGCCTACATCGTCTAAGCTCCAAATTGACATGGCTCCCTTCGGCTTGGCAAATGCTCCACCTATTTTTAAAGCTTTGATGTGCAAAGAAGAACCAGCCTTGGAATCTGAACAGACCCAAGGCAACCCTCCCATCTCCGATTTATGGGATTGAGGTAATGAAAAGCAGATCTAATGGTGTATAAGAGTGCATGACACTCCTCCTATTGAAAAAAACAAAGTGGAAAAGGAAAAATGACAAAAAAAAAGGAGAAAAAAGAAGAAGAAAAAGAAGCAACACCGTCCTCCTAAAGATATGAATATCTCTAGGCTTGGGAGAGGGCTAATATGAGTGGCATAAAATGGTAACCATCTTTTTGCAACATTTGTCAGCCTACTCAACGTCCTCTTCCTCATATGTGTATATATTTTTCTACACTATTAATTTATCTAGAGTAAATTCCCCCTCTTCGTTTAACCTTTGTGGCGACACATACATTATACTCTTCCCAAACATGTCACCTTAGTCATATATTTATATTACCACCCTTTTCTTTTTTGCTTTGTAAATAGAATAAGCATACAATAACTAATTATATACCCCCAAAATTTCTTACCTCTTGTGAATTAGTAGTAGAAAAATAATATATACATCCTCCACCCCATATAGATAAATTCCCATGGAAATCAATTCTCCACTTGTCTTTACCAAAGATTATGGTCCCTCTCTACAAGTCTTCTATGCCCCCTACATAGGTGGCCCAATATCTCTTAAGAATATACATATAGTTTCTCTCCTTTCAAAAAGACTCCAATTGTATATTCTTTTCACAAGAAAATAATATTGGGACCTCCTCTATCTGTTTAATCATCATAGCCTTTTGAAAAAGCATGATTCCCCTTGGATGCATACAAGCAAAGGCCCATACAAGAAGACTTGGAAGCAAAAGGTTCCCTAGCCTAGTGTGGACCTTCCAAACCGAATTCCTTGGTGCATGGGCATGAATAATAGTCCAAATTCATATCAAACATGTTGAGAAGGTCAATTTTGCCTTTTGAAGCATGTCATTCGGAGCTACAAGTAAAAAGTTATGGTCAAAATAGTGTAAATTTGTCAGATTCGCAGCAAAAGGGAACTGTAAATCAAGTAAATCAAGAGGGTGAGATCTTATTTTTTCCCCACTCATCTTCTAGAAGAGCAATGAGTGTTCAAGGTCACTTGCATGTGATGGGACCAACCTAAAGATGCTTTCTAAATGCCAAGACAGACAAGTTGAGATACCCCGCAGGAGCCACCCGTAGGGCCTCATGGTGGGGCCCACCTACATTATGCACCCCTATAGAGCCTTCACGGTCTAAAATGATATTTTTGGTGAATAAATAATCCCTTTTATGTCCAATATTCAATGAGTGGTCAAAGGACACTTAATTAGGTCTAATCACTTACTCTAATTAAGTGTAGCATAATCCCACTCCTACACAACTATAAATAGCCCCCCTTGGAGAGACTCAAGGACACACACCTATATTTTCAACTTCATGTTGTTTCTTGATCAATAGTAGGCAAAACCCCAACTCTCCCTTTTTCACATCCTCCCTCCTAACCCTCCTCTTTGGAGGAAGTGCAACTCTATTCTCCACTCTTTCCATCTACAATCTCTTACTCCATCAACCCAATAAATCATTTGTAGCACCTCAACAACTTGTAAATACATCATGATCTCTCTCATGGTTATGTTAATGATCATGAAATCATCTTCAAAACTTTCAAGTGTCGCAATTCGTGATGGTTAGCCAGTGTCTGTCGTCCCCTTAAAAGGTGTGCGAGAAATCAAGTAAGTGTTCTATTCTCAATTTACCATTGGTTTGTTTCTCCACACTTATTCAATTGGTCTAAAGAAATTTCTCACTCCAACTCTCTTTTGCTTCATTACATATGCATGTGGCTACCTCTCATGGTGATTTTATTTGTATCACGGCATTGCATAGATGGAGATGAGCTCTCTATGCAAAGTGTGTTAGTTTGATGTAAGTGATTCTCTTGTGTGTTTGAGAGGCAAGTCTTGTGCGCATGATTTTTTTGATGAGTGCTTGAGAGAGGAAGAGTTTGGATGTATTATGGGTATTCTTATGGGGAGAAGGTGGATGCTATTCCACAAATTGCATATTTTATTTTGATGCACGGCATTGGGTTGCATAATCATTGATGGTGTTCAAGTGTCCAAAGTGTATATAGAGTAAGGGAGTTTTCAAAGTGTGTTTCTTGATTGGTTTCCTTCTCCACTCCCAAAAGAAGGTGGTGCCCCAAGTAGTGTGCATACCTCTTTACGAACATTTTGTGAGGGTAGGCCCATTGGTTTGGGTTTAGAGGCCCCATTTCAAAAAGCTCGCCCTCACTAGCTAGACACCAAAATGAGCAAGTCATTGAGGATCCACAACCAGTAAGGAATGATGAGGGGCAAGAGCAAGCCAGGGTGGACCTTGAGGCATCTATGGAGAAACCAATATTGAAGGAAAATGATCCGGAGCCTGTGCCTGTTAGGGAGGAGCCTACGGTTGTCAGGGAGGAGCTTGAGGCAGCCAGGGAGCCAGCTGAAGAAACTTAGAAAGGCAAGGGCAAGGCTCTGCATCACAAGGGCCATCCAACGTATCAGATGAGTCAATTATTTTATAGCAAATCAACGAAGATAATGAAGAGGAGTTGAGAGTTCTGTTCAGCTCACTGCCTCTGCATGCACAGATACTGCTGCCTGGAAGGTCAGAGGAGGCCTGAATTTTCAACCTCGATCATCAAGACTTCCTATGCATGCGCAGTTTCACCAGCTCCAACGCAACGAATGAGGTCGTCAATGTTGCTTTGTGGTAATTCTCATGCTCTTTAAAAATCACGTTGGTTCATTAAATAGGTCTCTACCGAGACATGGGTCAATACCAAGCGAGGCAGTGGCTTATGGAATTGGATAGTGGTACTACTCGCTCGGTATTGACCTATGACTTTGCGGTAGTTGTCAAGTTTTTCTTTATAATGTGTTGGAGCCCCATTGGTCCAACTGTTGTAATGAGCCCATCTTGTAAAGCATATCAAATTTCCATTTTATGTCAAAGACGTCTTATCATTTTGATCCATTCGTCTGGGTTATGTAAAGATTAATCAGTTAGTCAGGACTCAGATTTATTCCCACTTTGTAATAATGAGTAAGAGAACCCCATGGACATTTTTGAGCTAAGGTGACTAAAGTATAAAAGTCACCTTAGAACCATTTTTGAATAACATTTGGATATTAATCCTGTGTCGTACGAGTCTAAGAGGGAGGAAGAGAGAGAGAATGAGTGTGTCTTATCCTCTTCCCTACGCGCTTCTCCCTCACTCGATTCACGACGCGACCACACCATCGCGGTAGTCTCTCCGAGAGCTACGCGCCCACGCTACGCATTCACCGTTTTGAGTTGATCGCGATCGATCCTTCCTCGAGCTTGTTTTGCTTGTAAGTAGCACAAACGGTGTCTGTTTTCAATAATCAAGTGCTTTATGGAATGAGAAAGAGATTAGCTACACATAGATACTCATAAATTTAAGTTTCACCCACTTTTGGATTATGACTTGTTAGTCTATCGCGACTGTATTCGAGATAACTAGGGTTCAAATCTGGTGAGATTAGACTTATAGGTAAGTATATCCTAGTGAGAGGATGGTGCCTAGTAAGTTTGATGCGATTCCGAGTTCATTGGACGTGTAAACTGTGTTGTGAACATTTAGGGATAGAGTGGGTTGCATTCTACCAGGGTTAGTGATTGATGCATCATAAAAGTGCATATGTGTAGATTGGTCTCAGCCTGACAAGCTAACGAGATTGCCTACGTGCACCTACGGGTTAGTCGTGTCATCGGATGATAAGTATGTTGTCTGTGTCGTGCTTGTGAGTATAAACAAGGGAGTAGTTTTGCCCTAAAACATTTGTGCCGTTGCCAGGGACACAAGACCTTAAGTAGGGAGATCTACGTCACTCGTGTGATGGTTAGCTTACTTTAGTTTTGACTAGAGAGAGCTTAAACTTTTAGAACAAGAGACAGGATAGAGTATCCTGAGGTCTAGTGGATAGCAAGGAAGCCTGTGTCTTGCCGAGGGTCTGCGACTAGCTAGATTTAGTTAAGTAGGATAATGTGGAGTTATGGTTTTTGGTTTTGAGTGCTTGTTATACTTGTGAAGAAATAGAGTAGAAAAACGTTGTAAAACCGCAAAAAACAAACAAAAAGAAGAAACAATAAGGCAGTTGCTTGCCTTGAAAGTAAAACCCACCCCATATACCCTTGAAAGGGATGAAAAGAGTCCGCATTGAAATTTATGATACAACACTCAAGAAAACATAAAAACTGCGACCAAAACCAACAAAAAAAGAAACAGGTGAATGTCATAAGGAAACACTAAGTGAACCTAAAGAGGCCCCGAAGAGATATAACCATTAGCCAAGGGTAAACTGACTGTGTCATGGGGTATGACTGATGTTCACAAGTTTAAGATGAAGTGTCATCAAATTTGCATCACTTCAAGTGCAATGGAGTTGTGAATTGTCAGAGAAAAGTGAAATTTGTGAAGTGCTTGAGTTTGAGGTCAAAATAAGTCCAAACTTCATAAAACTTAGGGGATAGACTTATATGGGCACAGGGAATAAGACTATGCAAAAACAGACAAAAAATTAAGTCCCCATTGCTCTCTGCCTGGTCTATTGCGATAGACTGATGAAGGTGGTGATTGACTAGCAACAAGCAAAAAACCTTTACACCACAGGTTTAACACATCAATACAAGGGTACTCACAAAAATTGAGTGAATTTGAACAACATTTTGACCACAAAACTTCAAAACTGGTGTTTAGAGTCTGAATTCAAAGACAAGGGCAAGAAGTCTTTGACCAAATGTCCAACAGTGCCAAAATTGGTCAATGCACTACACAAGGGGAGGCTGAACCAACTGTGGTGAAAACTTGAGAAAAATGCTAAAATTGGAGAAAGTGCCTAGTCTATCACGATAGACCAAGGAAATTGTTGTTGGGGAACTCTTCTTTCAAATTTTTCCTAGGGAGAGTTTTATCAGGGTCTAAATAGCAGACACACCAAAATTCAAGGCATTTAGAACACTGAAGGTCAATCTGAGGGTCAGATAGAGAATCAAGCTCTGACTAAAATACTAAAATGGGACCAAAACCCAACCCAAGTGTCCAAACTTCATAAAACTTGAGGGATAGGCTGTAGAGGGTAACTAGAACTCAAGGGTAAAGTCACAATTTTGAATTGACTTGTGCTGAGCAAATTGTCAGTCTATCGCAATAGACTAAGAAAGTAGTGAATTAGACACTTTTTGCAAATTGTGACTATACTGCTAGGACATACTCTCTATATAGATCCCAGCCATCATTTCATATTTGAAATTGGGCCACCAGAAGACTAACTAAGGGGTTGCTGTATATACTTGAAAGATTTTTGGTAATTCAAGGAAAACCCTTGTGAACAGACTAACCATCCTTGTGTCGATCCCAGAAGGAGATCAACACAAAGCAATACAGTAAGAAGGAGTCCAGGTAAGCTTTAATTTTGAAACCAAACTTTAATTCTTATGTATTTAAGGTCAGGAGCCTTTGTTAAGTCGGGAGCTAAAAGTGTCAAAAGTCAAATTAGCACCACGTCCACCGAAGAGAGTGTAACTCAGACGAGGCTAGACCCATTAGCACCAATCATTGAAGAGGGTAGTGATACTGACACTTCGTCGGAAAAGTCCTTCTTCATGACGGGGAGTCAACAGCCAGGATGTTTCAACGGTGAAGGACCAATGCCAGGGGGGAGCACCTCCCTACATCCCTTAAACGAAACCTAGTTCACTATAATCTTCTTGGAAGGAACTAACTCGAGGGGAGCCTTAGTTTATTCTGACTATCGAGGATGCAAGTGTATTTGTATTGAAGAAAGACCGGCTCAAAGACTAGAGATAATTCGAGTCTATGATGATGGTGACCGATTCCGAGACGAAAAGGGGAACCACTATCTGATAGGGAGTAACCCTGAGGATTACAACAGATATGGGGATAACGTGGCAAAAGGGAAAATGGTTTCAGAAACCCAAGAACCGCCTCCTAACAACGATCGACCTGGAGCGCTTTTTATGTATGATAAGAAAACAACCAGGGTCCCAACCTATAATGAGAATGTAGGGATTTACAAGCATGAAAGCGAGGGAATAGTCTCTTACTTTTGATGCAAGGAACCCTACCCAAATGAATTAAGCAAAGACAAGGTTCTTTACTTATTTTCTTATGAAACTGCTATGGGGAAGGATATTGTTTTTGTTGACAGATACGGGCGAGAATACAAACGTATTCTCCCAGAAGAGGTTGAAAGGGCAAGAGTTACGGGAGCATCGACCTATGGCCCCGACGAAGTACCAAGAGCCACCTACACCCCTAGCAAGTCGACTAATCCCTTTTCAGAAGAGTATGACGCTACCTCACATTCTACCCGACCACCGACGTCCAACTACCAGGACCAACCAGCTACTCAGCCATCATTGCAGGCATGTCTTCGACAGAGTGCTACATTAGAACAAGACCGAACCCGAGAGGGTTATCAAACCGCACGAGGATTAAGGGATCTACAAGAACCACCACTCTATGCACAGTATCAAGGAGAGAGTAAGCCAAAGACTCAGGGGTCAACTGAGCTTGGAAGAACACCCCGAGAACGAGTTCGGAGAGATGAACCATCTCTCACAAGAACTGTTAGAAATTATGGATTAGGAGCACCATTGGGAGAGGAACCTGGCCACTATAGAAGACCAGAGGAGGTATATCGGCTAGGACGGGGAGATCCCATGATGAGATTTGTAGACCATCGTAGAATTAGACCTTCTGAAGTGCAAAAATGGGTAAACAAGAAAAATATGGGAAGCAGGGATCCCAGAGATCATGTAGCAGCCTTTGTGCGTGTAATTAGAGCTGAAGAGGTGTTAGAATTTCCTACCCAATTTGCAGGATTCGGTTTAACCTTAGAGGATGATGCTGCTACATGGCTTGACTCGGTGGAGCGAAGAGACTTTGAGTCTATGGAGGAAGTGTTTGACGAGTTTATCGAGGAATTCTCACAAAGGGGGATAGCTCATAATACAGTCTCGCAAATCCATAAATTCAAACAGAAAGATGGAGAGTCTGTGCGAAAGGCGGCCCTCCGATTAAAAATATATGTTAAGTTCTACCCTGTGGAAGAACTGCCAACTCAGTCCAGACTTATGCTTATATTTATCCAAGGACTAAGGAATGCAGATCTTCAAAAGGACTTACATATGAAAAGGAGCACTACGTTGAATGATTTAACCAAGGAAGCTCTATACCTTGTGGACAATTGTGCGGTTTACAAAGAGGGTGAGTTCAAGGATCTTGATGATGATTCTTCCTCGCAACAAAGCGGAAGCAAGTTTGCTAAGACATACCTGAAAAGAGAAGTAGCAGTAAGCCAAGAGCAGCTTGTAGAGGAGGTGCTTAAAAAGATTAACTTGTATTCTAAACCACAAGATAAACAACCAAAATGGTGTGCGATTGAACAAAAATGGACAAACCATGGGATGGAGGAGTGTTATTATAACAAGGGATATGTGAGAGAACGACCATATGCTCCGCAAGCTCAGGCGACATCTCCTCAAATCCCACCGATGCCTAGATATCAGACTGGCAATCTACGAGGACCTCAAGGTGCAGAAAGACCACAACCAGTGTTGGGACAACAACCACCCCTACCAGGATTACGACCAGTCGGCATAATATACACACCCACAGTAATTGAGTCGGATGAGAAGGCTTTGGTACCTATGCATGCATACTACGACAAGCCCAATGGATATGCGGCGAACTCTGTCTATTATCCACCAGAAGAACCCTCTACACCAGAACCATGGAGCATGATAGGAAATACAGGACCACCAACTGCTGCAGAGGCAGCGGGGGAAGGACGATATAGCTTGGATGAAAGAACACTATTGTTCATAGCGAACGGAGGCATGAGCGGGCAAAGAATTGCACACCAACAAAGAGGAGCTCCAGAAGCACCTCAACAGCCTAAAGGACCATGCTACAAGTGTGGTGGAGACCATTGGCTGAGGGACTGCCCTCATGACGAAATCATTAGGGTCAACGCATATTGCACGGAGTGTGGAATTACTCACTTGATCCCTGATTGCCCTAAAAACCCGAGCAAAGGAGCAAAAACTACCTTGAATATGTTGGGAGCACTACCTTCCAGTGGAGGGTCAGAAAACGAAACTCCGATTCCTATTAAGTTCTTGACGAGAGCCCAAGAAAGGAAAAATGACAATCATCCCAAGAGTAACGATGAAAATCAAGAAGAAATCAAGACTGACAAGTCTAGCGTCAGTCGTGATAATCCTTGGAAAGAACGAAGAGCGAAAATGAAAGCTAGACGTGAGCGAAAATAAAAAGATGTAGAAGCTGAGCTAACGATAGCTCGAGAGCAACTTAAACAGCAAAGAGAGTCCTACTCTCTAAAATCAACGGAAGGACCAAGAAGTGCAAGCTCGGGAGGGTCGGTATTGGTAGATAAGATCAATGAACCCTTAGATGCAATCTTGCAAGCATATGAGGCAAGATTGAAGAACAGACAGACTCTAGAGCAAAGATGGATGACATATCCATATCCAGAGATAGAAAAACAGAGACTAGAGATGTGCAAACAGCTGATTGAAACTGCACAAGCTTTACTGGAGCCTCCACCTATGGAAGCAGGAGATAGAGTAATCAAACCACCAAACAATGAAATACCTCACAAAACCGAACAAAGGATACCCGACAAGATAGAAAACATTAAATCCTTGCTGAATGTAGAGGATGCAAAAGACGTACCTAATAGCACTGATGAATCACTGAACGATTTTCCACCATATTCTCCTATTGTGGAAGAAAATTGGCCTGAAGAGATATGGGAAACGGTGCGAAAAGCTCAAGAAAAATATGAGACAAAAACAGTAGAGTCAGTGCCTTTCTCGAAGCTAAACTTGAATAAGCCTCCATGGGATTTAGACGTTAAATCATTTCAAGGGGATAATGGTTCAGCTGCATCCGAAGATAGCAGACCACAATCACTCAGAACTTTGCCATCATATATGGGGGACTATGAGGCAAGGTCAGAAATTCGAAGAGTACCTTCTCAAAGAATAGGTGGGTCAAATCAATTGGACACTAAAATCCTGACAGACTTGTTGACCACTCCGGTCAGGTGTACAATCACATTGGCAGAATTGTTAAAAATTAGGCCAAGCATGTGGACGGAAGTGGGCAAATGTCTTGAAAAATTTGGCATAAGGATGCCTCTTAAGTTCTTCGAAACCGAGCTTAATGACACAGAACCGAAGAAAGTCAACACTAGACCAACGCCACTCAACAAAGTAGGAGAGTATTGTGAAGGTGAAGACGGCAACACAACCCTACTAGTTGAGTATAACGGCATAGAGACTAAGTCAATACTTGATAGTGGAGCTGGCATTGCCATTGCGACCAAAATGCTATGGGAAAAATGGGGAAAACTAGCAGTACGAACAACTAGAATGAAATTGCAAGTGGCGGATGGGCACATAGAAAGGCCTATAGGATTGCTTGAGGCAATTGTGGTATCTTCCTGGGGCATAGAGTTCGAACATACCTTTTACATAGTAGATTTCGGCAAGAAGAACAATTATGAAATTATCCTTGGTAGGCCGTTCATGAGGCAACTCAAAATGGTGCAAGACTGGGGGTATGATTATTTGTATCTAAGACATGCTGAAACTACTACACGCGTAAACATGAAAAATCATAGCTACCATGATGTCACGAGAACCCCTGTGGAAGAATTTGACTCAGCCACCATTAGTGGATCAGAAGTCCCAACGTGGATTTGTAAGAAAAAGGAGATATGGATGTGCGGGGCATCTCAATGTAGTGAATTTGACAACAATGAAAGGACACTGGAGAGGGTCTTGGAAGACGATGCCTATATACGAGAATCTTTTTCTGAAGAGAAGCTCGAACCCCTAGAATGGTCTCAAATTTTGGCTACATTGGATGTATGCGTCAATGAAGTCACTCTTACCAAATTTTGTGATGAGAATGGCTACGATATCATACCATACTACATGTTGAGAAAAATTGTGGAGGAGGACGAGAACGATGGAGATACTGAGAATATGAGGATCCATAAAACAGAAATGAAACTTGAGATTAAGATAGGGCGCTATGTGGACATCCCCACTACAAAAATCAATGAGGAAGGAGAAGAATTTTATGATTCTTCTGATCAAAGTGAAAACAAGGATAACGCGGATGACGAGAAGTCGGAAAATAGGGAGGGAGACAACAATCAAGATCAAGACAATAACGTCTTCTACAATTTCCCAAACCAAAGTGAGAGACGCCAAAAAAGATACAAGAGTAAACGACACCATATCAGTCCACCAACCAGGTTGAGACCCATGCCGGAGTTTAAGGGTAAGACACATTTCCTTATGAACATTCATGCTGTTGATTGTGCTAAGGATAAAGTGTCAGGAAGATTTCTTAAGGTTTTTGACTCAGGATTTAAATCCAGACTGTTGAAACCTAAGAAAACCAGCAAACCAAAAAAAAGAGTTGCAACAGAAAAACTGAATGTCTGTGGTAGTCGAATTATGACGAAAATTGAAAGGAAAACGAGGTATAATGAGTTGAAACAAAAAATAAAAAATGTATGGACAATTGAAATGGAAAGTAGCGATGGAACGAACAAGAGTGATGGGAGTAAAAAGATCGATGTACCTCCTCACTATTGTAAGTACACCATTCAGGAAAGAAGATTGGTGGCTCAGCAACCAATGAGGGAGCCTAAATCAAACGAGTCCTACGATGGGCCAGAGAACGCCAAGAAAATAGACTTAGCAGAGCTAGGAGAAAATCCACAACCTGCTTACATTGCCACAGATCTAAGTCGAGAAGAAGAGGACTTACTGATCAAAACACTTAAGGAATTTCGAGATGTATTTGCATGGTCGTGCAAAGATTTGAAGGGAGTGGATCCTAACATTTGTGAACATTCAATCTCTCTGAAGTCTGATGCAAAGCCAAGCAAACAACGTCCATACACGTATAATGAGACATTTGCCAAAAGGATAAAAGAGGAGATAGACAAACTTATGGAGGCTGAATTTATTTATGAGATAGAGCACACTGACTGGGTGTCCCCGATAGTGGTGGTACCCAAGAAAAACGGGAAATTACGAATGTGTGTAAATCTCAAGAAGGTAAACGCAGCCACGATAAGGGACAACTACCCTCTTCCTATCACTGAACACGTCCTGGAACGAGTGGCAGGCAAGCAAGCCTATAGCTTTATGGACAGATTCTCTGGTTATAACCAATTGGGGGTCAAACTAGAAGATCAATACAAAACAGCATTTGCAACAGAATGGGGCATATATGCGTTTAGGGTAATGTCATTTGGCTTGACCAATGCTCCAGCCACATTTCAGAGATTAATGACACACGCTTTTAAAGAATACTTGCGAAAATTCTTGGATATTTACATGGACGACTTGTGTGTCTATTCTCTATTGAGAGAAGACCATATAGATCATCTGAGAAAGGTATTCGAAAAATGTAGAACGTATAGGATTTGCCTCAACCCAGAAAAATGTGTATTCATGGTACGACAAGGTAAAATCTTAGGCCACATAGTGTCGGCTAATGAAATTACCACTCATGAAGACAAGGTAAAGGTGATCATAGAATTTCCAAGACCAAACACTGTACGAGAGGTACAATCATTTATGGGACATTGTGGATACTACCGACGTTTTATCTACATGTACGCTGTAATAGCAAAACCCTTGTATAGTCTAATCACGCTCTTCGTTTGGACAAATGAATGTGAGGAGTCATTCCAGAAACTGAAATATTCACTGGTATCTGCACCAATTCTAAAAGCACCAGATTGGTCAAAGATCTTCCATGTACATGTAGATGCTTCGGCATTTGCAATAGTCTGTATATTAGCGCAACCAGATGAGGGTAAGACGGACTTTCCAATCAGTTATGCTAGTAGACATCTCAACAGGGCAGAAAAGAATTATACTACCACTGAAAGAGAAGGATTGGGTATGATATATGTGGTAAAGAAATTTCGGCATTACTTACTTGCGAACAAATTCACATTCTTTGTGGATCATCAGGCACTCTTGTACTTAGTAAACAAACCTTGTAACATGGGACGAATTGTAAGATGGTTCATTGTGTTACTGGAGTTTGATTTTATGGTAGTAGTTAAGAAAGGAAAAACGCATCAAAGAGCAGACCACCTTTCTCAACTACTACATGGCGAAAAAGCTACCGGGGTAGATGATGATCTCCCAGACGCATATCTTTTTAATATAGAGATGATACCGAAATGGTCAGAGCAAATTATTCCATTGCTGACATATGGAATGAATCTTGATGACAAACACACGGTGGAAGACGTTAGACAAGCACGAAATTACACAATGCTTGCGGGAAGAATGTACCATCATGGAAACGATATGATTCTAAGGTTGTGCATAGGCCCAGAGGAGTACGAAGCATATCTAGAGGAGGCCCACACACAAACAGGGGGATTCCATAGAGGAAATCAAATGATGTATGAACAATTAAGAAGACTTGGAGTGTATTGGCCAGGAATGGCAGGCAATGTAGCAAATTACATCAAGAAATGCGATTTTTGCACATCCAATACCACTGTGGATTATGCCACATTATACCAAGTGACAGTAGCGCCCGCATGGAGTCATGCTATTGTGGAATATTTGACTAATAAGGAGCTACCAGGAGATTGGTCTAAAGCCAGACAAAAGGCTCTACAAATCGAAGCGAATAGGTATACCCTCATTAGTGACCAATTGTATAAAAGAGGAACTGATGACCAGCTGAGGTTAGTTCCTCATGAAAATGACTACTTTCCATTATTGGAACAAGCTCATGCAGGCATAGTAGGAGGTCATTTTCCAGTAGAGAGAACTATAAAAATCATTATGGTTGCAGGTATATGGTGGCCGACCATGATTCAAGATGCAGTAGAATTCGTGAAAAGGTGTGATGAATGTCAACGCACTAAGGTACCAGTTAAAAGAGATGAAATGCCCTTAAGACCAATGATGAGTGCTCGTGCATTCGCTAAATGGGGATTGGACTTTGTTGGTCCTATCACTCCACCAGCGTATCGTTCACAAGCACAATATATCATAGTGACCACGGACTACATGACCAAATGGGTGGAAGCAAAAGCCACAACGAAAGCAGACGCTAGAACCACGGCACAATTCTTATATGAATATGTGTTTACACGTTATGGCCTTCCAATTGAGCTGGTGAGTGATAGAGGGACACACTTTGTAAATGAAGTTATCCAACGTCTCTTAAATGAGTTTATGGTAATTCATCGCAAATCTGCACCCTATCATCCACAAGCCAATGGCCAAGCGGAAGCGACCAACAAAATATTGTGCACGGTTCTTATGAAACTGGTTAGTGAAACAAGAACAGATTGGGATCAAATGCTCTATTCGGCATTGTGGGCTTATCGAGTTGCATATAAAACAACACTCAATGCTACACCATTTAATATGGTATATGGGTTAAATGCAATATTGTCTATTGACTTTTTGATCCCCACACTAAGGGTAGCCAAACAATTGGACTGGACAGGACATGAACTTTCAGAACGGTTAGAGGACCTTGAAAAATTAGATGAGTTACGACTCAATGCTGTAGCGGCCATATATGCAAAAAAAAAGACAACAAAAATAGTTTTTTGACAAACATGTCAAGAACAAGGACTTTAAAACGGGAGACTATGTCTTGGTATACACCCTTAAACAGCATGCCAAAAAGCTAAAGAAAAGGGGAATGGGGCCTTATTTGATCCAAGAAATATCGTCCAGCGGAGCAGTAAAACTGACGACACTAGATGGAAAAGAAATGCCGAACTAGATTAGTGGGTGTCGTTTAAAAAAATATCATCTACCTTTAACACCGGAAATGTTTTTTCAACTACATTATGGAAAAACCTATAGACAGGAACAACAAAGAATTCAGGACCAGGCACAACAAAAAGCAAAGGAACGGATTGCTAAACAAAAGCAGTTTCTCAGGACAATAAACATGGTCACCCCAATGATGAATGACGAATATCCTCTTTCAACATCCCAAACGATCGAAGCGGATATACAAAGCGACGAATTAGAAAAGACCATGACAGACCTTAGGGCTCAGGACGATAGCATCCTAAACGACTTGGAAGATACACGGTGTAGTCCTTACATAAAAGCTTATGCAAACACAAAACAAGTTGAAATCTATGCATTGCTTGACACTGGAGCAAAAATGAGTGTCATCAGCTTTGAGCTCTTTCAGAAACTTGGACCAATGAAGACGATCCCAGAGACACACCTGTTGAAAGTAGCATCGAGTGATGAGGTGACCACGTTGTCGTCTATTATAATACCAATCACAGTGCAGGCACACCTGTACACTACAAAATTTCATGTACTGCCACCATGTAGATCAGCAACGCTGTGTATCTTAGCAGTGTCATGGATGAAAGCTAACAAGGTATTCATTGATTTGGATACTAATGAGGCACTGTTCAGAAAGGAAAACTTTTCAGAACCCTTCTTATCATATAACCAATTCATGTCAAGGAGGAAATAAAAGTCAATACAATCGCAAAGATCTGCCCAACAACAAACAAAGTTTACAAGTCCAACAACGTCTTATCAAAAATGAGCAACAGAGATGACCGAGGCACAATTACATCAAAAGCGGAAATACAAAGTTTGGATAAGGCACGATAGCCTAATTCCTATAAAAAAGGAGTCAGAAGAACAGACAAAACACCGAAAGCCAGCAAAACTTCAAAGAAACATAGTCAATCTGTCAAATACGCAACGGACTATATTGGTATGGCAGCAAGAATTGCCAATTAAAAACGAGCCAACAACACAAGAAGGGCGGCCAAAGAGGACAAATGAGCAGTTATCTACAATTGTCAAGGTCATGCAACATCATGCAAATAGCACGAGGAAACAAATAGAATCAACAACAAAAACTACAAGGATGTCTAAGACCCAAGTCATCAAGGCAGAAAGAAAGAATGTTCCACCAGATATGACAATATCAACTTCAAAGGAACCACATACGCCAATTCAAAACCAGTCGAAAACAATCAAACAAAGAGCGGCAGATCTACAACTACTCCTTGCAAAGAAGATCTGCCAGCCAACTCAAGCTACCACAGGAAGCCTCAACGACAAATGCCAATAAGCGAATCGCTTATACCTTCCTTCTGCACCGCATAAATTCTTTCTACATGCATTGACTGCACATGCATATAAGGCTATATTACAAGGCCTGCATTAGCACGAGTTCAAACCCATGCACAGCACATACCCTTGACGATACCCTGTCGTCCGGGAGGACTCCAACTAGGAGGGGGGGAGGCATTCCAAATGCGGACTCATGTCATATATTAGAGGGCAATGTTTGTGAGCAATTTTTCAACCATTTTTGCGTTTTATTGTGTGATTTTTGGAAAAAGAATATGCCCTCATAATTAATCAGAATTGGGGACCAAATCATCATTCATGAGCCCCTAGGGATGTGTATAGACAATAAAGAGAGTCAAATCTGGCCAGAAAATGTAAAAAAAAACAGCAAAAAATAGGCCAAGGATGACGATAATGAGCGAGTTTGTACATAGACGAGAGAAAAGTGAGCTACAAAGTGTTTTGCTTTTCATTGGTATTTTTCTAGGTTAGAATTGCTATTTTCGGGTTATTTTGGGATTTATTTGCGTTATTTTAGCCATTTTCTAGCAAAAAATTATAGAAAAAAATCTGTAATCCAGATGGAAACACAAAAGAAGAGATGCCTGATCAGAGCAAGGTAAAGAAGACACAGAAAAAATAGGGACTGCAAAGGTGACAGGGCAAAATGACCACCGTCATGAAGCGACCTCCAACAGGAGAAATCTACAAAACTGGTAAAACTGGAGCAACCAAAGTCCAAATTAGGAAATTTGCAAGCCTAAACCGCATCTTGCAAAAAGTTATAACCACAAGTAAAAGATTGAAAAATTTGGTGTCGGAGTCTCGATTACATATAGAGAGGCTAGGCTAGAAGTCCCTCATTTGAGTCATTTTCCATAGTGAGAGAGAGATAGCTCCCTACAGCAGTTGAGACTTCCAGGAGCTCATCCATCACGCACGGTCACCAGATCGACATCAGATATGAGAGGTATGCTCGTCAACACTGACTCTAAGTGTTGTTTACTTCAGTTAGTCGCAAAACCTCGCCGGCATCACAATCACAACCTGTGCACACATACGGTAGACTGGTTGTTAGGGAGACCTAGAGGCCACCAAATGGAACCAAAATTGAAAGGCACAATGCCTATAGCTTAGGGATCGAGCCTATGACCTCGGAAAGCGTGAAGGAAGCCGCTTAGAAAACCCTAATTTCACAGGACCTGCAAAAGGGCAACTAAACCAAGGTGATCGAAAATGAGCCAAAATTCATAGACAGCAAGCCAATAACCTCGACAAACCGACTGAAGGGTTAGACTATGAAAAATTTTGTCAAAACGGAGCCTAAAGTCCCTATCTAACGAAAACCTCACAAAGCGTCACGATACTCTAAAGGGCCGACCAAGTGACAAAATGACACCAAATTCAACAAGGTACATCCAAAAGAGGTAAACTACGAGACGGAATGTGTCCACTCGGGAAAAAAGATCTTCCACTAGGGCAAATGCCGGCAACAGACCAGAAGGATGTCCAAATGGTCGTTCTTGGTGTTGTAAACACCAAAACAACAACTAACTGCTTGGATGGAAGGTCAAAAGGAAATAAAAGACAACTGGAATCATACAATGACCAAAAGGAACCGCGACCATCACCTAAGTGGTCTACTTCGACTCCAGGACCAACTAAGTGCTGCAAACAAGGAGTACGCTTTGCTAAATTGATTAAAACTTGATGTGTGTGTCTAGGAGGGCCTATTAAAACCATGGTGGTCAACTAACATCAAGAAAAAACTGGTAAAAATGACCAAGTGCTAGTCTATCGCGATGGACTTGAATTTACACTTAGATAAGTGAAATTTTGACTTTAGCTTCATGAGGGGTGCTAACAAGGATTATTAACCACCAATATCAAGTCAAAGTGCAAGAAGGATCTTTTATGGCCAAAAACTTAGTCTATCGCGATAGACTTGCTACACCAATTATTGGGAGAAAGACTTTTCAAAATTTTTACAAGCTAGATTTGGGGAAGCACATGAAGGCAGTACACCAAATTTGGTGACAAGATGGACTCATATGGCAAGCTGAGAAAGACATGCAGACAACTCAAAGTCAGAACAGGACATCTCAAGGGTAGACAGGTAAAATTCTCATGTGAGGGGTCAAGAAACCTTGCATCAACTGGGAGAAGGCAGACAGATGGTCACAGAGCCAAAAAATGACATATTGGCACTAAGTACCAGTCTATCGCGATAGACTAAGCAGAGGGATACTAGACCATCTTATCAAAAATTTGAATTATCAGTTGTCTTCAACATGATGCAAGAGGACCACCCAGTAAGTTTGAGCCCAAAACAACACAAAATGAAGGAGATAGACCAACATCTCCTTGGCAGGAATCTGGAAAAGTGGGAGTTGATCTAAAAAGGGGTCACTTGACATTCATTTGAGGTGAAAATGAGATCAGATCATGTGCAAGGTATGGGAAACCAATTCGTGGAGGCACAACTGCAAAATAGGACCTTGGTCAAAAAAAAGGTTAGTCTATCGCGATAGACTGAGCAAAAGCTGCAAATGAACAGATTTTGAGCCTCGGCTTATAGAGTGACCTTACATGCCTTGTGAGCATACACTACACCAAATTTCAAGGCATTTGTACTTGTTCTCCTTCACCAACAACATCAATTTGAAGCCGCCAAAGTCGGACAATGGAAGAGCTTGTCTATCTGCTAACATTTTACCTTAACTAATCTTTTGGGACTAAGAAGGCTCATCTAGATGCATGATTAAGTAATAATCAATTTAGGAGAGTAGTACTATGTTTGTGAATTAACTGTTAATTGTGAATACAGGATCTATGGAGGCTTCTCCGGGAAAAGAAAAGGCAAGAACCTGGCAACGGAAGGTGCAGTACCCTATGCACTTCTACCCAATTCCTTAAAGCCAGCAGCCACCTTGATACCTGCAGATGTGCAACAGGCAGCAGCCTTTCAGATCTATCAAGGTTCATATGTGGATGACAAAAGAAACTTAGTGGATACAGTGATGATTCCCAAGGAGGCAGAGATTTACTTGAAAAGATCACCGCAAAGGTCATGGCTCAAAAAAGTTGGCTTGTGGAACTTTGTATCACTACCACCAGTAGGGATAGATTTCAAGAGGGTACAACATCTAATAGAGACTATCCAAGAAGATGGAACTTGCAGAGTGGCAGGCATGGATAACGACGTGATGGAGATCCAGATCACCAAAGAGATCATCAAAGAGGCATTGAAATTGTCAGATCAAGGAGCTAACATGAGAGAAAGAAGGAAAAACCTCACAGTCTACTTGCAAAAGTCCAAACTACCTTCTTTCGAACTCATAGCAAACCCGGAAGTAAGAAAACTGACATAAATCTACAGTCATTGTTTGTTGAGCTACAGCAAAAGACCGCCAAGATACAATACACCACACGGGAGCATCTCAACCACACTGACATGGGCTATGGGAATGACCCATGAGTTCTATATAGATCATGCGTCATATCTGTTTGAAGAAATGACAAAGCTAGGGCAGGACAGACCAAATTACATTGCAGGAGGAGAAGTCCTAACCAGAGTAATATACCATGCCATAGGCGCGGCAGATCAGTTGCCACCTGCCCCTCATCAGAACAACTGGCTGGTATTAAGGGAGAATATCGAAGACAGATCACAAACGAAAGTACCGGCCTCTATTAACACCATTGGAGGACGCAAACTGGAAAGAGTAACAAGAAGTACACAAGAAAAGATGGAAGAAGAAAGAAGAACCCAAGAGGAAGATGCCCAACTAAAGAAGCGGAAAGCGGAAATGGAAAACAACACCAGGTTGCAGAAGATAGCAAAAATGGAAAGGATGCTAGAAGGATTTGCTCTAGAAAGATCTCTATGAGGCGATGTAGGCGCCACTTGGAAACTTTCTAGTAGCACTTACACACTGAGAACGAAGAATAGAAACAACCCAGCTTTTGAGTTGGACTGGTTCGAGAGGTACATCCAAGAAAGAAATGCTAGGGACGAACCAGAATTGCTACTAGAAGAGGAGGATCTCCAAACTTTGAGAGATCAGTTGAGGCCAACTTCACGTGATCAGGAAACACCGCCGCCATCTCCAAGGCCAGATACAAGTGAGAGGCAATCTAGCCCACCTGCTGACTCTACTTCGCATTCAGAAAGTTCACATCGTGATGACAGAGTTGACACTGTTACCATATACATGTGGTAGTGATGTGTGTGAACACACTAGGACCGCCGGGGCATTTTTTCCCTCTTTAGGAGGTTTTTTCCCCCGTGCATTGTATATACGCCCATCACTCTAGGTCTATCTATCTTTCCATTGCACACTAAGTAATATACTCTCTATCGTGTGCCTTGAGCTTCCTTCGTCTTCACCAAGCTGTGTGTGTTTCTCTGCAACCCTAATTCCAACAATTGGTATCAGAGCAGGTCACGTCCTCCCGGGCTTAGTCGCCAGCTGCTCCAGCACACACCTGCTCACTTTCTCCGATTTCAGTGAGCTTTGGCGAGCGTTCGCAGGTCGACAAATATTTTGGGAAAGCTCAAAGAGCTTGGTCTGCTCAGAATTTTGATTTGGGCTCATTTCGGCCTCCGTTTCCACTACGGGCAGTACTGCACAGGCTATTTCGTCATTTTGTGCAGATTTTTTGTCAGTGCCGTTTTCTGCATAACAGGTGCCTTATAGTCTTCTACGGTTTGTGCTATATAGCACAAGTTGTTCCCGCTCCATTTCTCCTATTTTCGGGCAGTTTTCACATCAGGTGCAGCATTTACCATGGCTGACAACAACAACACAGATGTGTTCAAGATGTTTGCTGCTGAGGACAGGTTGGATGGGGACAACTACCCTATGTGGGCTTATATGATGCAACATGTTCTTGTGTCAAAAGGTGTGTGGAACATTGTGCAGGGCATTGATGTACATCCTGGTTCTGAAGATGTAGGCGATGTTGAGGATGTTGCAGGTCTTGCTGCAAGGATTGCAGCTGTTAGAGTTGTTTTGCCTACGGCAGAACAAGCTCGTTGGGATGTTAAGGATGCACAGGCTCATGCATTGATTGCGTTGTCTGTGAAGCGCACCATTATTCCTCACATCCGTTCAGCAAAATTTGCAAAACAGGCTTGGGATATTCTAGCAGGTCTTTATGCAAGCTGCAATGAGGCTAAAATTGCTTTGTTGCGTAAAGAGTTAGAGTCGAAGATTATGCATGAGGAAGATGATATGGACACTTTCCTTGCTAGTGTCAAGGATATCAATGAGCAACTCATTTCTGCAGGTGAAGTCATTTCGGACAGTTCCCTTGTGCAGACTGTTCTTGATGCCTTACCAGATTCCTACCAGACTTTTGCTAGTACTTAGAGACTCATGACCCAAGGAAATCCTGAAGTTGTCAAGTTTGATGCATTATGCACATTGCTGTTGCAAGAGTCACTTTCTAGAAAAAACAGGGCTAGGCAGCGTGCAGTTGAACAGGCTTTTATTGCTTCTCAAAGAAAGGGTGGTAACAGTTATGGTTCTGCTGCGAGTGGCAAAAATTCTGTTCCTAATGCTTCTGCTGGCAGCACTTCGTCTGGCAATTCTGGTGATAAGGGCAAAAAGAAGATGCGTTGCCATTATTGTAAAGCCAATGATCACTTGATCAAGTCGTGTCCTAAGTTGAAGGCCAAAGAGGCTAAGAAGAAAGAGGGTGGTTCCACTGCAAATGCTGGTTCCACTACAAATGCAGCCATTGTTGAGTCTTCTGTGAAAGGAGATTGTGATGCTGATGTTGATGCAGAATGGTCTTTTAGCACAGAGTGCACTTACAATCCTGCTGTCCATGATGCATGCTTGTCAGTTACTGCAGATTCACATGTGTGGTATTTCGACAGTGGTGCTACAAAGCACATTACCTCACATCGTGAATTGTTTACCTCTCTCGAGTCTGTCCCTCATGGGAATTCAGTCACTTGTGCCAACAACGCCTCTTATCCAGTTCAGGGAGTTGGAAAGATTGTGCTCACTACTGCTAATGGCAGTTCCTTCACACTTGTTGATGCACTTTATGTACTTGGGATCAAGAAGAATCTCTTGTCTGTATCCGCACTTGCTAGACTTGGACTTGTAGTAAAATTTGTGGATGACAGATGTACAGTTCATGATCTCAGTTTTGGTGATGAAATTGTTGCATCTGGGCTTTTGTGCTGTGGGCTGTATAAGCTCACTTTGTATGACAAGTGTGGACAAAATTTTGCAAATGCTGTTGCAGATTAAAGGGCTATTTCCGATGCAAAACTTTGGCATGCACGTTTTGGTCATCTGAATTTTGCCAGTTTGTTGCGTTTGCAGAAATCTGATATGGTTGCTTCTTTGCCGCCTCTTGAAGCACCTGTCAAACATGTTTGTGAAGGCTGTATTCTGGGTAAAATGCAGCGTTCTAAGTTTCCAAAGGATGGTTCAGTTAGGGCCACATGCAGGTTGCAGCTTGTGCATAGTGATGTTTGTGGGCCCATGCAAACTCCGTCCTTGGGCAATTACCTGTACTTTGTGACTTTCATTGATGATTACTCCAGGCATGCATGGGTATTTCCGCTTAAAGCGAAGTCCAAAGTTTTTATGTGCTTCAAACAATTTTTGGCTATGGCTGAAAATGTCTCAAAATGTACTATGGGCACCCTCCGTTCCGATCGAGGGGGGGATTATATATCTCATGAATTTAATGCATTTCTGGCTAGTCGTGGGATAAAACACCAATGTACAGTGCCTTATACACCTCAGCAAAATGGTGTTGCTGAGAGGAAAAACAGGTCACTAACGGAAATGGCATGATGTATGGTCAAAAGTCAAGCTTTGCCGCATTCTTTTTGGCTTGAGGCCATCATGTGTGCCACTTATGTACTTAACAGGTGTCCTACGAAAGCTTTGCAGTCTATTACTCCATATGAAGCATGGCATGATAGAAAGCCTTCTATTGAGCACATGCGTGTTTTTGGCTATTTGGCATATGCTTTGGTGCCACAAGTGCAGCGCAGAAAATTGGATGATAAGGCTGTCAAATGTATTTTTGTTGGTTATAGTGCTGAAAGCAAAGGTTACAGGTTGTATCATCCGCAAACAAAACGTATTCTGGTTTCACGGGATGTAGTGTTTGTGGAAGATTCTGTTCAGCCCTTGCTGTCATGTACTAGAGATAGTAATGTAAGCTCACAGGACATTTATGACACTTTGTTGCCTCTTTTCAGTGGTGGAAATATGAATGTAAGTTCCAATGAGGCAAATGTACAGCCTATGGGGGTTTCTGAAAATGTTTTAGAACAACCTATTACGGATGCAGATGTACATGATGTACTTGATGAGGAAAGGGCTGAAAATGAGCAGGCTAGAGGTATGCCAAAATGGCTGGTGCACACTTTGCGTGACAGTAAATTGGATGCACCTTTATCTAGTCGTACTCGTTCAGGCTCTCGCCATGCATCTTATGCATCAGATTGTTATGCTTTGGCTGTGTCTAGTTTACATGATGTTGAGGAGCCTCCGTCTTTTGATGAAGCACAGAATTCAGAAAATTGGATTGCTGCCATGAAATCAGAATATGATGCACTTATAGAGAATGACACATGGACTTTATGTGATTTGCCTCCTGGCAAAAATGCCATTGGTACGAAGTGGGTTTACAAGTTGAAACGCAAGCCGGATGGTGAGATCGATCGCCATAAGGCTCGACTTGTTGCAAAGGGTTATGCACAACAAAAAGGCATAGATTATGAAGAGACTTTTTCTCCCACTCGTCGTATGACTACTGTGCATTTTCTATGTGCATTGGCAGCTCATTTTGGTTGGGATGTACATCAATCAGACATTGTTACTGCTTTCTTGAATGGTGACATATTTGAGGAAGTTTATGTAACGCAACCTCGCGGTTTTGTCATAAAAGGACAAGAGGACAAAGTGTGCAAATGTAAGAAGGCTTTGTATGGGTTGAAGCAATCTCCTCGTGCTTGGTATGAGAAAGCTGACACTCATTTGGTTAAACGAGGCTTTCGTAACAGTCCAACAGAAATCACATTGTATGTAAAGCGTGAGGATGATGTATTTCTCATTGTGGTTCTTTATGTTGATGATTTGCTGATCACTGGACCAAATGAGAGACATATTGCTGAATTTAAGGCTGATTTGAATGCTACTTTCAAGATGAAAGATTTGGGGCTGTTGCATCATTACTTGGGTATATAGTTTAAGCAGTGTGATGGTGGTATTGCCTTGTGTCAAAAAAGTTACATAGAGACATTGCTATGTAAGTTTGGACTTGAGGATTGCAAACCTATTGCCACTCCCATGGAAACAGGTTTGAAGTTGAGTCTACATGATGCTGGCGATCCTGCTGATGTCACTCTTTACCAAACTGCTGTTGGCTGCCTCATTTATGTATGCAACACGAGGCCAGATATTCAATTTGCAGTCTCGCAGGTCAGCAGATTTATGCATAGCCCAGGGTCTAAGCATTGGCAGGTTGTCAAGAGGATTTTCCGCTACCTTAGTGGCACTTTACATCTTGGCTTGTTTTATCCCAAGGGGGGATCATTGCCGCCAGACTTACATGCTTTTTCGGACTCAGATTGGGCTGTTTGTTTTGACACGCAAGTGTCCACAAGTGGTTTTTGTTTCATGCTTGGCAGTTCATGTATATCATGGTTGAGCAAGAAGCAACCTACTGTGGCCACTTCGAGTTGTGAGGCTGAGTACAGGGCAGTCTTCACAGCTACGGTTGAGTGTGTATGGCTCAGACGCCTTATGGCTGACTTGGGTGTTGGACAGGACACTGCCAACACTATCTACATTGACAGTCAGAGCGCATTGGCAGTTGCGAGGAACCCAGTTTTTCATGCTCGCACAAAGCACATTGAGGTGCATTACCACTATGTCAGGGAGAGGCTCTCAGCAGGAGAGATCAGCTTGGCTTATGTGCCAACACAGGACAACCTTGCAGATCTTTTCACAAAGGCATTGTCTCGTGAGAAGCTTGAAGCTTTCGGCAAAGCTTTGGGCTTACTCCCCTTTGTGGACTGATCCTGTCCTCAGGGCATGGCACTTCCCTTTACTCATGTGCCAGCTCTCGTTCACCGCATCACTCCAGGGGGGATTTGTTACCATATACATGTGGTAGTGATGTGTGTGAACACACTAGGACTGCCGGGGCATTTTTTCCCTCTTTAGGAGGTTTTTTCCCCCGTGCATTGTATATACGCCCATCACTCTAGGGCTATCTATCTTTCCATTGCACACTAAGTAATATACTCTCTATCGTGTGCCTTGAGCTTCCTTTGTCTTCTCCAAGCTGTGTGTGTTTCTCTGCAACCCTAATTCCAACAGACACACCTCCAAGTGAAGAAGAAGAAGAAAGAACAGATGGACACCCAAACACTGGAACCATATCACAAAGTGATAAAGGCAAGCAAAAGGAGGTGGATCAGACTAACGATAAAGCTTCCTCCTCTCAAGAAATTGAGCTGGAAGCTACTATAGATGAAGATTTGCAGTCAATGGCGACAATACTAAACAGAACAAGACTGCACAGTCAATGGTTAGCTGATCAGAACCGGTCCAACAAGATGAAGTTACAAAAAACCCACGAGGAAGTTCTGAGACTGCAAAAGCAAAGGGAGGACACTCTAAAGCTGATCAACATCAGAGATGCTGAGATCTTGGGGCTCAAAGGCACAGTAAATCTCCTCAAAGATAATTTACAGGAGTCGGAAGACTTCAATGCCATATGTGAGGATACAATAAACGTATTCCTTGAAGATGTCAGTGACAGAGATGAACATATCCAAAAATTGGAAAAAAAAAAGCAAGATGCGCTGGAGACCATCAAAAGTTTGCAAGTCTTCATCGATGACTTACAAATTGAAGTCAAAGATTTGAGAGCAGTAACAGATATACAAGCAAGAGCAATCGAACGAGCTAAGAAGAAAAAAACGTCGCTACCAACACCACCGGTAGTCCACCCAGAAGAAGAAGTGGGTGCACTGAAAAGGGAGCTGGAGTTGGAAAGAAAACAGCGTTTAATGATTGCTGAAAGTGCGCTTAGAGCAGAAGATCAACTACAAAGACAAATTTCAGACTTACAAAGTGAACAACAACAAGGACCAGCTCTTCACAGTGAAATGAAAAGCATTGTTTCCAAATCACTGAGGGAAGAAAATGAAAACTTGCACATCAGGTTAAAACAGTTAGAGGAGTTTGCCGCTCAAAAAGAAATGGAATTTCAAGCTCTACAAATCAATAGTAGAAAAATGGCCGCGCAAATCGCAAGTCTACAAACTGCAGGGCAACACCAAGGACAGGTATGAGTGCACCTGGAGCAAGCAACAACGAATTTGGCTGGACTCACCGAAGTATATGGGGTTCAAGATGAGTACGAGGAAGATTTAGATGAACAGTAGGCACCAGATACACAAACTGATCAAACTGGCTCCAAAGACCAAGAGACAGAAGAAGATTCAGTCACGAAATTGGAAGAGCAGAGGCTGGCCGAGCAGATGGAAAAACAAACAGAAATGAGATGGTACAAGGCAATGCAACTCGAAAAGGAGTTGCTACAAGGGCTTTCTAGATCGGGCAAAACAGCAGCAGAGCTACGGAAGGAATGGAATGCACCTATGTTACCCTATGCTCTGCTGAAGTACGAAACTCTAACAAAGAAGAACAAGTGCCAGTGTTTGAAGGAGAAGTACAAGATCGGGAATAGCAAAACAGAATAGTAGACAACCAGCCAAAGTGGAGGCGTCAATGGCTCTTGGATCATTCTAATAACCTGATCCACTTAGTCAACGCACCGCCTGAGATGAGGAATGACAAAACTTTTTGCCCAACTCCCCGAACATACACCTACAGCCAACATAAAGCACTACAGAGCAGAAATCCGACATGGCTAAATTATCCAGTAATGCCAGGGCCAGGAGAGGGAGAGAGAATATCTGGTTCTTACATGGTGAAAACCCTACAGGGTGCCATTACAGAATTCGGAGGCTCTCCCGACCTATCTTGCAAGATGCTATGTAAAATAGCTCGAACATTTTTGGCCTGTCTCACAGTCTTCTCAGAAAACTGGACATGAGAGTATATGAATACTGAAAGAAGCATCTCAGAGTTTTCATACGATCTAAGTGGGCCAGCGACAGAACCAGTATTGTATGCCTACTCCAAACGGCTAATGTTTCTGCCAAGCTACCATCTCCAAACCTTTGAAGAAGCATTTTACACAGGCTTCTTCATGTACAAGTCAAAAAACATTTGTCCCATTAATGGCAAGCGAGTCTATGCGATATGATGCGTTTCTATATCAAATCAACCAAGAAAGACGACAATGACAATGAAGACAAAGACAATCATGTCGTGGTAGATATGAATTAGGAGCGGGGGAGTGGTGGAGCCCCATTGGTCCAACTGTTGTAATGAGCCCATCTTGTAAAGAATATCAAATTCCCATTTTATGTCAAAGACGTATTATCATTTTGATCCATTCGTCTGGGTTATGTAAAGATTAATCAGTTAGTGAGGACTCAGATTTATTCCCACTTTGTAATAATGAGTAAGAGAACCCCATGTACATTTTTGAGCTAAGGTGACTAAAGTATAAAAGTCACCTTAGAACCATTTTTGAATAACATTTGGATATTAATCATGTGCCGTACGAGTTTGAGAGGGAGGGAGAGAGAGAGACAGAGAGAGAGTGAGTGTGTCTTATCCTCTTCGCTACGCGCTTCTCCCTCACCGGATTCACGACGCGACCACACCGTTGCGGTAGTCTCTCCGAGAGCTATGCGCCCACCTTTCGGAACCACTGTAGAAACTGATTCTACAGCTCCTTCCATGAACCTCGATCATCACGTTTTAGACCATCGAACCATAATTGCACGTTTGAGCATCAACATCGGCACCATCTACAACTTTTTTGTGTTTGTTAACATACACATCGATAGCATCCATAATTCAAAATTTGGTGACCAATCCTCAGGGTCTTAAACACATGTAAATATGGGCCTAAATCTTTGCTCCACTATCTCTGCTAGCTTCAAATCCGACCACCAAACATTCTTCTACCATCCGCCAGCCCTCTGTCAGCTTTGAGCACTGCTTCCAACTTCAAACTAAGCATCAATGTAGCTCCTTGGTGGGGGCACCAAAAAATGGATAGGGGGAAAGGGATACACACATACCACACAAAACATTTCCTCTCTATAGCCTAGGATAATCACTACACCCTATCCACTAGAGTTCACTTGAAATTCATACAACTGACTGCATGCCACACAAAATGTTGCATGGTAACAACCGTGCCACAACAGACACTGTTCTCTCTTTCTCTCTCACACACATATAGACCCGGGTAGGCACACACATCTCAAACATCAGCACCAAATGATTGGAACATGCCAAAGATAAGAAGGGGGAAGAAAAGGCAACAAACTTTGCTATGGTTTTCTTCAATTTTGACAAAAACACCTTCTACAACACCATTAAAACATGCTAGCATCAGCTGCATTGGCACCAGCATGGCAAGTGCAAAAAAGGCCCTGGAAGTCAATGGCTTTGCCTCCATATGTGTCTCTCCTCGAGAGAGGCAAGAAGACCTATTGTCAATGCCCTCGTTGGCTCTGAAATGGTCTAAAAGCTCCACCCTAACCACCATAGAGAGCTCCTCCCAAGCTCCACCCGACTTCTTGGGCTACAAATGCACCTGCTCACTTTGCAATTTTCCAACACTGCCTCAAACAATGCACACTAAAACTGCAAAAAATAGCTAGATTCCCCACAGTCGTCTCACAATCCACCAACTTCATCCTGCAATATCTCTCTGATTTGTTGGACTCCATTTGACACACCGTCACTTCTTATGGCATTCATATGTTGCATACTTCACATGCAAGCCCTAGAGAGACTCCAAAAAACCTCAAACGACACACCAATCGAGGCGATCAAACTAGCACAAAATTGGTCCCCTGATGAAACTTCCATTGGCAATTACTTGGCATTTGGGACTCCAAATGATGATCTAAAAATAGTGACATGATCCACATAAAGAGATCTACTCATCCCTATGTTGAAATCGGCTCTAGACACCTTGCATTATCTTCAATGTCCATCTAGGTAGATATGTAACTCATTGGACCTTCAAACTTAAATATCTTGCACTTTGTAGCTCTGTTGGATGAGCCATCTGGACCTGCTATTTCAACACTTCAACCTCTACATATCCAAGACAAAACCTAGCACTTTGGACATCCTTCACTTGTCATCCTGTCAATCCCTTTTTTTAGCCTATCTTATTTAAAAAAACACATAAAGCATACATCTCCACTGCCACTTGGTTGCCTAGGCATTTCCCATCTTCTCTAGCCCTTTGCCATGCCTATATCAACATATACATCACTACTTGTACCCTTTGCTAGGGTATACACACTTTGGTTGGACCAACATCCAAGTATCCATTGAAAATACATTGCATAAGAGTCAAAGGCAGGCAACCTAGCCACGTATTAAGCATGCTGTTAGTCCATTATATTCAAGTAAAATTTGCTACGGTCTAAGACTCTTAGCCACTCTAGGTACTGCTCGATCTGGAAGAGTTAATCATATTTATGTTGTGTCACTCATGCTCGTACAGGTGAGCATAAGAGTCAAAGTCTATGTATTTTAAGGCTCTGAAGTTAAGGAGGAAGTCCAAAAGACACTCACACATTGAGCACAGTGGGATATGAATGTAGATGCTTTGATAACCCTTCTTGGAAAGTGGAAGCTACTGTGACCTCCTTTGATGTCACATGTGCTACATTTGTTCCTTGAAGCTCCCTTGCATCAACTCCATCTTTCACATTGTTTGGTAAATTTCTTGTATGCATATAAAGTGTCTCATAATTGCCACTTGCATTATACACTCTTTTTTTTGTTTCTCCCAAGCACTCACCTTGCATAAATAGGTACTTCAAATCCAACTTGTCAACTCCAAAAGACTTCATATATCAAAGGAGCTTTTTTCCACCGAATTGTTTCCTTTTGGTCATCTAATTTTTAGACCCTAATTTAGAAACACTCATCACTATCCTCTTGTATATATTCCCTCTACATCCACAATAAGGAAATTTCTACCCATATAAATTATCAAAGAATCAAAGCAACAACCATATATCTCAACCATGCTTGTGAAGAGCAAAACTTATCTTCATGGGCAACAACAAAGCTCCATCAAGAAATGGAAAGTTGAAGAATGGCATAAAAGAACAAGAAATGACAAATTCAGTAAGAGAGCTAGCTCAATAAGTCATGACACTCATAATGTGCTTACACACAGCTTCAAAGTGTGTGTGTGTGTGTAGAGAGAGAGAGAGAGAGAGAGAGAGAGAGAGAGAGGAAATCACTATTTCAATATAGAGGATTTTTATCTTGACAAGTAGCATGTCTCACAATATTTTTTGTTATAATCCTAGAAATTGACAATATCTTCCCAATAAATGGAACTCACTACAAAAATGTTATTGTGAATATGCATGTTTTTATAAATATAGAGGGTGTGTCATGGGACATGTATTCAAATCCATCACCAAGTTTGTAGTATATAATCCCCTAATGCATTTATGAAAAAACCCTAAATTCTAATTTTGTATGGATTTGAAAAACATACCAATATACATATACACTATGTCAAAATGTCTGTTGGTATGTGTGCATGCACATGTCCATTAGAAGTGTACTTTGTTATAATCTCTAGATTTTCTTATGGACATTTGAGTGAGTAATTGTGTGTGTATGCATGGTGTGCATGCGCATTAGAGTACACGCATATGTAGATATATCTTGGAGTTTCAATTGAAGGTGTGTCTTATTTTTTCTTGTGTGTTTGTGTGTGTGTGTGTGTGTGTGTGGGTGCTTATGCGCCCATGGATGTGTAAATACTTCTAAAACCATTTTTGCAAACATTGCAGTAATTTGTTTACTTAAATTTAAAATTGATGACAAAATATTTGATTTAAAACAACACATGTGAAGTTGTGGCAAGAAGTAATCCCATGCTGCCAATCCCCTTCAAATATCAAAAAATACCTTGATGAATGATATAATTCTACAATTTATACTTTGAATGGTTTCACAATTTATCTAGCTATCATAGAATTATGTAAAATGGAAAGTAAACAAATACTTTTTCAAGCTCTATAATGGAGTACAACTCAAGCTTGTGTATACTCAAAGATATCTTGGTTTCTGGAAATCACTCTTCTTCTCCTTTTATCCTCATATGTCCTCAATCTATTGAAGAATATAGTGACCTATTATTAGATACAACAATTTTTGTTTTGCATAGAGACAATATTGTAATATTGTGTGTGTGTGTGTGTGTACATTGGAGAAGGAGAGAGAATGATACAAGATAACAAAGTTGCAATCTGTTTCCTCCTTTTTTGACAACACCTTTTAAAAAAAGTCAATTTTTAGGAGGGCGTGTGTGTGTGTCCAACACGGTTTCATTTAATTCAAAAACTTCATTTGTTAGACTGCTAAATGCCTTAGTACCCATATGGTGAAGCTCACCCAATTCTAATTGTTGAAATGTCTCCCTCAAAGGGGCTTAAAATTTTTAGTATTGAAGAGAAAGCCTTTTAAAAGTTATTTCTAAAAGTTGCATTCACTTCTTTGACATACTAAAAAAATGTTACCATATACATGTGGTAGTGATGTGTGTGAACACACTAGGACCACTGGGGCATTTTTTCCCGCTTTAGGAGGTTTTCTCCCCTGTGCATTGTATATACGCCCATCACTCTAGGGCTATCTATCTTTCCATTGCACACAAAGTAACACACTCTCTATTGTATGCCTTGAGCTTCCTTCATCTTCTCCAAGCTGTGTGCGTTTCTCTGCAACCCTAATTCCAACAATTGGTATCTGATTTCTGATTCGGGCTCATTTCGGCCTCCGTTTCCACTACAGGGAGGTCTGCACAGGCAATTTTGTCATTTTGTGCATAATTTTTGTCAGTGTCATTTTGTGTATAACAGGTGCCTTACAATATTCTACGGTTTCTGCTATATAGCACGTGTTGTTCTCGCTCCGTTTCTCCTATTTTCGGGCAATTTTCACATCAGGTGCAACATTTACCATGGTTGACACACAACAACACAAATGTGTTCAAGATGTTTGCTATTGAGGACACGTTGGATGGGGACAATTACCTATGTGGACTTATATGATGAAACATGTTCTTGTGTCAAAGGGCATCTAGAATATTGTGCAGGGCATTGATGTACGTCTTGGTTCTGAGGATGTAGGCTATGTTGAGTATGTTGCAGGTCTTGCTGCAAGGATTGCTGCTATTAGAGTTGTTTTTCCTATGGTAGAACAAGCTCATTGGGATGTAAAGGATGCGCAGGCCCATGCATTGATTGCATTGTCTGTGAAGCGCACCATTATTCCTTACATCCACTCAGCAAAATCTACAAAACAGGCCTGGGATATTTTGGCTGGTCTTTATGCAAGCCGTGACAAGACTAAAATTTCTTTGCTGCGTAAAGAGCTGGAGTCGAAGATTATGCATGAGGAAGATGATATGGACACTTTCCTTGCTGGTGTCAAGGATATCAATGAGAAACTTATTTCTGCAGGTGAAGTCATTTCAGACAGTTTCCTACTAGATTAAGAAACTGTTCTTGATGCCTACTAGATTCCTACTAGACTTTTGCTAGTACTTAGAGACTGAT
The DNA here is from genome assembly GCF_014529385.1 of Adiantum capillus-veneris. NCBI lineage: Eukaryota > Viridiplantae > Streptophyta > Polypodiopsida > Polypodiales > Pteridaceae > Adiantum > Adiantum capillus-veneris. The sequence goes on from NC_140931.1 coordinate 58,931,493, forward strand.
GACCCAAGGAAATTTTGAACTTGTCAAGTTTGATGCATTATGCATATTTCTATTGCAAGAGTCACTTTCCAGAAAAAACAAGACTAGGCAGCGTGCAATTGAACATGATTTTTTTGCTTCTCAAAGAAAGGGTGGTAACAGCAATACAACCACTTCTTATGGTTCTGCTGTGAGTGGAAAAACTTCTGTTCCTAATGCTTTTAATGGCAGCAATTCATCTGGAAATTCTGGTGATAAGGGAAAAAATAAAATGCGTTGCCATTATTGTAAAGCTAATGATCACTTGATCGAGTCGTGTCCTAAGTAGAAGGCCAAAGAGGCTAAGAAGAAAGAGGGTAGCTCCACTGCAAATGCTAGTTCCACTACAAATGCAGCCATTGTTGAGTCTTCTGTGAAAGTAGACTGTGTTGTTGATTTTGATGCAGAATGGGCTTTTAGCGTAGAGTGCACTTACAATCTTGTTGTCCATGATGCATGCTTGTCAGTTGTTGCAGATCCACATGTGTGGTATTTTGACAGTGGTGCTACAAAGCACATTACCTCACATCGTGAATTGTTCACCTCTCTCAAGTCTTTCCCTCATGAGAATTCAGTCACTTGTGCCAACAATGCCTCTTATCCAATTCAGGGAGTTGGCAAGATTTTACTTACTGCTGCAAATTGCAGCTCTTTCACACTTGTTGATGCACTTTATGTACTTGGGATTAAGAAGAATCTTTTGTCTCTATCTGCACTTGCTATACTTGAACTTGTAGTCAAATTTGTGGATGACATATGCACAGTTCATGATCTCAATTTTGGTGATGAAATTGTTCCATCTGGCCTTTTGTGCCATGGGTTGTATAAGCTCACTTTGTATGACAAGTGTGAACAAAATTTTGCAAATGTTGTTGTAGATTCAAGGGCTATTTCAGATGCAAAACTTTGGCATGCACGTTTTGGTCATTTGAATTTTGCCAGTTTGATGCGTTTGTAGAAATCTGATATGGTTGCTTCTTTGCCCCCTCTTGAAGCACCTGTCAAACATGTTTGTAAAGGCTGTACTTTGGGTAAGATGCAGTGTTCTAAGCTTACAAAGGATTGTTCAGTTCGGGCCACATGCAGGTTGCAGCTTGTGCATAGTGATGTTTGTGGGCCCATGCAAACTTCGTCCTTAGGCAATTACCTCTACTTGGTGACTTTCATTGATGATTACTCTAGGCATGCATGGGTATTTCCGCTTAAATCAAAGTCCAAAGTTTTTATGTGCTTCAAACAATTTCTGGCTATGGCTGAAAATGCCTTGAAATGTACTATGGGCACCCTCCGTTCCGATCGAGGGGAGTATATGTCTCATGAATTCAATGCATTTTTGGCTAGTCATGGGATAAAACACCAATGTACAATGCCTTATACACCTCAGAAAAATGGTGTTGCTGAGAGGAAAAACAGGTCACTTACAAAAATGGCATGTTGTATGGTCAAAAGTCAAGCTTTGCTGCATTCTTTTTGGCTTGAGGCCATCATGTGTGCCACTTATGTACTTAACAGGTGTCCTACAAAAGCTTTGCAGTCTATTACTCCATATGAAGCATGGCATGATAGAAAGCATTCTACTGAGCACATGCATGTTTTTGGATGTTTGGCATATGCTTTGGTGCCACAAACACAACGCAAAAAATTGGATGATAAGGCTGTCAAATGTATTTTTGTTGGTTATAGTGTTGAAAGCAAAGGTTACACGTTGTATCATCTGCAAACAAAGCGTATTCTAGTTTTAGGAAATGTAGTGTTTGTGGAAGATTCTGTTCAGCCCTTGCTGTCATGTACTAGAGACAGTAATATAAGCTCACAGGACATTTATGACACTTTGTTACCTCTTTTTGGTGGTGGAAATACGAATGTAAGTTCCAATGAGGAAAATGTACATTCTATGGGGGTTTTGAAATTGTTACAGATTAGCCTGTTATTGATGCAGATGTACATGATGTTTTTGATGAGGCAAGGGCTGAAAATGAGCAGGCTAGAGGCATGCCAAAATGGCTGGTGCATAATTGCGTGACAGTAAATTGGATGCACCTTTGCTAGTTGTACTCGTTCAGGCTCTCACCATGCATCCTATGCATAAGATTTTTATGCTTTGGTTGTGTCTATCTTACATGATGTTGAGGAACCTCTGTCTTTTGATGAAGCAAAAAATTCAAAAAATTGGATGGATGACATGCAATCAGAATATGACGCACTTATAGAAAATGACAGATGGAGTTTATGTGATTTGCCTCCTGGAGAAAAGGCCGTTGGTACAAAGTGGGTTTACAATTTGAAACGCAAGCCGGATGGTGAGATCAATCACCATAAGGCTCGACTTGTTGCAAAGGATTATGCACACCAAAAATGCATAGATTATGAAGAGACCTTTGCTCCCACTTGCTATATGACTACTGTGCATTTTCTATGTGCATTGGCAGCTCATTTTGGTTGGGATGTACATCAATTAGACATTGTTACTACTTTCTTAAATGGTGACATATTTGAGGAAGTTTATGTAACGCAGCCTCATGGTTTTGTCATAAAAGGACAAGAGGACAAAGTGTGCAGATGTGAGAAGGCTTTGTATGGGTCTCCTCGTGCTTGGTATGAGAAAGCTGCCACTCATTTGGTCCAACGAGGCTTTTGTAACAGTCCAACAGAAATCACATTATTTGTATAGCGTGAGGGTGATGTGCTTCTCATTGTGGTTCTCTATGTAGATGATTTGCTGATCACTAGACCAAATGAGAGAAATATTGCTGAATTGAAGGCTGATTTGAATGCTACTTTCAAGATGAAAGATTTGGGGCTGTTGCATCACTACTTGGTTATACAACTTAAGTAGTGTGATGGTGGTATTGTCTTGTGTCAGAAAAGTTACATAGAGACATTGCTATGTAAGTTTGGACTTGAGGACTGCAAACCTTTTGCCACTCCCATGGAAACAGGTTTGAAGTTGAGTCTACATGATGCTGGCAATCCTGCTGATGCCACTCTTTACCAAACTCCTATTGGCTGCCTCATTTATGTATGCAACATGAGGCCAGATATTCAGTTTGCAGTCTCACAGGTCAACAAATTTATGCATAGCCTAGGGTCTAAGCATAATTGGCAGACTATCAAGAGGATTTTTCGCTTCCTTAGTGGCACTTTATATCTTGGCTTGTTTTATCCCAAGGAGGGATCATTGCGGCAAAACTTACATGATTTTTTGGACTCAGATTGGGCTGGTTGTTTTGACACTCAAGTGTCAAAAAGTAGTTTTTGTTTCTTGCTTAGCAGTTCATGTATATCATGGTTGAGCAAGAAGCAACTTACTGTGGCCATTTCGGGTTGTGAGGCTGAGTATAGGGCAGTATTCATAACTGCGATTGAGTGAGTATGGCTCAAACACCTTATGGATGATTTGGGTGTTGGCGAGGACACTGACCACACTATCTACACTGATAATCAGAGGGCATTGGCAGTTGCAAGGAACCCAATTTTTCATGCTCGCACAAAGCACATTGAGGTGCATTACCACTATATCAAGGAGAGGCTCTCAGTAGGAGAGATCAGCTTGGATTATGTGCCAACACAGGACAACCTTGTAGATCTTTTCACAAAGACATTGTCTCCTGAGATACTTGAAGCTTTCCGCAAAGCTTTGGGCTTAACCCCCTTTGTGGAATGATCATGTCCTTAGGGCATGGCACTTCCCTTTACTCATGTGCCAGCTCTCGTTCACCGCATAACTCTAAGGGGATTTGTTACCATATACATGTGGTAGTGATGTTTGTGAACACACTAGGACCGCTAGTGCATTTTTTTCCTCTTTAGGAACGGTTTTTCCCCCCGTGCAGTAATTGTATATACGCCCATCACTCTAGGGATATCTATCTTTCCATTGCACATAAAGTAACACACTCTCTACTGCGTTCCTTGAGCTTCCTTCGTCTTCTCCAAGCTGTGTGCGTTTCTCTGCAATCCTAATTCCAACAAAAAAGCCTTAGAAAACAAAGAATTAACAAGTGATAAAAGCATGAGGCCTGCCCTAATAAGATAAGGATGCACTAGGTGAAGGGTTTCTTCACAATGGGAATTTTCCATGTGAAAATTTTTAAGAGCAGCAATAGATAGCAGTGCTGCTTGGTTTTCAAGGCATTTTTTTGGAAGCTTTGATGTTAGGAGTATCTACAAGATGCCCTTCAATTACAAGAGCGTGAAGGGGTAGGGATTCGGGAATGAGACTTGAGCTACTCAAAACTCACTTAAAGAATGCTTCAAAACCTGGTTCACTGGTCAAGATCCCAAAGACCCAAGTGCGGTAGAGGCTTTGGAGGGACCGATGGCCAAATGCGAGAGAAGAAAGCGTGATCAAGGTGGGGTGCAAAACCATGCTACTCTATTGCGAAGAGCTTGGGAGCATGATGAAAGTTGTAGGAAATCTTCTGGAATTCCATCCATCTTTGTAGTGACATATTAGGCATGGGTTTTCAGTCCCCTCAATATCGTTGAAGCTCTCCCTTCCCACTATCCCATTGCAATCTAAGTGTCCTCTCGAGTCTCGAAATCTATTTTCTCTCTTGAACTAGGGTGAGCCTCAAATTGAGGGAAACCTGATCACTATAAAAATCTCTTTGTTTATCGTGCTCTTTTATCGCGTTTTGCAAAGAGAAGATCCAAACTCGGCTGGAGAGGAAAGAGAGAGGAGTGTAGAGGTGTTTTTTTGTATTTAAACTATTACCGTGACTGTTTTTGTTGATATTACCGTCTTTATTACCTCAATCTAGTGCCTAAACTTTCAAATTTTTGCTTAAACATCCCCCCCCTCCCCTCCCTCCCCCCCCCCCCCTACCCTAAAATTTTGTTGTTTTCCTCCTCTCAATAATAATTAAAAAAATTGTATGAAATTTAAAAAATTTTAAAAGAAAAGAGAAAGAAAGAGAAAGAGAGAGAGAGGAATAGAGAGCGAAGGGGGGGGGGGATAAGAAGATTACACTTGGTTACAGCTAAAATAATCAATGTCACTTGATTAACATAATTGAGCATGTTCACAAAGTTCGAGAGAGGAAGAGGGTGGAGATAGAGATGAATGGATTACACGATCAAAAAACTTCATAATTGCAAAATGATTATGAATCATCTTCCAAAAGATCCCTACATGAGGCATCATCCAATTCTAAGCCCATGGCTCCTAAATCAATAAAGAGAGAAACGAAATTTTTGTTTGTGGATGCGTCATCTTCATCATCATGACAATCATCCTCGCTAAGACTTGCCGCTATCGGGCTTGATTCATCGACCTCGCTCTCCTCTATCTCCACCTCATCCAAAGTTGGAGGTGGAAGAGGCTGGAAGATGCTCTCCACTTCATTAGTGGAAAAAATGGTTCTCCCTCGAGGTTTTACGAGGATTAAAAACCAAAGTTTTGGTTGGTGGAGTGCTGGGATATAGATGACCTATAAAAGACAAGCTCAAAGTGAGTAACATTGGTATAATTAATGATACAAGAGAATAAGAATAAAAAAGGTACATGTCACTCACCTGCTTACAATTGTGCGCTAAAACTAAATTTTCATACCTCCCTGTGTGATGCACACTAGATTCCACCATGTGGAGGCCATTCTCATATCATCTAGAAACATTTGCAAACCACTTGCACTCGCAGATGAAGGTATAAAAGGTTCTAAAATTAATATTTAGAATCCTTTGAATAGTTCCACAGTACCTGACTTAATCATCATTCGTGTCAAAGTTGTCCTTGATGGCACATTAGGTAGAGAATGGAGTCCAGGAGGGCCTCTATATTTGGCAGTTTAATGGAGTCAAACCTTTAGTATTAAGAAAGAAATCAAAGGACAACTTTTGAATTCAAATAGGTAAAATGGCTAGTTTATTTGAGTTCAAACTACCCCCCTAAAATGAAATTTAAAATATAGGAGGCAAATTTATTTCATGTAACATATCTGTGGAAAAAACTCGGCGTGTAGATTCTAGATCTATAATCTCCTCTTAAATCGGAGATCATATGTAGGAACTATGAAAGGCCAAAAATCATAAATTTGTCCTTCCCCTTCTCTGGGGGGAAAAGTGCATCCTTTGACCACTCTAACACCTCTCTTACACACCCACCATTCTTGTACACATGGCATGTATCTATTCATCCAAATGTTAATCACCTCCATAATCTCATGGCAAATAAAGAGTCCCTCCTAGACCCGATACACTACCTAGCTAATGACAATCGATGGTGGTTCTACGCTCGTTAATGTGGCGCGTACGAAAGTGACAACCCTTTGACCACATAGAGTTAAAGGAAAGGCACTACAAAATAGGAAAATATCTTTTATAAAATACAAATTAAAGATAATTTTAAGAAAAAATTTTACAATATTGTTTAGGCATTTAAGTACTCTACCTTTGGTACGCAACCTCGTGCATACTCCCTTTCTTTGTTTGTGATGTCTTCTTCGCATACTTTTGCTTCGGTAATTCTCTCATGAATCCACTCCACACTAATGAGATCCGGGAAACATGCAAGGTGTCTATGCACTGGGGGTGCCCTCCTTCCTCCATGTGCTTGTTTCCATGCTTCTTTCTCTTGCAAACACCTTGCCTTTGCCACTATCCACAAGTCCACCCACTTGGTCATAATCTTTGCATTGAGAATACAAACGTTATTGACCACTCGGGATAGATTCATATCCATGTTAAGTGGTTTTCCCTTTCCACTTGGCAAGTGTGAAGTCATACTTGCATCCTCCTCGTCTGACCACATGCAAGACATTGAAGGATCAACTTGTTCCAAATACTCAGAGATGTAAACAAATGCCTCTCATATTATCCACCCTTTGGCCATACATGCCTCTAGTTGAGACCGTAGCCGCACAAAACCTTTGAGAGTCTTTAAATACCTCTCAAGAAAGAACATCCATTGTGCGTGCACTGCTCCACATATAGCGATCTTCTCCACCACGTGAACTAAAAGGTGAATTTCACTAAGAAGGACCGATCGACGAAATGCATCCTCAATGGCACACACATTTTCTGTTGCAAGTGTTTGAGTAGCAGACATAGCATCTATCACAATTTTCTTGGAGCTCACAAATCTGCAAGAAAACACACAAGGATACACCAAGTGATAGTTGAGATTATTTTGTACATAAAAAAAGTGTAGCGGAGTCTTGTGGTGTACCTTACTAGCTCTCCAAGTTTCAAGATAGCGTCCCTAGCTTTCTTGTCCCGATGGAAAGGGGGAACAAACCCAACACACTCCAAACTTGCCTCTCTATAGCCCAGGGGTTAACCTGCACCCGTAACCACACAGATTCACATACTCACACTCGCTTTCTGCAAACTTTCACTGCACACCTTGCCTTCGATCTTTCTCGGCTACACACAATCACTTATAAACTCCAAGCATAATTGGCTCAACAACACACAACCATAACTGCTAATGGATAGCACACTCACCAAATCTAAAAACACACACTAAGCTCACACAATCTCTCTCTCTGCACACCCGTACAAAAAGACCCGGAGCCAATGCTACCACGGGCGCTATGCATGAGACAAGACAAACAGACGAGAAGATTGGTGACAAATTCAACACAAAAAAACCAGGTACAATGATGGCATTAATAACAAATATGCCTCGAAGCCTTTACACTTCGCCTTGCTTCATTAATCCGTGTGCAAAAACCTAGCAGCTCTTCTTTCTTCTTCTATCTCTGTACCCTTTGTAAATGGCATCATCCCTTCTTTCTTGGCTCGACAGTTGCTATCCCTTTCTTGCACTCCCCATAAATGTCCTCCAGCTGCGCTGCTCATGGGCTTCAACAACGTGTAGATCTAATTAATTGGCACCCTTTCAAGCTCCCCAGCCTCTTTAACAGCCGTGCTCATCAACCTGTAGGCCAATACGTTCCTTGAAGCTCTTGAACTCCCCTTGTCATGAATTCGGCCATACACCAGATTGCTACAAGTTGTCCTCCCTTATCTCCCATAGTTAGTGACTCTTTATTTGCATCCTGTGGTTATGCTCTCTAGCCCACCTCTAATCGGTCTCTTATAGTGCCACTTAGATTCCCTTCAACCCTGGTCTGCAACCCGTGTTTACTGCTTCAAGTCTCAGTTTGTGTAGCGTTCCCAAGCTCCAATTACTTATGCAACTCCCAATCCCGGCTCTCCTCTGCAAGAGAATGCCCAACCAATAGTGCCGTTCTCTGGCCGCTCCAACTTGCCCAAGCCTGCTCACCATGGAGCGGCACCCTTCACACTTTTGAGCCCTGCACACAGCTCGCTGCCCTTCAAATGGTGCCCCATGCAACCACCCACATGGCGGCCTCCATGCCGGACCTGCGCTCGTCACGCAGTTTGGCCACCTCCTCATGCAACATAATTTGTTTTCCTTTCTAAACTCCGAGCAACTCCTATCTTTACCTTATTAAAAAAATCATTGTGTGGACTACTTTCCCACGCAAAGAGGTCCCTTCGATCGCTGTCATGTCAAGCTCCGCACTCCCTTGCCCACCTCTTAAGCTCGTGCATGGTCATGATTCCTTCCCTTTCAAAAGCCAACCCCCGCGACGATTCTCGGCCAAGGATATTTCCGTCGAAAAATGATGAGCGTCATGGCCGTGCTGCTTCAAACTTGCTAGGATGCTCGACCCTCAACCTGCCATGCACCTCCCTTTGAACACATAAAAACCTTCAAGCTAGTTGACCTTGATGTCCGACTTGGCATATACATCATAGCACCTTTCGTCTTATAAGGCTTGAGAACCACAAATGACCTATACAATGCCGCATTTGGCATACACATCCTGGAAGTAGAGTGTCCTGCAGACATCTCGATCAAAATCCCATATCATAATCCTCATAGCACATGTATCCAGCATCGCTTGTCTCGTTCCCAACCTTGTGATATAAACACTTGCTCCTGTCACCTGTGATAGTAAGAAACAATTGCAATTTTTACTAGAGAGTGCTCCATCTCGGTGTACCTGTCTCCTGGCTACATCAAATGCCTGCTCAATGTCCCTGCCATTTGCCCGCAAACTGCCATGCCTGGGCTTCTTGCACTTCCATAGGCTAACCGTCTTCCGCTGTACCACCTACATATACACATACTCACCGGCACAATGAACTACAAGGTAAATTAGGGGAAGGAGAAGTGAGAGAAAGACATACACACAAACTATAGATAGAATAGAGAGAGATATATTACCTGAAGCATCTTGTGTCAATCATGGGACTTACAATTGAATGCTTCCACCCTTCTTCGCTATTGTGAATGCTCCCTTTAGCGACCTCATGTATCATGATGGTGTGCGAATAGAAGCAATGGTATGCTTCACTTTGTCTAATTCTTCTTTGGCTAGCATCCATGGTGCTTTAGGAAGCACAATCATTCTATTGGAGGCACGACGTGGAGCAACAGATACGGGGAGAGGTTTCAAAAGCCTCAAATCCTCTCTCGCACCCAAAGAGTCATTCTTGCCAATAATGTGGTCCCATAGTGTCTGGGATCCAAGAGGTGTTGTATTTTTAAGTCCTTCCAATATGGAAGCCTTTAAATATGGAATATCTTGACATACCTTTTGGTGGAGGACATGGCGCCGGATTGTTGTTGTGGTGCTCTCCCAAATGGTTGTCCAATCTGCCATCGTGAGCTTTAGAGGGGTCTTTCCATTTGTTGGATCCTTGTGCTTGCTATGCCCTTGGGGTGAGAAACGATGGTTGTTTGGATATATTACCTTACACAAGACATTGGGCCTCTCTGTAACCAATGATGACCCACAAGTAGAACATGCATTATGCCCCAATGTGGACAACCCTACATACATATCATATTGTTAGACAGAGACAAAACTAAAGGGAGAGAGAGAGATAGATAGAGAGAGAGAGAGAGAGATAGAAATGGAGATACCAAAAATCTCTCCAAGCCCAAGATAGTCGTGCATAGTCCACATAAGGATTCCCCTCACAATGGCTTCTCTCCCCCCTTTGAAAGTGATACATTGACAACAAGAATGTCTCTCCATAACTCCTCCAGCTCCTCGATGAGGGGCTTGAGGTAAATGTCAATATTCAACACTTTGAACTTCCCTAGCACAAGCAAGGAAAGAAGTATATTGCCCTTCTTGGTTGTCTCCCATGGTGGAATATTGTAGTTGACGATCACCACAGGCCAAGTGCTCCATGAAGTAGACTTAGTGCTGAAGGGGTTGACACCATCACTTGCTAACCCAAGCCTCAAGTATTGAGGCTCCAACCCAAACTTTGTCCATTGAGTTTTAATGTGCCTCCATGCAGGTGAATCGGTAGGGACATGCATCATTCCATCATTTGAGCGGTGGTTGGCGTGCCATGCGAGAAGCTCCATGGTAAACTTGATTCTAAACATGTTTTGAATATGAGGAATTAATGAAAAATGTCTCAATACCTTGTAGGGTAGGTGTGTCCTGCTCACTCCGGTCTTGTATTCTTCCTCCCCGCACATGGGACATGAGGTAGCATGTGCGTGCTCATTGCGGTATAGCATGCAATCGTTGATGCACGCATGGATGTTCTCATACCCCATTCCAAGTGCAATGACATACAATCTACCTCGTCAACAATCAGGAGGCATGTGGTGATCTTTTGGCAACATTCTGCCCATCAAACTACAATAAGCAAGCATACTAGTACAATTCCTAGGAGGCGGCACCATAAAACGAGTGAAGAGTATATAAAAGGCCATATTTCAAACTTACCCAAGGAGTGCATGGACACTTGCATTGCTCCAACCGAATTTCACTTGCAAGTTGAGGAGTTCGAATGATGAATGGAGCGCCGAGTACTGTGTACCATCATAAAGAGATATTCGACCGCTCGCCATCAATCTATCCTCCATTGCTGCTGCCTACTGCGTGCAAGGTTGGCAATCCTCCTCGCACGTGTCGCGTTCATGAGCTAGTAATTCATCACACATGTCAAACATGTACTCATCCTCTGCTTCGAAGTGCGATTGAGATGCCACAGGAGCTGTCAAAGTAGAGCTAATGGGAAGATCACCATGCAGTGCAACAAAATCATCCAATAGATCTTGCCTCTGTTGTTCGACCTTGCGAAACGTTCCACCACCATTGAACACATACCAATGGGGCACCTCCTCAAGCGATGGGTGGGTGGCGCTCTCATCTCTCTGAGTGCTTCTTTGAAGATGCCAAAGCCCTTAGTTCTCCACGTGCTCCAATGCAATGTGTCTCAAGCGAAGGATTGCCCTTTTGCACTTAACGCAAGGACAACAAAGTTTTTTCCTAAGGCCATGATCATCCCAGTCGATGTCCTACACACACAATAAATTTTTTATTTAGTCATGTGCCCTAAAAGAAAAGAAAATTAGAAAACGTTCTAAATTCTAATAAAAAAAGGAAATGAAGCTAAGTTCAAAGAGAATAAAGAGCAATGAGTGATAAAATTATTTTTAAATAAAAGTGGACTTAAAAAATACAATTAATAAACATCTAAAAGTACTCATCAAAAAATTAAAAATCGTCATCAAAAAACTCAAAAGGCTAAGAAATGAAATAATTAATATCTAAGGGTAGAGGGGGTGTACCCCCCTCCCCCCCCCTCTGCAACCTTGAATATGCTTTTATCCATTTGAAATGGCGATACGCGGCAATAAGCACGATAATACCTGCGGCAATGGTCGCGATAATATCCACAGTAAAGCTTGGCGCCTAAAAAAGGAAAAAGGGTAAAGTATGCCACATTTTTTCTGCATACTCTACCCTCCTTCCTCTCCGTCATCGCTATGTCTTCAAGCTCCCCCCCCCCCCCCCCCCCCTCCCCCCTCCACCTCCCACACCATCACTCCCTCTCTCCACCTTCTGCCTCTCACAAACACAACACACACACACATACACACACACAAACACACACTCATGTTCGGGTAGAGGAGAATCTCGTCAAAGGGGGTTTTCCACACTTATCCTTGGAAGCTCAACCTAGCCAACAACCGTGCTACAACCAAAGGTAATCACAACCCCCCCCCCCCCCCTTTCCCTATTGTATTCTACTCCACAAAATTGTGATGTAGATGAAATCTCTTCGTGCATGGTAGGAAACGTTAGATTTGTTAGAATCTCTTCATGTTAGATTTGTTTGCAAATGATAGATAGAGAGAGAGATATATAGATGGAGAAAGAGAAAGATGGGGAGAGAGAGAGAGAGAGAGAGAGAGAGAGAGAGAGAGAGAGAGAGAGAGGGAACAAGAGATAGAGAGAGAGAGAGAGAGAGAGGAAAGAGGAAAAGAGAGAGGGAGAGAGAGATAGAGAGGGTAAAGAGAGAGAGAGAGAGAGAGAGAGAGAGAGAGAGAGAGAGAGAGAGAGAGAGGAAAGAGGGAAAGAGACAGAGAAATAGAGGGAAAGAGAGACCGATAGATAGAGATAGAGAGGGAAGGAGAGAGAGAGAGAGAGAGAGAGAGAGAGAGAGAGAGAGAGAGAGAGAGAGAGAGAGAGAGAGATAGATATATTTTATTATCGTCCTTGGAGGTCAAATATGATCTATGGGACCAAAGTTACATGTGATGTAGTATGTGCATGGCTGATGAGTGACTCTTGATGCTCCAAAATTGTGGTGATGAGAGTCGCAATGGAGAGCCCACATTGTGGTTGGGAGAGGAAAGTGTGTAGGTCTAAGTTAAGGCTCAAAAGAGAGAAGCAAGTTCGGATGTGACCAAAAGCTGAGCACTCTAGTAGTGTGTGGTACTCAGATTCTCGAACTTGCAGTGAGCATAATGTGCATAGTCGATTTGACTCTTCTCCATTGCCCCAACGCCCTATCTCACATCGAAGGAAATGGGAGCTAAGCCGAATGGCTGCGATAGTGCGTATTGTCGACAAGGGGATATGATCAATCATGTAAGTGTGAGTACGGTTTCCTCTTTCAACGAAGAACATGGTTTTGTAGTTGGGGGCAATATGGGTGGTGTAATGTATGAAGTGTGACCCACCGGATTTCTCCCAAGCCGTAATACATTGGTGTTGTAGAAAAGCTTCATCCACTTGGGAGTCAATTGAAGCATCATGGAGCAAGTGTAATGCATCCCATCTCCCAAACCACTTCTTTATATATTGCATCCATCCTGTGCTCAACATCTTGCTTTTATGCGTCTTTTGAACTTTTTGCTTGCTTCCCATGCAATTGTAGGAAGTCGATGTGAGGGGTTTTGACGCATCTTTATCACGTACTCCACAACCCTTTCCATGCCCATAACCTCAATTGGAAGAGATCCCGACTCAAGAAGTAGGAGCATATATAGTGTTTGTGTCTTAATTTGGAGAAAGTTTGTAAGAAAACACTTTTGGACATTCTCAAACTCTTTCCAAGTAGACTTTGAGATGCTCGCGCCTCACACTTCAACTCCATCAAGAAGAACTTGTGTCACCAATGCATCAAAAAGATAGTTCTTGAGAACCCAACACATGTTCTCAAATGCATAATATGCTCTCTTTCCCTCTTCCAAAAGACTCATAGCACATTCATGCCACTTGTGATTGGACGGAACCTCAAGGCTAAGGTACTTGAAGCTCTTAACAACTTCAAGTGTCTCATTGTTGTACACAATGCATGGCTTCTCCTTATGGTTGGTTTTCACAAGCATAACCTTTGTTTTGGATTCATTCACAATCAATCCACTATGCAAGAAAAAGTTCTCAAGGACAACCATAATCTTTTGTGCATCTTCTATAGTGTGTGCTAGAAGCACTACATCATCCGCATACAAGAAAAGCATGATTACCACATTGCAAATAGTGACCTCTTCAATGCCTTCTTCTTGCATAAAGTCAAGTACCACTTGTTCCAATTGATCAATGCATAGACCAAAGAGAGTTAGTGACAACACACATCCTTGTTTAACCCCAATAGTGCTTACAAATTTTTTTGAAATTTCTCTCCCATACGCAATTGACAAATCACCTTCTCATAGATTCCCAAAACCGCAAGCATAAACTCACTTGGCACTTGGAGTTCTTCCATCCTTCTCCACAAATTGTTACGTGGAATCATATCAAAGGCTTCCTTAAAGTCCACAAAACAACAATACAATTGCTTGCCTTTCAACCAGCTTTCCTCCATGAGAACACAAAGAGTGACAAGATGATTAATGATGCTATGGCATCGACAAAAACCCGATTGCCCCTTTGCACGCTTGTTATTCTCTTCAGTCCAATCATTCAACTTTGTCTCCATTGTGCACCCAAATAAATTTGCCATAAGAGACCCAATCATTATGGCCCGTTAGTTGTTTACATTTGTTACATCCCCAAATTTATGCAAAGACTAAACCCATTTAATACTCCAACTGGATACCATGTTGAATTGCAAGGTTGAACACATCACACATCCACTCATGGGTAAAATCTCCCGTCCATTTGATCATCTTTGGCTTGATACCTTGAAGATGTCCCGCTTTGCGAGTGGCAAACTTTTGAAGCCCACCGCATACATCCTTGATAGTAAAAAAAGAGGGCATACATGGAAGTGAACCATAAAATGAAAATTTTTCAGCATTTGCTTGATCATTTAATTGTCTAAAATGTGTGTACATATCCACCAAGACTCAAGTTACCAAAATTCTCAACCCGCTTGCCCCTCAAGTTTCTCAAAAATCTTCCACATGCATGTGCCTTTTCTTGGACTTGAAAAAGTTGTTGCTTTACTTCCCATCTCCTTCTCTCCTTTCGAATGAATGCCTTGTATGTACGCAAATGTCTTTGATAGTTGTCTTTATCCATAGTTGCATCAAGATTTATCGAGGATTTTTGAGCATCTTGGCATTCTTTATTAAACCACCTTTTGCATAATCTATCTTTGTTGATACCATGGAGATGCTTTACGGCAAATCATTCTTCGGCACACGAACAAATAACTTTCTTGAAAGCTTCCCAATTAGTTTCCAATGGTGCATCATATTGAAGCTTTGTCCTCCATAATTTTTACTCAACCATTTCAATGTACATTGGTGCCCGTTTGAAATAAAAAAATAGTGATATTTTCTCTTTCCTTTGGCTGAGATTATCATCCTTAGTTGCTTCTCCACATGAAATGTCAATACATATAGTGCGATGGTTGGATTCTGGGATCCATTGGCTAAACATAAAACTCTTTATGCGATACGTGATGGATTCGGAGAGTAGTGTATAGTCAATCACATGCACTATCCCCATTATGTCTCCTACAAATAAATCCATTGGTTCCACTCCGCAAAGATACACCATTGACAATGAGCATACCGATGCTACTACACATGTGTAAAAGGAGCTTTTCATAGTGATCCAGCTCTTTCTCATCCATTGAAGTATGATCATACAAGTAAACTTCCTCCAACTCCCTTGAAGTGTATGGCATATCAAATTGTTGAGTATTATGTTGCAATATTTTTGTGCGAGCATTCATATCCCCAAACACAATAACATCACCTTCACCTTTGAAATAAGAAATGCGCTCTTCTAAATTAAAAAAATGACTGATCTCTATCCACGCAAGCATAAAAGGGGGAATCATGTTGAGAAATGTAGCAATCGTCTACAAAACTGGGTGCTCTTTTTGGTGTCATAATTTTCATCCATACATAATGTTTGTACTTGTCATTTTTCACATTGATACAAAATCTTCTAGTCCTTTCTTAACCATACATGCTACCCCTCCTTGTCCTCTTTGTTGCTTGAGATTCTTTGACCACATCAATGAATGTACATTGTAATCCTCCCAGCCTCGTTAATCCTTTGTGTATCATGCTCCCAAATTTTAGCAAGAGGTACAACATCGGATTTTCTTGTTAGTTAATCAATGCTAACCTCCGCATTCCATGGGTATCCATTAACATTTCAAAAGCATATTTTCAATTGTAACTCGGTCTCGTAGGTCACGCATCCCTATTTGATCAAGGGAATTGCCTCCTCCTTGGGCACATTTTCATCGTGAGAGATCTTCATATACAAAACATTTTGTATCTCTCAAATAGATCCAAATATTATCAAGAATAATCTTTCACTTGGTCTCATCAGGCATGATGCATACAATTGGCCGTTCTCCGGAGCGAGGAGCTCCTTGCTTCCCCACTCTATGTGCTCCATTGACCATAACTCTAGACATGCCAAAGTGTATTTTGAAGAAATATTTGATAACAATGGCAAGAGAAGAAGGTGTCTCTAACTTCTCTTAGGGAATTCCACGAATAACAATGTTATTGGAACGTCGCTTTCGTTCCTTCAACTCCTCCACATGCACATTCTAAACATTCTTTGTTTGAACCATAGCTTGCATGAGTGAGGAATTAGAAACCACATTGCTACCACATACATCAGCCCAAGACTTGTTTGTGCATACATTTTTCATGTCGCATACATCCCGGCTCATGGTGTCACATTTATTCTCTTTCAATACATGGTCATGCTCTACTTTGCTCATCCGCTCCTTCAAAGCATTGAAGCCCACAAGAGAGCGTTTACATTCCTTGACTCCCTCTTCAGTTGCATCAAACGTGTTGTTTGCATCTCAAGTGTCCTCTTGAGATTCTCATTTTCAACCACAAGTACCCTTAGTGTGCCATTCTCCATTGCAAGTGCTCGTAAGTCTTAGCCTTGTTTGTTTGTTGTCTCTTGCAATGATACCAAGTATGCCATGATCATAGTTTGTGATGTCGCTGGTTGGGTGGTTGTGCTGCTATCTCCGCACTTAGGAGATTTTGGATCATTTTCCACAATGTTTGTGGACCTTGTTGAAGAAGAAGAACCCTTGCGAGTGCCATAAGACATTGTATGTAAAATAAGAGATGAGAGTCAATTTTCCTGAACCTGTTCACTTTGGAAATGTTGCAACAGAAACACCTTTCATAACTCTGATTTTTTTTGCCTTTACATCAATGCGTAGAGGGTTTTGTGCTCTTTGACTGAGGCTATAGATCACCCAAATCCGAGTTCGGATGAATAAGTTATGATCAAAATAGTGAATTGTTGTCTAGTGGGTCCAAAAATGGCTACGTTTTTGTTTTTTGTTAGAGAGAGAGAGAGAGAGAGAGAGAGAGAGAGAGAGAGAGAGAGAGAGGAAGAGAGGGGAAAGAGACAGAGAGAGAGAGAGAGAGAGAGAGAGAGAGAGAGAGAGAGAGAGATAAGAGACAGAGAAAAATGATGGGGAGGACCAGAGCTCCTGCGTTCGGGGATTAGGTCACAGCTGGCCTACGTATCCTTGGAGGTGGGTTGTGTATGTAGCAAACCCGCCATAGCTCGCCGAACTCTCAAAACGCTACACAATCAGGTCCTCTCTTTACTAAATTGAGCAATGGCTCTTCCCACCCCCTTTTGCTTGAATCCCTGTGAGGCATCCATGCCTCCCTTGGTCTATGAACGAGAGATGATGTCAGTCACTACTCTTACCTCATGCTTAACTGAGGCCCTAACCTCTGACCCTTCTGTTAAGGGGGTGCACACGGTTACTTTACCTTCCCAATTGGTTATGGCTCAAGTATTTGTATTCAAATCACGAGCTATCGTTTTGTACTTCACTGGAAAACTCCCCCCCTTGCATGAAATTGCAGGGTTTCTTGATCAAGGATTTATGAAGACTGTAGTTGATAAAGTGTTCTACAATGGGTTAGGACTATATGAACTCCTTTTCTTCTTGCCTGAAGACCAAAAGGCCTTTCAAAATTCATCCACCATCATTTTATGTGGACAAGTTGTCCATGTCTTCCCCTAGGAGTCGATCAAATAGATTAAGGAGGAGCTTTTGTCCAAATGTCTTTTCTGGGTAGATTTTGTGGATTTACATGCCTTCTTGTGGCCTAGTATCAAGGACCTGGCTGCTTCATTAGGCAAAGTATTGTTTGCCCCTACTATCAATTGCCCCAACAGAAACAGGGCATGTGTAATGTGGAATACTGATACACCCATGCCTGACACACTAGAAATTGAACTAGAATCTATTGGTAGGTTGGTCATATATTTAAAGTGGGGAAAACTAGCAAGATCATGTTATCATTGTGGCAATCTAGGTCACTTTTCAAAAAATTACCCTACTCTGGCTAGAGACTCAATTGAACTCATTCCTTCATTTCTTGGCAGCAAACAGCTAATCCCTAGAGACCAAATTTTTAGTTAAGCTAGAAGGCCACCAAGCTAGCAAAAATGCCCCACCATCTCCAACAAATGTTTCACCTAAATATCCTGCTCCTCTAGGCAGGTATAAGTCAGCCCTACAAAGTAACAAGAACAAAACCCTACCTCATGCAGGGAACCAGGCAAGCTCCTCACCATCTACCTAGAAAAACCTAAGACCCATGGAAAAGGGGAAAAGGGCAGTGTATGTTGAAGGATTTCAGTTGTCCAAGAAAACCTTCAGATCTAAAACAGGTTTTTCTGGCTATGCATCTCCGAATACCTTTGATATCTTACATGAAATCCCCTCCCCAGACACCCTGGATGCTATTGACTCTGTTATCCTCCAACACTCAGTAGTTAAAAACAATGCATGCCACATCAACTTAGAAGTACACATGTCTGACTCCCCAAGTGATGATGACACTCAATTGGTCTTAGATATTCCCCCCTCCTCATGAAGATAGCAACCTTTAATGTTAGAGTGCTGAGCCACTCTTCAAGGCTCTTGACTTTTCAAAACTGGCTTCTAGCCTCTAACCTAGATGTGTGTTTAGTGAAAGAGCATAACATCAATGATAAATCTGGCACAATCATTCATTTTAAGGGTTACAATGCTTTTTATGGAGGAAAAAAGGGTTGCTATTCAGGAACATTGACCTATATTAAGAGCTCTCTAAACCCTCAATGGGTACTTGACCATCACTCTAGAAGATGCTTTGTCTTCAATGTTGATTCTCCCTGGGGATCATTGCATATTTGCAATGTCTATGATTCTAATGCTACAGCTGAAAGACTTGACCTTTGGCACTCGCTATCTAGTCTGAATTGGACCCAAGGTATAATAGGTGGTGACTTGAATATGGTAGAGCATGCTGCTCATATCACTTCTCTATCCTTTGTCATGAATGTTGCAGAGTGTGCTGACTAGGAAAACTTTCACAAAAGTGCTAAGCTCATAGATTCTTGGGAGGCTGCTACCAGGCCATCCTATGGTTTCACCTACTACTCTACATCTCATCAGAACTCTTGGACTAGATTGGACAGACTGTACTTTATTGGTTCACACTGGCTACCTAATTCTGAAAAGATGTTTGTTGATGTTTCAACTGCCATGTCTGATCACTTTCCAGTTTTTTGGAACCTTATTGATTATGCTTTGAAAAATATGTATCTGTATAGTCATACTAAACCCCTTATGGTGAACAACTCTCTAGTCACTCGTGCAACTTTCAAACAGCAAGTTAATGACCTCATACAATATGCAACTGAGCATTACACTAACCCCCTAGCTGCCTGGCTATGTATTGTTTCTGGGATGCAACAATGTATCAGAATTATTGGTAAGATAGTGGCCAAATAGGGGAATCTGAAACTGATGAAATCCAAGTGCAAGGCTGAGCTGCTTGTTCACAAAGCTGGTTAGAACATGGTATTGTGTCAAAGTGAGATTCAGGAATTGGCTGAGGCTAGAGCCACCATTTTGGAATGGGAACTAGCTCAAAACTACTAAATAAAGGTTCTTATGTAGGCAGTGGGTTGTGGAAGATGGTAGAGATGCATCAAAAAGCTTCTATAAGAAATTGAGACACAAGAAGAGCACACAGAGTCTTGTGGTATTAGATCAGGATAATGGGCCTCCTCTGACCAAGGGATGTGATATCCTGGAAAAGGTTGCACATTATTACAATGAGCTGCTCAATGTGCAACTTGAATAATCAAAAACCAGACAGCAAGCTATTCATACCCTGCTTGATACAATGAATCCATGCATTGAGAAAGATACAACTGACAGATTGGAGCAACCTCTATAGGACAAGGAAATATTGTATGCACTGCATAAATTGCCCAATGAAAAGTTCCCACGCATATGTGGCTTATCAAAGGAGTTCATGATCTCCTTCTGGCCTAAATTGAAAGGAACTATTTGTCCATTGCTCAATGTAGTGTGGATTTCTCAATACATGGATCCTGCACTCAAGCAGGGTATTATCAAGCTGATACCAAAGAGCACATTTCCCAAATCCCTGCCAGATTGGAGGCCTATCACCATGATGGGAATGCTCTACAAGATTCTGGCTAAAACCATAGAAATCAGAATTTCACCTAAGCTTAGGAAATATATTCATCCTGCCAAAGCCTTTGACACAGTACAATGGGATTTTGTATCTAGTATCCTAAGCAAAATAGGGTTTGGACCTAAAACTAGTGGATTCATTTACCTCATTGGACAGAATGCATATTCGAGAGTTTTCATAAATGGCAGACTATCAGAAAAAGTTTGCATTGCAAGGTCTGTTAGATAAGGCTGCTCTATAAGCCCCCTTTTCTTTGCAGTAGCTACTCATCCTCTGTATGCTTATTTGGACTGTTTCACTAACAAGGGACATCTACAAAGTCTCCAGCTTGGTTCTAAACAAGTGGCAGGAAAGGGCTTTGCTGATGACACGTTTTTATTTTTGAAAGCTCATAATGTAAACATCATGAGATGTGTGAAAGTACTTGATTTGTATGTTGTAGTAGCTGGTTTGCATTTTAATCTACAAAAGTCTTCTTTGATAGATGTATCAGACAGAGATTTTGTTGCCCTTGTGTGACCTGGGAAAAGAGTGCATAAAGTCCAGGTGTTCTGACATCTCGGCTACCCAATAGGAGTGGAGGTGCCACAAAAAAAACTGCAGCAGTGGGTTGTAGCTAGAGTCCAAACCAAAATTGATGGCTAGCACTGTGATGAATGGCCAATCCATGTGAGGCTTAGAATAGTGCAGTCTATTTTCATTCCCTACTTGCTATATTACCTCCCTCTGTTGGCTTGGACTGACAGCATGCTTCAGAAATGTGTTTCTCTGATGGCTAAATTTCTCTGGAGCATCTCCTCAGCATCTGCTGCATTAATGTCCTCGCAAAAAATAAACACACACTATTAGCTAGGTGGCCTACATATTCTAATTTACAAATTCATGCTAATGCCAGAAGGGCATGCCTCATCAAACATATGCTAGCTTCTGATACTGACTGGGCCATATGTATGTGGAAACTCATATGTAGGTGTTTCATGATGAATATATATACACAGGGCACTATATGTGGTTGTTTCATGATGGGTATATAGAATCCTATGGACTTAGGGCCATAGGATTCTATATGTAGGTGCTTCATGATGAGTATGTATTCATCCTATGGACTTAGGGCCATAATATTATTTATGTAGGTGTTTTATGTTTAGTATATATAAATCATATGGCCTTTAGTCCGTATGAAATATACATCCTATGGCCTGAGGTCCATAGGGCACTATATGTGTTTGTCTCATGATGATAGCCTTAGGGCCATAGGATGCTATATGTAGGTGTTTCATGATACATATTCACACATCCAAGGTCATAGGATTCTATATGTAAGTGGTTCATGATGATTATGTATACATCCTATGGCCTTAGTGCCATAAGATGCTTTATGTAGGTGTTTTGTGCTGAGTATATATAAATCATATGGCCTTTAGTCCATATGATGTTTTATGCAGGTTTTTTGTGTTGATTAAATATACATCGTATGGCTTGAGGGCCATAGGGCACTACATGTAGTTGTCTCATGACGGGTATATAACATCATGTGGCCTTAGGGCCATATTATGCTATATGTAGTTGTTTCACGATGTGTACATATACATCCTATGGCCTTAAGGCCATAGGGCACTATATGTAGTTGTCTCATGATGTCCCTAAGACTATATGTAGTTGTTTGAAAATGCATATGTGTAGGTGGTTCATGATGAGTATGTATACACCCTATGGACTTAAGACCATAGGGTACTACAAGTAGGTGTTTCACGATGAATTTGTATACATCCTATGGACTTAGGGCCATAGGATGCTATATGTAGGTGGTTTATGATTAAACATGTAGGTGTTTAATAACGAGTATGTATGCATCCTTTGGACTTAGGGTCATATGATTCTTTATGTAGGTGTTTTGTGTTGAATAAATATACATCATATGGTCTTACGACATTTCTTACACTACATGAGTTGTGTCATGTATACATCCTATAGCCTCAGGGCCATAGGGCACTATATGTAGTTATTTCATGATGTATGTATATATATATATATATATATATATATATGTATATTCTATGGCCTCAATGCCATAGGGCACTATAAGTAGTTGTTCCATGATGGGTATACAACATCCTATGGCGTTAGGACCGTAGGATGCTTTATGTAGGTTTCTTGTGTGGATTATATATACGTCCTATGGCCTTTACCCCATATGATGTTTTATGGAAGTGTTTTGTGTATAGTAAGTATACATTCTATGGCCTCAATGCCATAGGGAAATGTATGTAGTTGATGGATGATAGGTGTCTCATGATGAGTATGTATACATCCTATGGCCTTAGCTCCATAGGATGCTATATGTAGGTTTCTTGATATGATTATATGTATACATCCTATGGACTTAGGTCCATAGAGCCCTAAACGTAGGTGTTTCATGATGAGAATATGAACATCCTACGGACCAAATGCCATAGGATGCTATATGTTGATGTTTCTAGCTAAGTATATATAGATCTTTTGGATTTATGACCACACTGTACTATCTATTTGTTTTTTGTGGTGAGCTATATGTGTATCCTATGGACTTTGGGCCATAGGGTGCTATATATAGTGATTTCAAAAACTATATATAGCAGCCCGCCAACACAAAAGGGGGTACGTATGACCCGCAAGATATGCCACATGGAGCATCCACATCGATTGATCCTATGCCATGTGGTGCATTCAAAACCATTGATTATATCTAGAGACCGTGTCTCAAGTAGTCTCGTGGATGTACATCCATATGATATGTTTACGTCTTTGAAGGGACATTAAAAACGGCAGTACGCACGTATCGCATGATCAAATGTGTGAGCAAATTGCATATGTGTACCGTTACAACCCTTTTTGGAAATGCGCACCAACACCTTTGCAACACATTCTAGTATATGGCCTTCTCATTTAAATACTATTTGTATAAATATGTATATGTTGCATGTATGCTCATACTTTCAAAACACGCTTGAAACTAGTGTGCAATTGCATGTGCAGATAAAAAGCTAGATTTTTTTAAATTTTTATTTGCTTACCCCAAATTTTTCCAAAAATATTTTTCAAGTCTCCTGGTCAAAACTGCACCAAAAAATAGGACACTTTTTCCGAGCGAAAATTCTCTAATTTTGATTACTTTTTAGTGTATTTTTCAGTATGCGATTTTTGGTCCCAAAATTCTGATTTCAACCATGGGTATCATTCCACTCATAGGGAGAAGATATGGACATTCACAAAATCTCACGCCAACTTTCAAAAAAAATCCATACTTTTTTTTTCCAAAAGCTCTTTTAGTTTTCAATCCACTTGTATGACTCTCCCCTTAAGAAAACGATTTGAAACCCTTTCAAAATTGAAAATAAAGAAGAGCGGTAAAATTTAAAATTTGAAATTCAAAATTTGAATTTTGAATTGAAAAAATTAACTAACCTTATCTCTATCTCTCTTTCTTTCTTTTCGAAACCCTACTATGTTATCTCTGACGTGCATCCTCCCTGCACCTCTCGTGAGCGGGGGCCCTCTACGCCGTCCCTGCGCCTCCTCTGCTCTTTTGAACAACTCTCCCTGCACGCCCCCTGAGCCTCTTCCAAACTCCTCATTTGCGCCACCTCTGCCGCATGCCCTCCCTACGCCTTGAAGCACCTCCTCTCTTGAACGCCTCCTCTCTCGAACGAACAGCACCGAACAAATAGTTGCCCTTTGCCACCCTCCTTGTG
This sequence comes from Adiantum capillus-veneris, assembly GCF_014529385.1. Lineage (NCBI taxonomy): Eukaryota > Viridiplantae > Streptophyta > Polypodiopsida > Polypodiales > Pteridaceae > Adiantum > Adiantum capillus-veneris. The sequence goes on from NC_140931.1 coordinate 58,955,442, forward strand.
CCTCCTCTCAAGCGTGAAACACCTCACAACATCGAACGCCTCTTCCGCCTTCTCTCTTCCTCCCTGTGCCTCTTCCAAACACGGCAGTGCCTCACGACACTGCTCGCAGGTAAGCTCAATCTTTCTTTGTACATTTATCTACCTCTATCTATTAAAAAAAATAGTAAACACTAATACAATAAAACAATAAAGAACTAACCTTCGTAGTGTACACGTTTTGTTTATGTGAGAGAGGTCCTAGAAAGAGGAGATGTGGTAGGGGGTGCCTGAATGACGATGTTGTAGGTAAATTGGTAGATATTCACGCCCAAATTTGACTAAAGATTGCCTGCTATATGAATGGGGAGATATGAGAAGAGGGAGAAAAATAGTTATTTGGAGTGAGAGAGAAAGGCGAGGAAGAGAGACAAACATAGGAGAGGAAGCTTAGAGAGAGGGAGGAGAAGAAGAGAGATAATTAGGTCAAATAAACAATTTATATCCGAAAGAGAGAGAGAGAGAGAGAGAGAGAGAGAGAGAGAGAGAGGTCACCTTGTGGCCCTGGGGCCGTAGGGTGTCAACATAGAGCATAGAGGGGTTTCTAGTAGCATAGAGGACACATGGGCCCTAAGCCATAGGGTGTGAATGTAGAGCATTTAGGTTTTTTATTATTATTGGCATGGAGGTCGACACCTTTTTTCCGTAAAGCAATAGGTAACAAACATAGAGCAATGATGGTTTCTTATTAACATGGAGGACAATGGCCAGAAGATGCCAAGATAGAGCATGGAGAGTTTTCCCTAGTATACAACAAACCCTACGGCCATAAAGAGAGAACCCTTGGCCAGAGGTTGCCAAAAAACCCACATGAAGGGTTTCTTCAAAACATAGAGGGCACCTTGTGGCCTTGGGGCCATAGGATGTGAATATAGAGCTTAGAGAGGTTCCTACTAGCATAGAGGGGATCCTATGGCCTGTAGGCTACAGGGTACCATATAGAGCATAGAGAGGTTTCTTACTAGCATAGAACGGACCCTATGGCCTTCAGGAAAAATGGTGCCAATATAGAGCATGGAGAGGTTCTTACTAGAATAGAGGGGACCCTATGGCCTTCAAGACACATGGTGCTAATATACAACAAATAGTGTTTTTTACTGGCATATAAAGCACCCTATGGCCCTAGGGCCGTTGGGTGTCAAAAACTCATCATGAAGGGTTTCTTCGAGTTGAAAACATAGAGGGTACCTTGTGGCTCTTGGGAGCATAGGATGTCAATATAGAGCATAGAGAGGTTCTTAATAACATAGAGGGTACCCTATGGCCTTCAGGACTTAGGGTGCCAATATAGAGCAAATAGTGCTTTGTACCGGCATAGAGAGCACTCTATGGCCCTGGGCCCATAGGTTGCCAAAACAATGAGGGGTTTTTGGAAACAATGACGGCACCTTGTGGCCTTGTGGCCATAAGATGTCAATGTAGAGCCTAGAGCATAGAGAGCTTCTTACTAGCACAGAGGAAACCCTATGGCCTTTAGGCCACAAGGTGCCAATATAGAGTAAACAGAGGTTCTTACTAGCATAGAGGCGACCCTATGGCCTTTAGCCCACAAGGTCTCCTCAATATAGAACAAAGAGTGTCTTTTACCAACATAGAGAGCACCCTATGGCCCTGGGGCCATAAGTTGTAAAAAAACCATCATGAAGGGTTTCTTCAAAACATAGAGTCCAGCTTGTGGCTTTGTGGCCATAGGATGTCAAGGTAGAGCATAGAGAGTTCTTACTAGCATACAGGGGACCCTATGACCTTCAGGCCATAGGGTGCAAATATAAAGCAAATAGTGCTTTTTACTAGCATAGAGAGCATCCTGTGACCTTTAGGCCACAGGGTGTCAGTATAGAGTATAGAGAGGTTCTTACTAGCATATAGGAGACCCCAAGGTCCTGAATGCCATGTGTTGCCAAAAAACGATCATGAATGGTTCTTACTAGGTTTTTACTGGCATAGAGAGAACCCTATGGCCTATGGGCCATAGGTTGCCAAAAAACAATAATGAAGAGTTTCTTCAAAGCATAGATCGAGCACCTTGTGTCCTTGGTGCCAATATAGAGCATAAAGAGATTCTTAATAGCATATAGGGGATCCTATGGCCTTCAGGACACATGGTGCCAATATAGAGCATAGAGAAGACCTTTAAAATAGCATAGAGGGGACCCTATGGCCTTCAGGCCATAGGGTGCCAATATAGAGCATAGAGAAGACATTCAAACTAGCATAGAGGGGACCCTATGGACTTTAGGCTAGAGGGTGCTAATTTAGATTACCAAAAAAGGATCATGAAGGGTCTCTTCAATACATAGAGGGCACCTTGTGGCCTTGGGGTCATAGGATGCCAATAAAGAGCATAAAGAGGTTTAGGCTAGCATAGAGGGGACCCTATGGCCCTTGGCCCATAGGTTGTCAAAAAACCTTCATGAAGGATATCTTCTAAACATAGAAGGGTTTCTAGATTACACAAAGAGCACACTATGGCCTTAGGGCCATATGGTTTCTAGCTAGCACAAAAAGTGCACCCTGTGGCCTTAGGCCCATAATGTTTCTAGCTAAAACAAAAAGCCCCATGTGGACTTAAGATCATAGGGTTTCTAGATAACTAAAAGACAACCCTCCGACCTTAGGACCATAGGGTTTCAAGACATCACAAAGAGCATCCTATGGCCCTAAGGGCCACACGGTGCTCTTTTTGTTAGCTAGAAATCCTAGCCATCACAAAGAGCACCTTGTGGCATTAAGGCCATAGAGTTTCTAGCCATCACAATGATCACCCTATGGACTTAAGGACATAGATTTTCTAGCCATCACAATGACCACCCTATGGCCCTAAGGCACCGTGTGGCTTTTGGACCATAGGGTTTCTAACCACCCTATAGACCTAAGTAACAAAAAGAGCACCATGTGGCACATAGGGTTTTTAGCTTAGACAAGGGGATTCCTATGGCCTTAAAGCCATAGGGTTTCTAGCTTACAAAAAGAGATCCATATGGCCTTAGGGCCATATGGTTACTAGCTATCACAAAGAGCATCATGTGGCCTTAGGGCCATAGGGTTTCTAGAAGTCACAAAGAGCACCCTATAAACTTAGGGACATATGGCTCTTTTTGTGATGGTTAAAAAACCTATGGATCTAAGGCCAAAAGAGCACAAAGAGGTTACTAACCACCAGAAAAATCACCCTATGGCCTTAGGGCATCCTTTGACGTTAAAGCCATAGGGTGCTCTTTGTGATAGTTGGTAACCTCTTTGTGCTCTTGTGGACTTAGGGACATATGGTTATTAGCTATCTCAAAGAGCACCCTGTGGCCTTAGGACCATAGGTTTTCTAGGGCCATATGGTGTTCTTTATGGTGGTTAGTAACCACAAAAATCACCATGTGGCCTTAGGGCCATAGGGTCTCTAGCCATCACAAAGAGCACCCTATGGCCTTAGGACGATAGGGTTTCTAGCTTACACAAAGAGATCTCTATGTCCTTAAGGCCATAGGGTTTCTATCTTACACAAAGATATACTTATGGACTTAGGGCCATAGGGTTACTAGCTATCACAAAGAGCATTTTGTGGCTTTAGGGCCATAGGGTTTCTAGAAATGACAAAGAGCACCCTATGGCCTCAGGGTCATAGGGTTCTCTTTGTGATGGCTAGAAAACCTATGGATCTAAGGCCACAATAGGACAAACAGATTACTAACAACCACAAAGAACACCCTATGGCCTTAGGGTATCCTTTGGTGTTAACACCGTAGGGTTCTCTTTGTGGTGTTTAGTAACCTCTTTGTGCTCTTGTGGACTTAGGGACATAGGGATATTAGCTATCACAAAGAGCACCCTATGCCCTTAGGGCCATAGGGTTTCTAGGGGCATATGGTGTTCTAAGGCCATACGTTGATCTATGTGATAGCTAGTAACCCTATGGCCCTCAGTCCATAGGGATCTCTTTGTGTAAGCTAGAAACCCTATGGACTTAACCATCACAAAGAGGACCATGTGGCCTAAGGTCCATAGGGTCTCTAGCCATCACAAAGAGCACCCTATGGCGTTAGGGCCATAGGATTTCTATCTTACACAAAGAGAACCCTATGACCTTAGAACCGAAGTGTTTTTAGCTATTTAGAAAATCATCGTGTGGTGGTGTTAGGACCATAGGGTTTCTAGCTAACACAAAGAGCACCTTGTGGCCTTATGGACATAGTGTTTCTAGCTAGAAAAAAGAGCACCCTGTGGCCTTAGGGCCATAGGGTTTCTAGCCATTACAAAGTGTATCATGTGGCCTTGGGACATAGGGTTCTAGCTTACACAAAGAGAACCCTGTGGCTTCAAGGCCATAGAGTTTCTAGGGCCATATGGTGTTCTTTGTGGTGGTTAGTAACCACCAAAAGAACCCTATGACCTTAGGGCCATAGGGTCTCTAGCCATCACAAAGAGCACACTATGGCCTTAGGGCCATAGGGTTTCTAGGTTACACAAAGAGATCTCTATGGCCTTAAGACCATAGGGTTTCTATCTTACACAAAGAGCTCCCTATGGCCGTAGGGCCATAGGGTTACTAGCTATTACAAAAAGCATCGTCTGGCTTTAGGGGCATAGGGTTTTTAGAAGTCACAAAGAGCACCCTATCTCCTTAGAGCCATAGGGTTCTCTTTATGATGGCTAGAAAACCTATGGCTCTAAGGCCACAATAGCACAAAGAGGTCACTAACGACCACAAAGAACACCCTATGGCCTTAGATCATCCTTTAGTGTTAACGTTGTCAGGAATTTTTTGGATAAGCATGAAGTCACTAAATCATGCCAAAAAGCTTGCCTACTAGCTTCATGTATATATGTGTACATAGACTTGCAAATTTTAGAAGTGGCCTATTTAAAATTCATGTACAAGGATGTGATTTTTCCAAGCTTGAATGCTGATGTTTTGGGTTGTTTTAGACTCCAAAATATGGTTTTTAATAAGTAATTATAGCCATGCTTTATAGCTTGTGAATTGGACTTGTATATCATGAGTTATCAGCATCCGAAGCGGGCGGTCTCAACTAAGAAGGTGATTGTAGGTGCATGCAAGAAGGGAAACTAGGCCAACTTGGGGGTCTAAGATTAGAAATTCTGAAGTTTTATATTTCTGGAGATAGCTGAGGTGATGGGCTTCGAGTCGTGTTATGGTGCGTCATTCGGTGACCGGAGGAGCAAGGTATGCCTCAAGGAAAATTGTCCGAGAAGTCCTCTCATGCTTCGGGAGAAGCTGGGAATTTTTGGGGAAGTTGGGGAGGTGGGAGGATGGTGCAAATGGCAATGGAGTAACCCCACATGGGGGGGAGCGAGTGGAATTGGAGGGTATAAGGGGGGAGTGGGTACCCCCTAAGGTTGTATCAAAGGGGCTAATGGAGCTTCCTTGCCTTGCTTGTGGGGGCTCGTCGGTGTTGGGGAAGAGAGGGGGCACCCATTGTGAGTTCACACTACTTGGACAGATGCCTTGCCACTTTTTTGGTCCCCGGACACTTGCCCCCACTCCATTCCTATGGTCAGGGACAACTCATTTTTCATTGAAAAATGCCAAAATCGGACCAATTAAAAGGTGCCCAAGGAAAGAACCATGTCAGCTAAGAGGAGAGAGAAAATCACTTGGGATAAGAGAGAAAAAAAATACCTTTTTAATAGCTGAAATTCTTTGCACACCCTTTTTCCTAACAGAGACTATCTTTTTTGGAGCTTTTGAGAGATACCCCAACTTCAAAAGCTTGTAACTCTCTTGTTTGTTGTCAGAATCAAGCATATGGATACTCTATGGAGGTATACACGACACGAGATTCATATTTATGGTCTTGGTTTTCATCTAGTTTAATCATGGTTTGGGTTAGAGCTGTTTCCCGCCCGACTTTACGGGTGTTCAACATAGGTGTTTTTCGCAGCTTTATGGCGTTTCCTTCCGATGGTGTGGAGTATGCAAGGCTATAAAGGTTCTCCTTTTCCTTCTTGTTTGCATGCTAGAATTGTTTTGGTTCCCACACTGATGAGCAAGTGCTCCTATGCTCCAATTCCTGTGAAATATGTCTATTCTGCAGACAGTGAATGTAAAAGGGATGTGGGTCCTTATGGACAACCGCCTATGTATGTGCAAATTGTGGACAACACTTGAGGCGGTCGTATAACTGGATTGCATCCTTTGGAGGGTTCTGCGGTTTTGTGAAGACAAGCACTGGGGGCTGAGCTACCCAGTGTGAGGTTGATTAGGTACTAGAGAGATCCATGGACATCCCTTGATCTTTTGACATCATATGTAAGTGTTTTTGTGGGAATCAAACATGGAAAATGAGTTCCCATAGTTTCATGGACTGCCTAATGGAAATGCACAGATGTTTATTGAAAAGTTGTAAGTCAATTGCTTACTACGCAATATACTAGACCAAACTATATTGTTGCGGCTGCTGCAATATAGTTTGCAGGATGAGGTAAAATTTTGTTACACAATTTTGAGGAGTTGATGAAAGCATAAAATCCATGTTTTTGTGGCAATCAAACATGGCACATGATTTCCCATAGTTTCATGGATTGCCTAATAAAAATGCACAGACGTTTATTGAAAAGTTGGAAGTTGATTGCTTATTGCGCAATATACTAGACCAAACTATATTGTTGCAGCTGGTGCAATATAGTTTGCAGGATGAGACAAAAGTTTTTCTACACAATTTTGGGGAGTTGATGCAAGCACAAAATCCATGTTTTTGTGGCAATCAAACATGGCAGACAAGTTCACACAGTTTCATGGATTGCCTATTGAAAATGCACAGACGTTTATTGAAAAGTTGGAAGTCAATTGATTACTGTGCAATATACTAGACCAAACTATATTGTTGTGGCTGCTGCAATATAGTTTACAGGATGAGGCAAAAGTTTGGTTACACAATTTTAAGGAGTTGATGCAAGCACAAAATCCGGAGTGGTTTTGGACTACAACCCTGTGAAGCAAGCTTTCCTGGCACAATACCGATCCATCAAAGTACCTGCTGACGAAGTTTGGCATAAAATTTTGGGGTACAATCAGAGGGCTAATCAAAGTGTTGATGATTTTCTCATGCATTTCACCCGTTTATGGCATAAATGGGCCCGGGCTTTGGGAAACGAGATCCCTCCATCCATGTTAAAGAAGGACCGTTTTGTGGAAAACTTAAAAGAGAAAGTTTGAAGTTCAAGGTTGAGCTAAAAAGGTCCGCCACCATCGAGGAGGTAGTCGCCATTGCCAGAGGGAAAGAATGTAAAGCTCAAAGGCTTAATGAATACGGTCAAGCGGTCCCTCAGCAAAATAATGGTAGCCAAAAGGAGGAGAATCAGGCAAAAGCTGGAGACCAACTTGTTCAAAGGGCTGATAATACCGAACATTTGCAACGAAATATGCAAGACATGATGACCATGATGAAGGAATTAAAACTTAGTGTTCTTGGTGGTGGAGGTGGTTGTGGTCGTGGACATGGTAGAGAGATGGCTCAGGCATGTGAAGCTCATCCTAATCCTAATGCGATTCATCGACAAGGTGGTTTTGAGCCGCAGAGGAGGTTATTCCTACTTGTTATAATTGCACTTATTGTCCAAAGCCAACAAGGATGGGAGGGGATATTTTTCCACTTCCTCAGTAGATTCCTAATAGAACTAATGATTATGCATTGGATATACGGGGAGATCAAGGCACTGGACAGGAAAATCAAGCCTCAACCTCTGGTGGTCACGTGGGTATTGTGCGGTGTCGTGCCATGGCAGATTCATAATGTGAAATTAAAATATCTACCTCACTCTTAATTTTTATGATGTGTGGGACCAAATGGTATAATGTACATAGTGTGATATATGCGAAAATGAATGCCACGGTTGCAGTCGTGTACATACCTTGCCGGGCGGACGAGGCCCTACACGTGGCACCATAGAATGCTTTTTCACATAAATATATGCCTAATTTTCTTTGGAAATGTACAAATGTCAAGTTTTTCGATCTGGCACGCTCGTTTTGCCTAAAAAGTTCAATGCGGGCAATCTCGACCAAAAATAGCAGGTTTCGTGCGCTGGTGGGAAAGACGTGTCCAAAGTGCTTACCAAGTGGGAAAATGAGGTTCAACATAAAATTTGAGCCCAATGGGATTTTTCTGCAATTTTAGGCATTTTTCCCAGCTCGTTTGGGCTTTTTACGGCCAAAAAGTGACATTTTTGGGCTAAAAATGGTCAAAAATAGCCTAAAAAATACTCAAAATAGCTTAAAATGCCACATCAATGATGCTAGCGTGGTTGCTCAAGTTTTGTGGAAAGTTTTAGAGCCAAGAATGAGCTCATTTGGGCATATGAGCAAGGGGATACAATCATTCCTTTACAGGGTGCTAGTGCAGTCCCGTGCTGGTTTCACTATATGGTTGAGGCTGTGAGGCCTCCAATTAGGGTTTCCCCTCCTCAAATAACTACTTGGGCTTCTCCAATGAAGTATTGAAGCTTCCATGAAATGGTCACGACAAAGAATTGAAGCATAAATTTAGGGTTTTTAACAGGTCGAATGAGCACTGCATCTGTGCAATTGGGAGCGGGGCTACACCTAATCTTCACACACACAAGAGTTTTGAGTTAGTATTGGTTCTTTTTAAAAGTGGAGCTTTTATGGCTGGATTTTATTTCTTTTTTAGTGTGTTTTTGCCTTCAAATCGTCTATGCCTTGCTTGATTTTGCTACGAATCCTCACAGTCAGAGGCCCGACGCTTTCCTAGTCGCACTGCGCACTTCTTGACACATTTTTGGTGAACCCGATGCGAAGTAGGCTAGGGTGAGGGTTCAAAATCTTCATTGAAGGTCTCAAATCAAATCTTTAAAGCTATGGAGCAACAAGAGCAACAGGGGGTTCGGTTTGATCCAGTCTGAATGCAAATGTTTCAAGATTTTGCAGTGTTTATGCAGCAGCAGCAACAAGCTGCAGAAAGAAGGGAGCTTTCTTCAACCAAAGCGCTTCAATCTGTGGTGAATAAATTGGACCAATTTAAAGGTAAAGATGTAACAAAGTATCTTTGTGGGTATGTAAAGGAGATGGAGCTTCATCGAGTGCCCGAAGCAGAGATGGTGCAAAGTTTTGAACTTGCTCTGGTTCCCGAGATCAGAGAGCATGTAAGGGGAATTAGAAATGAGCATGGGGCAACTTGGGAAGCATTCAAATTAGCCTTGAAGTAAGAGTATTTCATGGAGGACTCCAAAAGGGTAACAAAGAGGACTTTCTTAAAGTGGGTAGTTCGGCCAAAATACGGGCTCTCGCCTACCGAATTGCTAAGGGAATTCGAATGCCGTTATGATCAAATTTGAAGAACTAAAAAGGCTACTCTAAACTTGGAGAAGACAGAGCTCTTTTTGCAAGCCGCAGGCAAAGATATTCAAGAGAAGTAAGAGCTACTACTTGAGTATAAGGATGCGGAATAGGGTTTGAAGACTGATTGGAATGAGGTCGAAGACGCCATTTCACTGCTAGCTAAGCGACAACGACGAAGAGACAAGATGATAGTCAACCCTACTCAATCCCGAAGTGTTCGTGAGAGTCCTATAAAGCTTGTGAATGTGGTTCCAAAGAGTGAAAAATCCATCCTGGATGATATTGTCAAAGGAATGCAAGAGCTCAAGTTAAAGCTTACAAGGCTAGAAGAAAAGGCGCAACCATCACGTCAATCTACAGGGCATCGACCGCAAACCTGAGAAGGCTTTGTCAAGAGATGCATATGGTATGATAGTGCTGACCATGGAAGGAGGGATTGTGAAAGTTTTAAAGACGCTTTGACAAAGGAGCTCGTTTTCTTTAAAGATGGAAAAATTCACTTAAGTGAAACAGGTAAGCTCTTGGGAACGAACTTTGGCAAGGGCGGGATGAAGAAACTAGTTGAGGACATGGCTACTAGCCATGCCATCTCAATGTTGAGGCAGCCGCCTATGGGTTGAAGGTAGATCCTATTAAGAAAAAAGGATCAGTCAAGGTTGGAAGAAGAGGAATCTAATGGTATTGGAGAGCTATGGCCATGTGCTATAGAGTCTGCTATGAAGGGTAAAATGACTACAGAGGTTTTACATGAAGCTGTAGATTGCATTCGGCTTGAAACAGGTTGGAATGACCCTGTGGACTCTTTGTGAGTGCATGCATATATTGCCAAATGTCAAGAAAATGAGGCCATTGTTGAAGATAAACGTAGGTGCGAGAATGGGGATGAAGGGCCTTCAAAGCGGGCAACAAGGAGTGGAGGTAGAAATGACACAATGCCTCCTAGATCACGTTCCCCGCAATAGATGTCTGTCCCTGAAGTGCCTATGCAAGAAGCCTCTAAAGAAAAGAAGAAGAATGCAACAAAATCCAAAACAAAGGGTCCGGCCTACAAAATCCAATCCGATATAGAGGCAGCAACAACGGATCTCAAAAAGCTTTTGGAAGAGAGGATTCTAAACAGTAAGGTGGAATTTACCTTGGGCGAGGTCCTTGGTATAGCAAAGCGAGAATTCCATGAAGAAATAATTGATATCATAAAGAGAAATCGACAGTCTCTTACTAAATCTATCCATGTACAGGGTGAAGAAGAGACTTTAAATGCACAGGGTGTACAGGTCTATGGCGAGCAAGGTGAAGAAACTATTGTTGGATGCTACAAGTCCAGGGGAGGAGTAAAACATGTTCGCTTCTTGGATGATGAAGATGAAGTTGAGACCACTCACAGGAGCTACCACTTGAAGAGTCACTGGGCAAGAGCAACTACTGAGACCCTGGTAAAAGTGGGAGACTTGGAACAGCCATACATTGCGTTGATAGATCATGGGTCAGAAATTAGCCTCATGTCAAAGAATCTTTATCAAAAAGGAAAATGGCCAATTGATATAAATCATGGATGGATGATTCGTGCAGCAAACAACTCATCAGGGGAGCTGTATGGAGCTTGTCCAAATGTAAAGGTGACTATTGGGGATGTGAAAGATGACCAAAATTTCTTTGTACAAGAGATGTCTACATACCCTCTTATCCTTCGGCAGTCATACATCACTTCTACTCACATGGAAACCACGAGGATGGATGATGGGTCAACTTATGCAAGAATAAGGAGTAGGGATGGAAAGCGTGCAATACAATTCCTTACTGTCTGTGTAGACCATGAAAGGAACCGTGAAAGTCTTAGAGAGAAAACCTTGCCAAAGACCAACAAAGAGTTCAAGGACTATAGGGATATGAGGGGTTTTGGCCATGTACCATTGTAGAGCAGGATTGCAGTCGTACAAGAAGAGAAAGGTTCTCGCATGATGTATATGCAAAGGAAACATTTTCTACAGGTTTTGTAGGATTATCAGACTATGGATCTATTGCTTTTACAGAGTGTGATGACTTAAAGCGGGTGAACGTCAACATGTAAATAGTGTACAAAAAGGTTTGAAGATGAATGGTTTGCTAGAAGATGATGAATGCATTGCAGGTGTGTTTGATGAGTGTTTGTTTGTGGATATTATGCAAGATTTGGACTCTTTAGTGGATTGCAACCTGTGTATGGGAAGTGAGGTTGTGAAAGTATTCGCAATAGAAATGTACAAGGCCATTGAGGATTTAAAAAATGCTCAAAGTATTGATGTACGAGTGGAGACTAAGTATAAGTCTATGGCAAAGAAAGTGAAACCAGTGGCATTACCTCTATTAAAAGACTGCACAAATAAGATGGAACAATCTGCTTTGCAACCTAGCCTTCGTGACCCAAGCAAGATTGGACAGAAGCTCACAAAGGATTCTTTGAAAGAGTTAAAGGTTGGTTGCGAGGATAGTTTGACAAAAGCTGAAAAGATATGCTTGCCAAACACGGAAAAGCTTTTGTATCTGAGCCTTATGAGATAGGGTGTGTTGATCCATCCATTGTTGCTCCTATGGTAATCTTCACTATCCCTCATGTACCTTGGAACTTGACACCTATTCCTGTTCCAAAGGCTCAGTTGCCAAAACTCATTGAGTTGCTTAATGAAAAGATCAAGATGGGTATTTGGAGCCTTCTTGTGCTCCGTATTCAAACAGGTGGTTCACAGTTCCAAAGAAAAATGGTTCTTTACACTTTATTCAGGATATGCAACCTGTAAATAAGGTGACAATCAGAAATGTGGGTATAGGGCCAATTATCGATGAGTTTGCAGGAAGGGCAATATATTCTATGGGAGATTTGTACTCAGGGTATGATCAGTTCCAACTAGCAATGGAAAGCAGGGACTTGACTACCATGAGGACACCCTTGGGTTTAGTAAAGATGTGCAGCTTACCTCAGGGGGCAACAAATTCAGTTGCACACATGATGAATGGTATGAACAAAGTCCTACATGACTTCATACCGCAAACTACAATGCCTTTCCTTGATGAGGTGCCAATCAAAGGATGTGATGTAAGTGATAAATATGTGGCTCTAGACTCGAGGGGGTGCCGAAAGTATGTGGCAAACCATATCAATGATTGTGATAATATCTTGTCAAGGTTGGAAGAGGTGAACCTTACCTTGTCTAGCCAAAAGTCAGTGTTTGGTGTGAATGAAGTTCTTATTGTGGGACATATGTGCGGGCCATATTGTTAGGAAATAAGGCGTAGCTAAATAGATAATTGAGTAGATTAATTAATGGAGAGAGACAGATTTACATACACGAGATTATGGAGTAGAGAGAGAGAGAGAGAGTACACATGATATACGTGGTTCACCCAATGTGGGCTACGTCCACGGGAAAGCAGCCACTCAATGGCTTTAGTACTTCAAAACAAGAAGTAATTTACAAAGGGATTATACCCTTAATGGAGCTCCTGCCTTGCTTCACTCTCACCACCTCACACTCACCTTGTTGCATCAACTTCACACTATGAAATGTGTGTAGAAATGGCGTCCTTTTATAGGCCAAAAGGGTTGCTCTCTCTTATGACAGACAGCCATGTGTAGCCGCCCTTGTGGGAATAAGTCCAAATCGGACCCTCCAATCCGCCCATGTGTGGCCGCCCTTGAGAAGACAAGTCCGCTTTTGAATTCGGCCACCGGCCATTGAATTCGGCCATTGGCCACCGGCCATTGACTTCTGACCACCGGCCAACCGACCGGTTGTTTTCCGACCACTTTCCGACCGCCGTCCGGCCATAATATTCCGGCGAAAAGGAATATTCCGGTGAAAAAAAGTCTCGGGGGCCTCCGCCCCCGAGGCCTTTAAAGTTGCCCCTGATTCTTGTCCGTGAAAATTTTGGTTTCCGGTGAGTGATCCTTCACGCACGATGGCTTCTCCTCATAATGGGGGCCTTACAAATGTGCGCTTTTACCACAGAAAATTACAAGGGTAAATCAGGCTCCATACTTAACAATCTCCCACTTGGAGACTGATCTCCAAACCAAACCTGTGACTGCTTTCCATTCTGGCTTCTTATCCTTGAATGCCGATTGAAGATGAGCAAAAGCTCAACTTCTCCTTGTTGACCACCTTTGTAAACATGTCTGCAGGATTTTCACTTGTATGCACCTTTCCTAGCTTTAGTTGTCCCTCTTCCAAAAGAGTGCGTATGAAGTGATATCTCACCTCAATGTGCTTTGTCCTTGAATGAAAGGCTGAGTTCTTCGCAAGATGGATAGCGCTTTGGCTATCACTGTACAAGACACAATTGTCTTGTTTGAATCCAAGCTCTTCTAAGAATCTGTGAAGCCACAGAATTTCTTTGCTTGCCTCCGTCATTGCTACATACTCTGCTTCCGTGGTAGAAAGTGAAACCACTTTCTGTAGCTTTGAAGCCCAGCTTACTGCTGTGCCTCCAACCGTGAACACATAGCCAGTAGTGCTCCTTCGAGTATCTTTGTCACCTGCCATATTTGCATCAGCATACCCTTCTAGAAAAATATCAGTTCCTCCAAAATACAAAGCATTTGTTGTTGTCCCTTTTAGATACCTAAGTATTCACTTCACAGCTTGCCAATGCTCTTTACCTGGGTTGTCCATGAACCTACTCACAACTCCCACTGCATGTGCAATGTCTGGCCTTGTCCAGACCATAGCATACATTAGAGAACCTACCGCTGCAGCATATGGAACTTTAGACATATAGGCTATCTCCTCTTGTGTCTTTGGACACATATCCTTCGTTAGTTTAAAATGACCAGCCAAAGGTGTAGAAACTCGTTTTGCATTTTGCATTGCAAACCTTTCTAGTACCTTCTTGATGTAATCTTCTTGAGATAGCTTTATTGTCTTCTTCGTCCTGTCCCTTGATATTTTCATACCAAGTATCCTCTTTGCAGCACCTAAATCTTTCATTGAAAAAGATTTGGACAGCTCCTCTTTTAGGCTTTTGATGTCCTGCATGTTAGCACTTGCAATCAACATGTCATCAACATACAACATTAGGATGATGAATTTCCCATCTCCCAAATTCTTCGTGTAGACGCAGTGATCCGAGTTGCATCTTGTGAATCCATGATCTAGCATCCATCGATCAAACTTCAAGTACCATTGTCTTGATGCTTGCTTTAAACCATACAAGCTCTTCTTTAATCTGCAAACCATTTTCTCCTTACCTTTTACTTCATACCCCTTTGGTTGAAGCATGTAGATTTCCTCCTCTAAGTCACCGTGAGGGAATGCCGTATTTACATCCATTTGCTCGAGATTTAGATCATGAGCAGCCACAAGGCTTAAGACAAGCCTAATTGAGTTCATTTTTACAACAGGAGAAAATATTTCATTGAAGTCAATACCTTTCTTTTGAGAAAAACCTTTTACCACAAGCCTAGACTTGTACCTTTTCTTCCCACCTTCTTCTTCCTTTAGCTTGTACACCCATTTGTTTTGAAGTGCCCGCTTACCTTTACGCAACTCAACCAACTCCCATGTTTGGTTGCGATGTAGTGACTCCATCTCCACTTGCATGCTCTTCGTCCATTCTTCTTTGGATTCATGTTGCATAGCTTCTTCATATGATTCCGGCTCTCCAGAATCTGAGATCAAGAGATGGTTGAAGGAAGGAACAAACCTTTCTGGAGGTCTACTTGCTCTTGTAGATCTTCAGGGAATAGGTTGAGGCTCCTCATTTGGTTGACGTTGTTGCACATTGTCACCGTTTGCAGTCCTTGAGTCTTCACCGTCCTCAAGCTCCATGTACTCATCACCTGTTTCTTTTGTTTGTTTTCTTTCCAAGTAATCTTTGTACATATTTTCTTCGTTAAAAATTACATCCCTACTCCTTAAGATTTTACCATCTTCAGGATTCCATAGGCAATACCCAAAGTCTCCTTCTCCATAGCCAATGAAGAAAAACTTTTTGGACTTTGCATCTAACTTTGATCTTAGGCTTCTATCTATGTGCATGAAAGCCTCACACCCAAACACTTTGAGAAATGCATAATTCACCGGTTTACCTGTCCATGCCTCTTCTGGAACTCCCCCATCCAATGCCGTTGAGGGTGACCGATTGATTAAGTACACAGACGTACTTACAGCTTCTGCCCAAATCTCAAGCGATAGGCCTACATGTAGCCGCATGCTTCGTGCTCGTTCCATGATTGTCCTGTTCATCCTTTCCGAAATCCCATTTTGTTGAGGTGTCCTTGGGGTTGTCCTTTGCCTCTGAATGCCATTGCAAGCACAAAAGCTTTCAAAAGCTTGGCTGCAATATTCGCCTCCATTGTCGGATCTGAGGCATTTAACCTTGGTACCTGTTTCATTCTCCACAAAGGCTTTCCACCTTTGAAATATGAAAAATACATCGGATTTATTCTTCATGACATAAACCCATGTTTTTCTAGTCGCATCGTCTATGAATGTTACATAGTACAATGAGCCACCAAGTGATGGTGTACTTGTAGGACCCCAAACATCAGAATGAACCAACTCAAGTTTTTTATTTTTTCTTTCATTTCCTGATTTTTGAAATTTTACCCTCTTTTGTTTACCATAAACACAATCTTCACAGAACTCTAAGTCCACTTCTTTCAAACCTGGTAGAAGCTTCTTTGTTTGAAGGATTTGCATTCCTTTGGCACTCATATGCCCAAGTCGGTAGTGCCACATCGCACTGTCAACTTCTGTAGTTGCTGCACAAGCTGAAGGTTGCGTGTTAACAGTACACAAGTAAAGTGTACCGACTTTTTCACCCTTGGCAATCACCAAAGATCCCTTTGAGATCTTCCACCGTTTGTTTCCGAATGCAATGTTGTGACCTTCATCGTCCAATTGTCCTGTAGAGATCAAATTTTTGCGAAGAGAAGGAACATGCCTAACATCTTTAAGCTTCCATTCATTTCCGTTAGCAGTTTTGACAGAAACTGTACCTTTTCCGACAATCTCACAAGCTTCATCATCTCCCAAGTATACATACCCAAAATTACCTTTAGTGTAGTCTTGGAAATGTTGCTTGTGTGGTGTCGCATGGAATGAAGCCCCGGAATCTACTATCCAGGAATTAGACACATTGTCTAATGAGAGAATTAGAGCATCTTGGTCTACTTTACCTGCCACATTGGCCTCCGATGTTGGCTTGTTGTCTTGAGACTCTGTCTCCTTCTTCTTCTTGGACCAGCAATCCTTCTTGACGTGGCCCTTCTTGCCGCAGTTCCAACATTCAAGAACTGACTTTGTGCGTGACTTGCTCCGCCTTGAGCGATCACGACCCTTTTGGTTTTTGAACCTCTCTTTAGGCCTTCCTCTTGTTTCCACTGATAGTGCAGCACTTGATGATTCTCCTGTGCTTCTCCTTCGCATTTCCTCGCTTAGGAGAACACCCACAACATCATCAAACTTAAGAGTATTTGTTCCAGAGATAGAATTACTTACAGCCATCACAAGGCTGTCCCAACTATCCGGTAGAGATGATAGTATAAGGAGAGCTCGCACTTCGTCATCGAAATTGATTTTCACTGATCGAAGTTGACTTATGTTTGTGTTAAAGTCATCTAGGTGTTCTGCAACTGAACCATTCTCTGCCATCTTTAGATTGAACAAGCGCTTCATAAGAAATACCTTATTGGATGCCGATGGTTTCTTGTAGAAGTCGTCAAGTGACTTCATCAAGTCCTCCGTGGTCTTCATCTCCGAAACATTGAAGGCCACCGTTGACGCCAAGCTTAACCGGATTGTTCCCAGTGCCTTTCGATCAAGGACAATCCATGCTTCATCTGCCATTGTTGCAGGCTTCTTCGCAAGACCGCCTAGTGGCAAATAGAGGTCCTTCTGGTAGAGATAGTCTTCAATCTGCATCTTCCAATGTTGGTAGTTTTTGCCGTTGAACTTCTCAATCTTGAGCTTCCCTTCCTCCGCCATAACTCCCACTCAATTCAAGGAATTCTTTCCTTGAGATAATTTAGCTACGAGCAAACCTTGCTCTGATACCAGTTGTTAGGAAATAAGGCGTAGCTAAATAGATAATTCAGTAGATTAATTAATGGAGAGAGACAGATTTACATACACGAGATTATGGAGTAGAGAGAGAGAGAGAGTACACACGATATACGTGGTTCACCCAATGTGGGCTACGTCCACGGGAAAGCAGCCACTCAATGGCTTTAGTACTTCAAAACAAGAAGTAATTTACAAAGGGATTATACCCTTAATGGAGCTCCTGCCTTGCTTCACTCTCACCACCTCACACTCACCTTGTTGCATCAACTTCACACTATGAAATGTGTGTAGAAATGGCGTCCTTTTATAGGCCAAAAGGGTTGCTCTCTCTTATGTCAGACAGCCATGTGTAGCCGCCCTTGTGGGAATAACTCCAAATCGGACCCTCCAATCCGCCCATGTGTGGCCGCCCTTGAGAAGACAAGTCCGCTTTTGAATTCGGCCACCGGCCATTGACTTCTGACCACCGGCCACCGGCCATTGACTTCCGACCACCGGCCAACCGACCGGTTGTTTTCCGACCACTTTCCGACCGCCGTCCGGCCATAATATTCCGGCGAAAAGGAATATTCCGGCGAAAAAAAGTCTCGGGGGCCTCCGCCCCAGAGGCCTTTAAAGTTGCCCCTGATTCTTGTCCATGAAAATTTTGGTTTCCGGTGAGTGATCCTTCACGCACGATGGCTTCTCCTCATAATGGGGGCCTTACAAATGTGCGCTTTTACCACAGAAAATTACAAGGGTAAATCAGGCTCCATACTTAACACATATGGTAGAAGGTCTTGTCCTGCAAAGATTGATGTAACCAAGAGAATGAAAGATAAGTGTATAAATGTCACTGAGGTTCGAAGGTTCTTGGGTGCATGAGTGTTTTATGTTATCTGGATTCCACATTATGCACATGTAGTAGAGCCTTTGTATCAGCTTTTGAGAAAGAACCAAAAATTTCAATGGGAAGAAATGCATACCCATTCCATGAGGAAATTAAAGAAGTTCCTGCTTATGTCTCCAACTTTGAGAAAAGAAAACTATGAATGTGGAAGATATGTAATTGTGATAGTGGATACTAGCCCCATAGGAATTGGATGGGCAATTGGGCTAGATGATAATGATGGCAAGCGATATGTGGTGAGGTTTGGAGAAAAAGTCCTAAGTGCTCGTCAACGCAACTATTCACAAGTAAAAAGAGAGTTATGGGGAGTAGTCACAGCTTTGAAATGTGACAAAGAGTATTTGATAGGAGCAAATGTAATAGTGGAGACTGATTGTCTACCCCTTCTTGGAATGATAACAAGTTTCTCAACTCTCGACATTGCTATGTTGAGATGGATTGCCTACATAAAGTCCTTGAATCCAGAATTTAAGCATATTACAGGGAAAGATAATCCAGTTGCAGATATGCTTTCAAGAGCAAGGTATGAAAAAGAAGAAGACATGGTTGTCGAGGGCGATGATGTAGGCACACAATTCTATAGTATCTCTCATGCCAAGGGCGATCATGTTTGTCTGTAAAATGCACTTGAGTCATTTACAGAGGACCTATATCAAGGTGACTGGTTTCTCATTGGACGCTATCTGAGCACTTTGACAAGGCAAGAAGGGGTGACTGATCAAGAGTTCAAAAGAATACGGAGAAAGGCCTATGGATACTTTTTGAAAGATGGGTACTTATGGAAGCATCCAAAATAAATAAATGGAATTCCCATGAGAGTGGTGAATGATAAGGACAGTCAAAATGAGCTTATGAAAAAGTTTCATGAGAGTCTTTATGCTGGACATAGAGGTGTATGGGCCACCTTTACTAAAATGAAAGAGAGGTATTGGTGGGAAAGGTATGTATATAAAGATGTATCTCACTTTGTGGAATCATGTGAAACCTGTCAAATGCATTGAAATGTATGTCATCGTGATGGGTTGCACCCTACTTACCCATTGGCCATGCCTTACAAGTAGGTAGTAGATCTGGTTACAATGCCATTGGGATTATGGCAAATGAGATACATAGTGCTTGCACGAGAAGACTTAACCAATCAAGTTGAACATCGTGCTCTAAGAATAGAAAGCACAGAAGGGGTATGTAAGTTCCTCTTGGGTGATGTAGTTAGCTATTATGGCTCTGTTGGAAAAATAACAGTGGACAGGGGTGAGTTGGATGCTGACAAAGCAAGGGAGTTTTTCTCTAGGTTGGGCATTAAACTTGCTCTCACTACTACATATAATCCTAAGGGAAATGGTAAATCAGAGCGTAGGCATCCTACTATCATTAAAGCTTTGGCTAAGGCCTGCAAAGGTAAAATGGGAGAGTGGCCTAGGTTATTGCCTTATGCTTTATGGGCTGATCATACAACTCATAGATCAGTTACTGGTTATATGCCTTTTGAGTTGATGTATGGTCAGAAACCTATAATACCAATTGAGGATGTAATTCCCACATGGAATGTATTGCCTTGGGAAGATGGAATGAGTAGGGAAGACCTTCTTGCTTTGCGCATACAATAGTTAGAAAGAAGGCCCCAAGATATTGAGATTGTAGTAGCGCGATTGAAAGATGCAAGGTTAAAGAATAAAGACAGGTATGATAAGAGGCATAGGCTCAGACCTAAAGCTATTGAGGAGCGTGATTGGGTGTTGGTGGATGATAGTAGTCTTGACAACCAGCATTCAATAATAAGAAATCTTTCAAAGAGATGGTTTGGTCCTTATGTGGTTCAACATGTACGTGGGAATGCAACCTATACCTTGCATGAATTAGATGGGACAAAAATGAAGATTCATATCGCAGGGAAAAGAATCAAGTTATTCAAAAAAAGAAGTGATACAGATCCCTTTGATTCACAAGAAGGTAAAAATTAAGGCTCTGTTGAAAATGGCATGGATGTGGATGAAGAAAAAGAGGATGATGCGTTAGATTTTGTTGCAAGCGATAATGAAATCGACATGCATGTTGACTTAAATGAAGACTGAACCTGCAAAAGATATTTGTGGCACATGCCAGAGGATGTGCACGTTTAGAGGGGGTGGATGTCATTCCATGGCACATTCATAATGTGAAATTAAAATATCTACCTCACTCTTAATGTTTATGATGCGTGGGACCAAATGCTATAATGTACATAGTGTGATATATGCGAAAATGAAGGCCACGGTTGCAGTCGTGTACATACCTTGTCGGGCGGACGAGGCCCTACACGTGGCACCATAGAATTTTTTTTTACATAAATATATGCCTAATTTTCTTTGGAAATGTACAAATGTCAAGTGTTTTGAAGTGGCACGCTTTTTTTGCCTAGAAAGTTCAATGCCGGCAATCTCGGCCAAAAATAGCAGGTTTCGCGCTGGTGGGAAAGACGTGTCCAAAGTGCTTACCAAGTGGTAAAATGAGGTTCAACATGAAATTTGAGCCCAATGGGATTTTCTTACAGTTTTAGGGATTTTTCCCAGCTCGTTTGGGCTTTTTACGGACAAAAAGTGACATTTTTGGGCTAAAAATGACTCAAAATGTTCAAAAATAGCCTTAAAAATGCTCAAAATAGCTTAAAATGCCACATCAACGATGCTGGCATGGTTTCTCAATTTGTGTGGGAAGTTTTAGAGCCAAGAATGAGCTCATTTGGGCATATAAGCAAGGAGATACAACCATTCCTTTACAGGGTGCCAGTGCAGTCCCGTGCTGCTTCCACTACATGGTTGAGGCTGTGAGGCCTCCAATTAGGGTTTCCCCTCCTCAAATAACTACTTGGGCTTCTCCAATGAAGTACTAAAGCTTCCATGCAATGGTCACGACGAAGAATCGAAGCGTAAATTTAGTGTTTTTAATAGGTCGAATGAGCACTACATCTGTGCAATTGGGAGCGAGGCTACACCTAATCTTCACACACACAAGAGTTTTGAGTTAGTATTGGTTCTTTTTCAAAGTGGAGCTTTCATGGCTGGAGTTTTGGTTTTTTTTAGTGTGTTTTTGGCTTCAAATCGTCTATGCCTTGCTTGATTTTGCTACGAATCCTCATAGTCAGAGGCCCGACGCTTTCCTAGTCGCACTGTGCACTTCCTAATAGCGGGTAGAAAAGAAAGATGCAGATGTGTTTCAAGTAGGCAAAAGAGAGAGGGAAGGCTATGCAGCACCAGGGCCTAGTAGAAAGAAGGAAAGGAGAAGGAGGGCGAAGATGCAAAAGCCAAGAGAAGCAGAAAGCCTCGTATAGACGATTTGAAGTGACAGATTTTCCTTTGGGAGAAGGCCAAACAACTTACAGTTTAAAGGAAGACCTGATTGGGAGGAAAGTAGACTGTACTTTTGGACAGTTGATGAATATGGTGCCCAAACTTAAAAGGCAGTGGAAGTTATTAGTGAATCCAAAAAAAGAGCCGAAGCATGGACAAGTCAGAGTGTTGTCCGTGGGAGAGTTACCCGACATCGGTCCTGTGGTAAACGCTTGGCGCAAAGGTGTGGGCATGGGAGAACCCTACATTGATGGAGATACTCAATTTTGTGTGATCACACAGACATGTGTCGAGAGACTAGGTCTCATTACATGTAGAAGCTCTGGGTTTCGAATTCTCCTAGCAAACCATGCCAAGGTGAAATGTTTGGGCATGATCAAGAATTTGAAAGTTGAAGTCTTTGATAAGGGAGTACTTAGCAATGTTGGATAGGTTTCTAGATATTTTCATTACCTCATATCAAGAAATAAGGGGTTTCGTTGGGGATCCTCTGAAGATCGATCTAGTTGAAGGAGCAAAGCCAATACGGCAGAAATTAAGAAGGATGGTTAAGGAACGGATGAATGCTTTAAAGGAAGAAGTGGACAAGATTTTGGATTCAGGGCTCATTGTGCCAATGGATAATGCTGAATGGGTGAGCCCTGTAGTAGTCACCCCAAAGAAAGATGGGCGTTGGAGAGTTTGTGTTGATTACAAGCCAGCAAATGTGATGTCGGGGGATATGTGTTTGCTACGTGATCCGGGTAGGCCTCGGACCTATGTCTATGGGAGGTGTTAAAGAGAGAGAAAAAAAGACACTAACAGCTTTGGCAACCACCGCAATCATCAATTAATTGAATATTACTTTGAGTACAATATAGTCCTTAGCCAAGGCAGGCTGTTAACAGCGCCGTCACTTGGATCATCTGCTAACTAGGAGTTTAAGCTCCCACTTTACAGAATTAACCGGGCGGTTAACAACATTGGGCTTAATAGAATGATTAATGAAACATTAGTTGATGACGGTGATGGAAACTCCCTCATGTCGCTTCATTTGCTTCGATTGCCCCCTCAATTCTGCAGTCTTCAATTCAGTTCACTGCCTCGATCATCAATGCTTTGGACCGGATTAATTTCCACTCTTTAGTTGTAACTTCCTCCTGCTTTCTTCTCGTGCTTTGGTTCAAGGCCAAGAGTGTTTCTTCTGCTTCGCTCGAGCTCCTTCTGTGAATCTCCTTCGTCCCCTTTGCCAAGATTTCTCTTGCTTACTTCAAGCTTTTTGTTTTCTTGTAAATCTCCTTCTCGCCGTGTCTTGCTCAAGCCTCGACTTCAATCTTTCTTTCTTTCGAGGGCTTGCTCCCCTGGTTTCTTCGATGCTTTCTCTTTCTTGCCTTGGCTTACTCTTTTGCTTGCCGAAAACAAGAGCGAGAGAAAGAGAGTTTAACCGCTCCTCCCTCTCCTCCAAGCTCCTCACCTTGCTTGCTTCTTGGTGAAGCTCGAGAGGGCGAGAGAAAGATCTTTGCTTTGTATATATTACCGAGCATGAAAGCGAGAGAGAGGGATCTTTGCTCGCTCCTCCCTTCACGCCTTCCTCTAGCCGAGGACGAGAGAGAGGAGAGAGAGCTTTGCCCTCACCCTCCCCTCCAAGCCTTGCTTCGCCTGGAGTCCTCCTCGTTATGCCTTTTTCTCCTTATCTCCTCCTTAACTCTTCTTGCTATTCCCTTAAAAAAAACCTTCTCCTCCTAAGCAACGACGACGCCGTCATTGCTAGGGGCGTGAACTCTCTTGATGACGTGGCAAAGGTGGATCGTGACCAGCGTGGAACTTGACGAGAATGGCTCCAAACTTGGTCGCCATGGGCTGCTTCTCAGTTTTCCTTTCATCAACATGCTCATTCAACCCCTCCATAGCCCGTCGCGAGCTCGCCTTTCTTTTCTCTGCGCCCTGGCCGCTGCCTACACGCCTCCCTCTCCTTTTTCCTTTTCCTTTCACACTCAATAAAACCCTCTAATTGGGTGGACCTTGCTTTAAGCCAACGAAATTAGCTTGAGAGGGCGGCCTTGCCTTAAGTGGGCGGCCTTGCCTTTAGATTATGGGCTTTGGGCACCACACTTGGGCACCACACATGGCATACATATTCGATTAAAGCATTGTCGAGCACAACATATTTCTTCACCAGTTCTTGACTAACAAATCATCTCGTAAATTTCATTGTCCATAGCATCCTGAATAATGCCACATGCTCTATGATACACGTATAGGTGATTGCACTTGCCAAGAGGCATTCCCTTTGCACTTGGTTGTTAATTTCTTGTATTAGCTTCTCAGATAATGCCAGAATTATCCAGCTCAGCAGTGCTGCCGACAATTGTCACCGGCCTCAAGCCGTATTATCTGATCAAGCCCTGATGAGCCATAAATCCCTGTAGACCTCTTCAACTTCATATAATGTATCCAAAACCTACTGAGGCTGCAAAATTCCCAGATGGTACTCCGACGAAGCGGACCGAATTGGTATGGAGCCGGCCCCCGTTGAATCTTTAACGGCTAATATCTTGGCAATCGGAACTCCGATCACTGATCTAAAAAGACCGATGTGCTCCACAAAGTGAGAACTTCAAGCCCGTGCATTCATTTCATCTCTCTCACTTCAGCTGCAGTTGCCCAATCTGGTACGGATCTACAATTGACTTGAACTTTAAACTGCCATAACTTCTTCACCGTAGCTCCAATCGATGAGCCGTAAAGATAGGATGATATAGCACTTCAAGCACTATATTTCGAGATCATAAACTCCTATTTGTGCTGACTTCAAGCATAATCATTTTTGGCATCATTAAGGCATCTATTGGCCCTTTTAGCCGCATCTAGCATACATTAATCATTAAACTTGGCCTGTGAACAAGCCCTGATCACTGACCATTAAATGTGTAGGCTTCAAAGAAGCTTAGCTTGCATTTCTTTGCTCTTTTTACTATCATGGAAGCGGAGTTGCATGACATCCACCCCCTCTGAACCTGCACAGCCTCTGGTCTAAGCCAACAACACTTCAATCTGCATCTGCTACGGGTACCTTAAGCTCTTTGCCATCATCAAACTCACGTAACTGGTAAACATATGAAAAATGAAAAAATGCTTATACCCTATCATCAATGTTATAGCTTAGTCATTAGGTAGATGCTCATCAATAATCACTGAACCACATCTGTCATATCTTCAAAGCATTCAATCATGGATAACTTGTTTAGTGAACCCCCCCAGACTCAAGTGCTCTAGTTAATGATGCACACGTCTTGACCATTAAGCTCTCTTTAAGGAACCCTGTCAAGCTCAAGTATGCCTTATGCTGTCTGCACACGAAATGGCCGTCAAGTCCTTTACCTCAAGTTGTGGTAGCAAAACCAGCTTAAAAGATGTAAAGATACTTCATCAATTATCCAAAGAAGTCAACTGGAAGCCAACCATGCAATTTTATTGAATGCATAAACAAAAATATTCTGACTCAGCATAATCTAGAAAACAAAACCTTGTACCATGCAACCCGCTACATCAGATAGTTGGTACTCTTCAAATCTGCAACTGGCACTTTAGTAGTCCCTGGAATCAAACGGGAAACCATTCATTTGCCCCATCGTGAGAATTCCTTTGAAAAATTTGCACCATCCTCCATGATCAAAGGGAAAATACAATAATTTGCAATCATTACAACATAAACATAAATTAGCCCACAAATCCTCATACAAACCGCCTGGATCATATGGCATATAAGTCAATTGCCCCGGAATATGCATAAATTTGTCACCTCCTGGGTCAAAAGCTAGCTCAAAATCCCCTACATCATAGGGTAACATCAGATTCCATATAGCATCAGGTAGCACTAAATACTTCCATATCCCATGTGCAATTGGCTCATCCAATTGTCAATCATCAATCACAGGTAAAAGCATTGGCAGTGCACCTTCACTCTCACTAGTATTGAAATTCCAATCATGCATATCTGAATACATCAAGTCTCTGGTAAAATCCTCTTCATTGGGCTCAAAATATGCATCTGAAAAAAATTCTCTATCTTATAGAGGCTCAAAATCAAGTAAAGCATCATCCAACAACCGCATAAGGTCATCATCCATTGCATCTAAACAAACTTGCTCATGCATGAATCTAGATTGACTGGTATCCTTAGCATCTGTATTTGAAAACCCTTCCAAAGCTTCATCCAGTAAACACATAAGTTCTAGGTCCATTTCTTCAGAAGGTTCCTCCATCTTGCACATCTTAGACTGCTGTAAACTAATATTTCCACATATAACATGCATACTACACGAACCTGCTGTAAACTGCTCTTCAAGTCTTGCACCCTCATCCAGATATCTTTGCACTTTTGTAGCACAAAGTTCAACATGCACTTTGACAATTTCATCTATTGCCCTGTCTATATCGTCCGCACAATGAAACCAATCATATTCAATATCAAGAGATTGCACTTCATTATGCACCCCCTCTGAATCAGCATCATCAAGTTCATGATCATTCTACCATAGTGTGAGTCCTGTCTCACAAATTCTCGATAGAGAAGAACTTTGCTCCTTCTCTAAATCACCATCATCGAATTTAGGATCAGTCTGCTACATTGGTAGCTCTAGGTCACAGAAGCGTGTCAAAGGAGTCTGCACCCCCTCTGAATCATCATAATCACATTCAAGATCAGTTTTCCAATTTGGTAGCTTGGTTTCACAACAACTTGTCAATGAAGGAGTTTGCACCCCCTCTGAATCAACATTTTGTAGATCTTCAAGCACATGATCTTGCTTAACCAAGTACTCAAACTTTGGTACATCCAAATTCGGTAAATCTGGTATACCAAAACCCATAGTCCTGCTGCTCTCAATAGAAACCCTTCTTTGACCTATAACATCTGTATCATTAATCAACTCTTTGGCAATATCTGTACCATTATCTTCAATCACCTCTATGGTAGAATCTGTGCCAAAAAAAATTTGCTCTAATTCTGAGTCAGTATCAAAAGTATTAGTTGTTGTAACGGAAGCTTCATGCATGTCTACTTGAATATGGTTGCACTCATTCACCTGTACAATTTCTTCCTGAGCTTTAGCCACTTCATTGTTTTGATCCCCTGATTTCTTTTCCTCTTGTACTACAGGTATATGTTCTTTGCAAAATTCACCCTGTGTGGTTTGAGACTGTAGAGACTCACCTGACTTCTACTTCATGCAAGGTATCTGCAAACCCCAAATTTTCATACACAACTTTGACTATGTCTTCATCATTAGCCTGTAAGAAGGTAGCACCTTGCACCATAAACTCATCAATCACAGCTTCTAACTTTGATCATACTTGTCCTCGAATATCTGCGTAGTTTGGTAGACTTAAACTCTGTTCTTGATAGCTTTCATACTGCTCATAACTTACTTGCACAATATCTTCTTTGAAATACTCCCTGTTGCCGCTACAGGCTCTGGTAACCTCTTGAATCTGCTCCTTCACATCTGAACTCACTAACTGCTCAAAAGTTTGATCATCAACTCTTCTAGTATCCCTCTTACCTTGGTCTCCAGCTCATAGCACTCTAGGTAGACCTCTGGATCGTATCCATCAAAGACTCGTCTCTCATCGTATATTGCATCTAAAGCTACATCTAGAGCTTCATCAATTTTATTTTTCTTCTTTACAGTCTCCACTTCAAGAAGAGATCCTTGAACCAATTGAAGCATCTTTGAAAAATCTGAAACTGTTGACTTATCATCAAGACCGTTTGCACTTAATTCTGCAATCAACTTCATCATCTGCTCTAAGTTCTCCATCTTTACCTCCCACCCCGACTTGTTTTTGCATCGGGTTCACCAAAGATGTCGGGGGATATGTGTTCGCTACGTGAGCCGGGTAGCAGGCGTCGGGCCTCTGGTTGTGGGAGGTGTTAAAGAGAGAGAACAAGAGACACTGACAGCTTTGAAAACCACCGCAATCATCAATTAATTGAATATTATTTTGAGTACAATTTAGTCCTTAGCCAAGGCGGGCTGCTGTTAACAGTGCCATCACTTGGATCATCTACTAACTAGGAGTTTAAGCTCCTCCTTTATAGAATTAACCAGGCCATTAAGGACATCGGTCTTAACAGAATGATTAATGAAACATTAGCTGATGACGGTGATGGAAACTCCCTCATGTCTCTTCATTTGCTTCCATTGCCCGGTGGATTCTGCAGTCTTCAATTCAGTTCACTGCCTCGATCATCAATGCTTTGGACCGGCTTAATTTTCATTCTCTAGTTGTAACTTCCTCCTGCTTTCTTCTCTTGCTTTGGTTCAAGGCCAAGAGTGCTTCTTCTGCTTCGATCGAGCTCCTTATATGAATCTCCTTCGTCCCCTTTGCCAATCTTGCTCTTGCTTACTTCAAGATTTTTGTTTTCTTGTAAATCTCCTTCTCACCTTGTCTTGCTCAAGCCTCAACCTCAATTTGTCTTTCTTGCCTTGGCTTGCTCACTTGGTTTCTTCGACGCTTTGTATTTCTTTCCTTGGCTTACTCCTTTGCTTGCCGAAAACAAGAGCGAGAGAAAGAGGGTTTGACCGCTCCTCCCTTCATGGCACTCCTTCAAGCTCCTCCCCTTCTTGCTTCTTGGTCAAGATCGAGAGGGAAAGAGAAAGAGATTTTCTTTATATATCTTGCCGAGCATGAGAGCGAGAGAGAGGGAGCTTTGCCTTCACCCTCCCCTCCAAGCTTTGCTTCGCATGGAGTCCTCCTCGTTATGTCTTTTTTTCCTTATCTCCTCCTTAACTCTTCTTGTGATGCCCTATAAAAAAAAACTTCTCCCCCTAAGAAAGGATGGCGCAAAGGTGGATCCTGACCAGTGCGGAACTTGACTGGAATGGCTCCAAACTTGGTCGCCATGGGCTGTTTCTCATTTTTCCTTTCATCAGCATGCTCATCCAACCCCTCCAGAGCCCGTCGTGAGCTCGCCTTTCTTTTATCTGCGCCCTGGCCACTGCCTGAACGCTTCCCTCTCCTTTTTCTTTTTCCTTTCAGACTCAATAAAACCCTCTAATTGGGTGGGCCTTGCTTTAATCCAGCGAACTTAGCTTAAGAGGGCGGCCTTGCCTTTAGGTTATGGGCTTTGGGCACCACACATGGCATACATATTCGACTAAAGCATTGCCGAGCACAATATCTTTCTTCAGCAGTTCTTGACTAACAAATCATCTTGTAAATTGCATTGTACATAGCGTCTTGAATAATGCCACATGCTCTACGATACACGTATAGGTGATTGCACTTGCCAGGCGGCATTCCCTTTGCACTTGGTTGTTAATTGCTTGTATCAGCTTCTCAGATAATGCCAAAATTATCCAGTTGAGCAGTGCTGTTGGTGATAGCCGTTCTTTGGCTCTTTGTAATTGCCACAGTGTGTTACCTCACCCTACCAAAATCACCCAAACACTGTGGCTATCCCTACCATTTCACTGTACATAGGCGTGCGTGAGTCACGGGACTTTTCCCATATCTTCTTAAAAAACCCTCAATTAGCTAGTCATTGGGCTAGTTGAGCCAAAAAAATTTATAAAAAAAGTATATTATGGCCCATGCGTATGTAAATATTTCTTTGTATATAGGGCCTAAATAAAAGATTTTTTCATAATTATTTTGATATTTATTTAAATATTTATACCTAGGTGTGTGTTATTTATGCTCTGTACATTGCCTCACCATTACCACAATTTTTCTTACCATTTTTCATACTCTTTATTCCATATAGAAATATTTTCATGTAAGCTTCTCTTATATTTGGTGTAGCTCCACCCCAACAAAAATCCAAAAAAACTAGTTTTATTTATGTGTATATTTTTTCACTATTGTGATTTTTCCCTTCCTACATCTATTTTTTTTTTATAAAAAAAATTAGAACACCAAAAATATTTATCTTTTTATGGTAGCCTCATAATGAGAGAGATTTATTTTGACCCCTTTATATTTTTCCACCTATATTATTTATATTTGACATGTACATATTTTTTAGACCCCTCAATATTTGATTTTCTTAGTTGTACTATTCACTTATATCATGATCTCAACAATATCTTCAATTATAGACCTACCAAATAAGGTCAAGGGTAGGTGGCATGCATACATGCACTATGGAGGGCTCACTCTTGGAGGTATTCAAAAGAATCATCCAAAGAAGGACCCCACAAGGACCTTGTGCAGTGGCAAAAAATGGTCGGTTTTGCTGAATTTTTAAAGTTCACTTGCTCTCTGAATTTGAAAAGGTGATACAAACAAAAGTTGTAGCTCGTGGGCTGAACTTTTGCCTCAAATTTTTTCATATTTTTCTGAGCTTCGAGCTGTGAGATATGATTTTATTAGTGGACCCCAGTTTTCCCATGTTATGCAGCCACACTCTCTCTTCCACTTTATCATTTTCCTCTTTCACACACACTTCTCCACTCATCATCCCCACCTCTCTCACCCCTCCTCTCTGCACCCTACTCACCTTCTCCTCAACCTTGAAGAATAAGAGAAACCATGGTGAACTCATACCTCCCACACACAATTCCATTCCCAAATTGACCACCTAGTCTCATTTTTCCACCTCCAAATTACCCATATCTTTCAAAAAAAACCACAAAATTCAGCCTCTTCTCTTAAAAGACAGCATCATGGTGGTTGATTACTCAGCTTCAATTACCTTGTCTCTCAAGGAAGGTCAAGAGTGGAGAAAAAATGTACCGTCAAAGCTAGTGGACCGTCAACAAGCGTCAAAATTGGCCCTACTCAAGACACTTGGAGCATCAACCTTGTAAGAAATCCACCTTTTCTTACCTCTTAAGAGTTTTTCTTCCTTATTTGTATCCTACATGGATACTCCCATTGTAAATATCCAATTCCATTTGTAAATTAATACTAACTCTACTAACACTAACCCACTATGAAAAGTCCTATCACCTCCATTTCTCTCCTCTCTCTTTTCCCACCAACTTCTTGATAATTCCAAGCAAAAGAAATTAGATAAATTGCTCAAAATCTAACCCAACCATGGTTAGAGGAGTAACCCTAGCCTTCAAAATTGCTATAAAAGGAGGGTGTAGCTAGCACAAAGAGGAGCCATAAGCAAGAGCACTATGCTATAGCTTGAGAAGCCAAGCTCAACCTCTCTAGAAGGAGCTCTTGAGTGGAAGCTCATTGTCTTATGCATGTGCATGTGTTGTAATAGGGGATTAGCAAGGGAACTCTATGCCATTGTAAGAGAGAGAGAGTGATCACTCAATTGAGAGTAGGAAATCTATCATTTCTCCTACTAGTGTAAGCCCAACATTTGTTGAATCAAGGAGGGTGGATTTGGACTAAGCTTGGATACTTTGTCTCTCTCCCCACATGAAGTAATGGACAACAATGATGTGTAAGTGTCTTGGTGTTTTTTTTGTTAAGTTCTTGATAGCTTGTCTCTAGTGTTGTCATCAATTTAGCCATAAATCCCACATACTGTAAGAGGGCGACAGGGTGGAGAGGACTCCCCTGGCCTTAAGACAGTGAGTGGGGTGGCTTTTCTTGTGATGTGTTGTGGTGTAATTTACTCAAGCTATGTTGAACAAATACTAATATCACTTTGATTGGTCATGACAGATTTGTAAGAAGGTATTAGTGCAACAAACACCCCCTCCCCCTTCTCTCTCTTTCTTACATATATATATTTATGTTTGCTTGATCATTAACGATACACTTCAAAGCAGCCCGAGCACCATCTCTCTCTCTCTATCTCTCTCTCTCTCTCTCTCTCTCTCTCTCTCTCTCTCTCTCTCTCTCTCTCTCTCTCGTGTTTTAGTGTGTGAGAGTGTTGCATTGGTGTTAGGGTTAGTGTAAATTCCTTGCTTGTGTGTGGGTTGCTCTAACGATTCTCCTCTTTTGCGTCCTAGTTCGCTCTTAAACTAGGTGGTGCCCCTTGTGTAGTTGGGATTTGGCTGTGGGTTTGTTGTTTTGGTTTGTGTTGTGTTGTGCCCCAGCCCCATTGAGCAGCACGGGAGCCTTGAAGGGTGTCTAGAGGTTGCTCTTGTTGTTGCCCGCCCCGGACCGCCTCAAATTGGTGCCCCCACGGAGGACGGCTTGTGTATTTTTGCGTAGAATCAACCTTTAGCATAGTCAAGTAGTTTGCATGAATCACGAAGATTTGTATGATCCCTTCATTCCCATTGCAAGGCAAAAGGTACACATAATTGTTAGTACTAAGTTGCAATTTCAACGTGTCATTCGTAGAATTTTAGGTCCTCTTAGGTTGGCCGAGATAAACGCTTCAGTAAATCCTTTTATTTTGCCTCTCATTAGGTACGACCTTTGTTTGGACGTCTATGTTTTTGTTTTTTTTTAAGCATTAGGACATGCATAGGCCATGGATAATGGCCCAGGAATAGAGGTTTTTCCCTTTCATTTTACTCCACACATTAGAATAAACGTTGCAATTAGTAGAAAGATCCATTTTCAACAACGAATGGTGTTCATGTTTGGTGCCCAAAGAGCAAGAGAAATTCTTGCATCACCAAACCCTGTCATTCTACCTCTCATCAACTACCACACTTCTTTTGATGTACATGTGTTCATTTTATTTTAAAATGAAGTGCAGCCCGGCAAAATAGTGTGTATGTTTGTTTTTTCTTTGTCCAAGTTGTTACAAGAAACAAAAAAACGATCATTTGTTCTAACTGGGAATGTGTGTGCAGTGAAAGTTCAATCCTTAGAGATCTAGCTCTATTACCAATTGAGTTGCAGGAGCAAGTAGTAAGGCGTCTCCCTC
This sequence comes from Adiantum capillus-veneris, assembly GCF_014529385.1. Taxonomy (NCBI): domain Eukaryota; kingdom Viridiplantae; phylum Streptophyta; class Polypodiopsida; order Polypodiales; family Pteridaceae; genus Adiantum; species Adiantum capillus-veneris. The sequence continues at coordinate 58,987,822 of NC_140931.1, forward strand.
ATAACAAGAGGGTGGTGAAGTTAAGACGGAAGGTCCTACGCGTGGATTCCATTTTCCTCTTGTTGTTGAGCACTAAGGAAGACCGCGCATTCATCCAACTAGTGTGTGCCATAAGATTGGTAAATAGAGTGAAATTTGGCGTTTGGCGAGTGCATTTCACCATTGAGGAAGACTCTTCAGGAAACTTGCGGCCAGAGTTCATGCTTCATAGACTCACATTTGGTGAATTTTTCCCTCATTTGCATCTTATTAATAGTCTTCCTTTCGCTTTCAACAAAGGAGATAGGGAGCTATTCAGAGCTTGTCTTAATAAAGAGAGCATAGAGAAGATTGCAAATTTGTATAAATTCTCATCCTTCTCTACTTTCTATGACACTTTGTTCATAGAGACATTGTAAATCTCTTTATGCTTTTGAATGATTTAACCATAATCCTAAGGAGTTTTTGTCCAGGAATTTTGTAGCACAAGTTGAGTCTTTAAATCTTGCAAACTTGATTGGACTTGATGAGGATGTTCTTTATGAAATTGTGAGAAGGTTGCCTCACTCCGACTGTGTGGAACTCGAAGGAAAGGAGCTCCTAGTCAATTGCTACTTTCTCACGGCCTTCGACGAGCATGAAGATCTAGTTTTTATACAAACCGCTTGTGCGTTGGGAATTGTAGAGCAAGTGCAATTTATCACTTGGGACGTGGTTGCTCTTTTGGATCCAGAAAATGAAGTTCTAGAGATTTCTGTTTATCGCCTTAGCTTTGAAGAATTTCAACCCTTCTTAGAGCTCATCAATAGTCTACCCTTTTGTTTTGATCAAACAAATCGAGACCTTATTGAAGCTTGGATAGCTGAAGAAGAAAACCTAGAGTGGTATTTCCTCACTTCTTCATTTGCAGGCGAGTGGTTCTAAATCTCTATTGTATCCCTTATTGTAACTCGTGTTGTAATCTTTCATAATAATGGAGAGCCAACGCCAAATGTCTGGATATCCTCTTTTCTTTGGAGAGCCTGGAGAGGATGCAGAATTATTTTTAGCAAATTTCAAGATGTCTTGCCATATCAAGAGGATAGTAACCGATCAAGAACGTGTAGAAATGTTTGAGGTGGTCCTTAGGAAAGATGCTAGTACTTGGTTTGACTCTTTGCCTGAGGAAGTTAAGGGGAATTACACAGAAGTTTTGAATCGTTTTAAGAGATACTTCTTTGATCCCCAAAACACTCAAAAACTATGGCAAGACATTGTTTCTCATAAGCAAAAAGACTTAGATGACTACTACTTGTACAAGCAAGAGTTTCTACGTCTTTGGGCTCTATGGATACGAAATGTTGCTAACCCTGGTGATGGTGCAGAATTTTTAAAGAAGGAGAGGTTCATAGCCGGACTCTTTCCTAACCTTAAGGTAAAAGTTGAGGCGGGTGCACCTGCTACTTTTGATGCAGCTGAAACTAGGGCTGCTGAGAAGTATAGGAAACTCAAGTGCTTAAGGGGAGAGGTTCCAATAGAAGGTCTTAGACCCAAAGGTAAGTCACAAGCATCAACATCGAGGGAGCTCCCTGAGGTAACGGCGGAAGTAATTGAGAAGTTAAACGAATCTTTAAGCAGCCTGTCAATTCACCTTGCACAAGCTGTAGGTCCAAAGGGACAAGCAAAGAAGTCTAAAGGGCGAGATCCACGACCTAGGAGAGTCTTGCAATGTTGGAATTGCGGAGAGTCTGGACATGGGATGTATAATTGTCCTTGGCCCCGTGGGGAGCCAGGGAGACCTAACTTGAATTACCCAGTGATGAATGCAGGTGAAGGAACTGGTCAACAACCAAGGCTTCTACAAAGGCCAAATGGACCAAGACCACCTCCACAAGGGGTAGAAGGAGTTCCACCTTTGTCAGATCCAAATGTGCATGTGGTAGAGGCGACAAATTCAAATGAGGTTGACATGGAAGCCAATGGAATTAAGCGTGGCCGAGGAAAAGGTAAAGAGAAAGAAGGAGTCACATCACAGAGTGACCATGGACAAGGCAAGAAGGCAAAGGAAACCAAGGAAACCAAGGGGACTCGACGTCGTATCAACCTCCAAGACTTTCCTCTTGGACATGGTATGGCTCCGTACAACTTGTTGGAAGACATGAGAGGTAAGGGTCCTGATATTTCATGGCCTCAATTTCTTGCATTATGTCCACAAGTTAGGAGGGATTTAACAAAGGCAGTTAGCACTAGGAGGACGGTAAAAGAGAGTTTTCTTGCTGTAAAAATTGCACATGCTGAAATGAACGAGGATATTACACATGTGCTAGATTGTTACATAAAAGGAAGATTGGTTAGGAAAGGTCTAGTGGATGGGGGTGCACAAATTTGCATCATGACAGAAGGGTTCATGCAAAGACTAGGCATGCACATCCATGAGACACCTGAAATCAAAGTCAAGATGGCAAACAATAGCAAGGCTAGGTGTGTAGGCATTTGTAAAAATGTCTTTGTAGAGGCCTTTGGCATTAAGAAAGCGGTGGATTTTTATGTTATGTCGACCAAGGGAAGTGGTTATCCATTTATCCTAGGAAGACCATGGCTAATGAAAATGTGAGCTTTGCAGGATTGGGAGAGTGGGAAATTAATTTGCAGGAATGACAATCATAAGAAGGTTGTCTTTGACATGAAGGAGCAACGCCAAGAGGAGCTCCATGAAGAATCATCTCAAAGTGAGACGGAAGAAGGTTGGACCGATAGCACTTCAGAAGAAGAAAGTAGCGGTAGCATTACTGAAGAGGAGTCTTCCATTGAGGTCATGGGGGTAAGGTTTAAGCCAAACAACCAGGAGACCTCTTCTCGAGGTTTGGAAGAGGTAGGTTCCCAAGAAAACCAAAAGGTGGAAGATGAAGGGATGCTGGAAGGTATGCTATCAACAACACTAACAAAGGATGAAAGAGAGGAGTTCAAATGTGTGCTAAGGAAGTTTCCTAGGCTTTTTGCTAAAGACTACACCGACGTGCGTGGGGTAGATTTTGTTCAACACAAGATTGAGTTAAAGCTTGAGGCCACACCTAAGGCTCAAAAGCTACGAAGTCTAGGAGTCATTAAGGAGCAGGCTCTACTCAAGGAGGTAAGAAAGCTTCTAGCAGCAGGTTTCATTTATCCAGTGGAGAATTCAGAGTGGGTCTCTCCTGTTGTTGTCACTCCTAAGAAAAATGGCAAGTGGAGGGTGTGTGTGGATTACCGTCCCCTCAATGAGGCAACAAAAAGAGATCACTTTCCCCTCCCATTTCAGGATGAGATACTAAATGAGGTAGCTGGTCAGGAGAAGTACACTGTGTGCGATGGTTACTCAGGTTACTTTCAAATAGGGATTGCATTGGAGGATCAATTGAAAACAACCTTTATCACTCCTTGGGGTTGTTATGCTTTTAGAGTCATGCCATTTGGTCTGACAAATGCTCCTGCAACATTCCAATGTTTCATGAACATGGTGTTTCAAGCATTCTTTGGAAAGTCAATTAGGGTGTTCATTGATGATTTCTGCATTTATAGCTCAAAATCATTGCATCTACAAAGGGTAGAAGAAGGTTTAAAGAAGCTCTACGACATGGGAGGTCAACTCAACCCCGACAAGTGCCACATAGGTGAGGATGAAGTGATCTTGCTCGGTCACAAGGTATCCTATAAAGGCATTGAGGTGGATCCTTCAAAGGCAAAGGCTCTTATTGAGCTCCCATCACCGAAGAGTCTTAAGGAGGTCATCTCTTTCATTCAGAAGGTGAAGTATATGTCACGCTTCATTCACTTAGCTTCGGAGTTGCTTCATCCTTTGCAAAAGTTGACACAACAAGTAGAATTTGCATGGTCTTATGAGCTTGAAGAGTATTTTTGTAACATTAAAGTCATTTTGTCAGAGCTACCAACACTCATGCCTCCTTGTTGGGAGTACACATTCTTTGTTAGCTCTAGTGTTGGAAGGGAAACAATTGGTGCTATGTTGCTACAACAAGATCCCCACAGTACAAGGATGCGACCCATCTACTTTGCTAGTAGGGTCATGAATGCTTTGGAGAGAGACTACACAGAAGCAGAACTCATGATGCTTTCTCTCATGTTTGCGGTGAGAAAGTTTAGATCCTACCTGCTACCAAAACCTTTTGTAATTCTCACTGCAGAGAATTTGTTCCCTTGGGTGTCATCTCAAATGAATCTTAGTACTAGGATCTCAAAGTGGATTATGGAGTTGCAAGAGTTTCAATACTCTTTCAAGGTAGAAGATAGTGTGCGTGCACAATTGGCAGGGATTCTCACTTATAGGGTGCATGAAAAGGAGATTAAGGTGCCTGAAGTAAAGACCCTACCATTACCACCATCAAAAAGTATTCTTAATGCTTTTACCTTGTTCTTTGATGGAGCTTTTCGTCGAGCCACAGGAAAAGCAGGGGGAGGGCTAGTGTTGCTCAACCCAAGTGGAGAGGTGGTCATGAAAGAGAAGTTCAATCTACCAAGTTCAGCTAGCAACAATGAAGCAGAATACGACACACTAATTCATGGTTTGAAGATGTGCATTGGCCAAGGGATACAACGCCTCATGGTAAAGGGAGATGCACTTCTCATTGTTAAACAGATTTTAGGCATTTGGGCATGCAAGAATGAAAGCTTACGGACAAAAGTTCATGCCATTCGTAGATTGTTTAATCAATTTGAAGAAGTGCAACTATATCATATTCCTAGGAAACAGAATGAAGATGCCGATTTACTTGCACAGCAAGTAGTTACATGTGTTGAGAAAGAAGTGCAGGTCATCATGGTGGCAGCAACTGTCAAGCAACCGAGATACCAGGGATTGGAGTCATTGACTCCCATTATTAGCTACATTTTGGAGGGCGAGTTTCCACAAGACTTCACGAAGGCTCAGAAGAGGAGACTCATGAAGAAGGCAAGCGCATATCTCTTCCTAGAAGGCTCCCTCTATCAAAGAGGGAGGGATCAAGAATGCAGAAGAGTACCAACTATTGAGGAAATTCCAGCCATTCTAAAAGGTTTGCATGAAGAAGCATGTGGTGGTCATTTTGCCCAAGAATTAACTGTGAAGAAGATTTTGCTTGCGGGATATGTTTGGCCAAGTTTGCATGTGGATGTCCAACATTGGTGTAAAAGTTGTCACAATTGTCAGGTAAATGGGAATAGAAGATTGGTTTATGGTCCAAGGCAAATCGTGCTTGCAAATGGACCGTTTGAAAAGTGGGGCATTGATGCTATGGGTCCTCTGCCTAGGACAAAAAATGGTAAACTCTACATTCTAGTGGCTGTAGACTATATGACTAGGTGGGTGGAAGCACAAAGTGTGGCAAAGGTAAATGAGAAGACAGTGAGCAAATTCATCTACACTCACATTTGTTGTAGATTTGGCACACCTTTGGAGATTGTTTCTGATAATGGTCCAGGGTTTAGAAAGGGATTGCTCACAGAAGTCTGTGAAGAACTTCGCATTCTACATCGTCATAGTACACCCTACTATCCCCAATCAAATGGTTTGGTAGAAAAAGCTAATGGTGTCATTGCAGGCATCATTAGAAAGATGGTGAAAAACAAGACAAAGTTGTGGGATGACTTCTTGGATGGTGCCTTGTGGGCATATCGAACCACATATAGGGAAGCCACGGAGTTCACACCATTTCACTTGGTCTATGGTCAAGAGGCTTTACAGCCAATTGAACTAAACATTCCAACAATGCGACTTCATGGCAAATCAGCACAAGATGATCAAGAAGCATGGATGGATCGACTCCTTACCTTAGCCGAGCTTGAGTGGAAAAGAGAAGCAGCATACGAGTGCTATAAGAGGAAAGCCACACAGACAAAGAAGAAGCTTGACAAGAAACTGAAGGACAAAGGCATCAATGAAGGAGATCTTGTGCTAAGGTATGACAATCGACTCGATAATCGTTTTGATGCCAAATTTGAAACAAGATGGCAAGGGCCATACATAGTCAAGAAGGCTTTCAAGTCAAGTTACTATCAGCTTATGGACTTGAATGGTAAAGAGCACTCCAGGAAAGTAAACGGGTATCGCTTGAAGCCCTATTTGAGTCGCCTTCTACCAAAGGATCTACCAAAGATCTGTCAAAAGGCCGTTGTCCCATGTAAGTATTGTTACATGAAGCATAAGTGTAACTCCAGCCAAAATTCTGAGGGGCCAAACAATAAAGATCTCGTCAAGGACTCTGAAGCACTCTCTTTGGAAAAGATGCTCTATGATGGTACATGAATATACCATCATCTAGGGGGAGGGCTAATGATAGCCGTTCTTCGGCTCTTTGTAATTGCCACAGTGTGTTACCTCACCCTACCAAAATCACCCAAACATTGTGGCTATCCCTACCATTTCACTGTACATAGGCGTACGTGAGTCACGGGACTTTTCCCATATCTTCTTAAAAAACCCTCAATTAGCTAGTCATTGGGCTAGTTGAGCCAAAAAAAAAAAGTATATTATGGCCCATGTGTATGTAAATATTTCTTTGTATATAGGGCCTAAATAAAAGATTTTTTCATAATTATTTTGATATTTATTTAAATATTTCTACCTAGGTGTGTGTTATTTATGCTCTGTACATTGCCTCACCATTACCACAATTTTTCTTACCATTTTTCATACTCTTTATTCCATATAGAAATATTTTCATGTAAGCTTCTCTTATATTTGGTGTAACTCCACCCCAACAAAAATCCAAAAAAACTAGTTTTATTTATGTGTATATTTTTTCACTATTGTGATTTTTCCCTTCCTACATCTATTTTTTTTTAAAAAAAAAATTAGAACACCAAAAATATTTATCTTTTTATGGTAGCCTCATAATGAGAGAGATTTATTTTGACCCCTTTATATTTTTCCACCTATATTATTTATATTTGACATGTACATATTTTTTAGACCCCTCAATATTTGATTTTCTTAGTTGTACTATTCACTTATATCATGATCTCAACAATATCTTCAATTATAGACCTACCAAATAAGGTCAAGGGTAGGTGGCATGCATACATGCACTATGGAGGGCTCACTCTTGGAGGTATTCAAAAGAATCATCCAAAGAAGGACCCCACAAGGACCTTGTGCAGTGGAAAAAAATGGTCGGTTTTGCTGAATTTTTAAAGTTCACTTGCTCTCTGAATTTGAAAAGGTGATACAAACAAAAGTTGTAGCTCGTGGGCTGAACTTTTGCCTCAAATTTTTTCATATTTTTTTGATCTACGAGCTGTGAGATATGATTTTATTAGTGGACCCCAGTTTTCCCATGTTATGCAGCCACACTCTCTCTTCCACTTTATCATTTTCCTCTTTCACACACACTTCTCCACTCATCATCCCCACCTCTCTCACCCCTCCTCTCTGCACCCTACTCACCTTCTCCTCAACCTTGAAGAATAAGAGAAACCATGGTGAACTCATACCTCCCACACACAATTCCATTCCAAAATTGACCACCTAGTCTCATTTTTCCACCTCCAAATTACCCATATCTTTCAAAAAAAACCACAAAATTCAGCCTCTTCTCTTAAAAGACAGCATCATGGTGGTTGATTACTCAGCTTCAATTACCTTGTCTCTCAAGGAAGGTCAAGAGTGGAGAAAAAATGTACCGTCAAAGCTAGTGGACCGTCAACAAGCGTCAAAATTGGCCCTACTCAAGACACTTGGAGCATCAACCTTGTAAGAAATCCACCTTTTCTTACCTCTTAAGAGTTTTTCTTCCTTATTTGTATCCTACATGGATACTCCCATTGTAAATATCCAATTCCATTTGTAAATTAATACTAACTCTACTAACACTAACCCACTATGAAAAGTCCTATCACCTCCATTTCTCTCCTCTCTCTTTCCCCACCAACTTCTTGATAATTCCAAGCAAAAGAAATTAGATAAATTGCTCAAAATCTAACCCAACCATGGTTAGAGGAGTAACCCTAGCCTTCAAAATTGCTATAAAAGGAGGGTGTATCTAGCACAAAGAGGAGCCATAAGCAAGAGCACTATGCTATAGCTTGAGAAGCCAAGCTCAACCTCTCTAGAAGGAGCTCTTGAGTGGAAGCTCATTGTCTTATGCATGTGCATGTGTTGTAATAGGCGATTAGCAAGGGAACTCTCTGCCATTGTAAGAGAGAGAGAGTGATCACTCAATTGAGAGTAGGAAATCTATCATTTCTCCTACTAGTGTAAGCCCAACATTTGCTGAATCAAGGAGGGTGGATTTGGACTAAGCTTGGATACTTTGTCTCTCTCCCCACGTGAAGTAATGGACAACAATGATGTGTAAGTGTCTTGGTGTTTTTTTTGTTAAGTTCTTGATAGCTTGTCTCTAGTGTTGTCATCAATTTAGCCATAAATCCCACATACTGTAAGAGGGCGACACGGTGGAGAGGACTCCCCTGGCCTTAAGACAGTGAGTGGGGTGGCTTTTCTTGTGATGTGTTGTGGTGTAATTTACTCAAGCTATGTTGAACAAATACTAATATCACTTTGATTGGTCATGACAGATTTGTAAGAAGGTATTAGTGCAACAAACACCCCCTCCCCCTTCTCTCTCTTTCTTACATATATATATTTATGTTTGCTTGATCATTAACGATACACTTCAAAGCAGCCCGAGCACCATCTCTCTCTCTCTATCTCTCTCTCTCTCTCTCTCTCTCTCTCTCTCTCTCTCTCTCTCTCTCTCTCTCTCTCTCTCTCTCTCTCTCTCGTGTTTTAGTGTGTGAGAGTGTTGCATTGGTGCTAGGGTTAGTGTAAATTGCTTGCTTGTGTGTGGGTTGCTCTAACGATTCTCCTCTTTTGCGTCCTAGTTCGCTCTTAAACTAGGTGGTGCCCCTTGTGTAGTTGGGATTTGGCTGTGGGTTTGTTGTTTTGGTTTGTGTTGTGTTGTGCCCCAGCCCCATTGAGCAGCACGGGAGCCTTGAAGGGTGTCTAGAGGTTTCTCTTCTTGTTGCCCGCCCCGGACCGCCTCATTGGCAATTATCACTGGCCTCAAGCCGTATTATCTAATGAAGCCGGACTCTATCTGATAAGTTGTAAATCCCTGTAGATCTCTTCAGCTGCATATAACGCATAGAAATCATGCTGAGGCTATAAAATTCCCAGATGGTACTCCGACCAAGCGGACCGAATTGGTACGGAGCCAACCCTCGGTGAATCTTTAACAGCTAATATCTTGGCAATCGAAATTCCAATCACTGATCTACAAAGACCGACATGCTCCACAAAGTAGGAACTTCAACCACAGGCATTCATTTCATTCTGTCACTTCAGCTGCAATTGCCCAATCCGGTACGGATCTACAATCGACTTGAACTTTAAACTGCCATAACTTCTTCACCGTAGCTCCAATCGACGAGCCGTAAAGATAGGTCGGTAGAGCACTTCAAGAACTACAGTTCTAGATCATAAACTCTCATCTGTTCTCACTTGAAACATAATCATTTTTGTCATCATTAAGGCATCTGCTGGCCCTTTTAGCCGCATCTAGCATACATTAATCATTAAACTTGGCCTGTTAACAAGCCATGATCACTGACCACCATTAAATGTGTAGGCTTCAAAGAATCTTACCTTGCATTTCTTTTCTCTTTTTCCTATCATGGAAGCGGAGCTGCACGACAGTGGTGACCAAGAAAGATCCTTACCCTTTGCCTTTTATTGATTAATTGTTAGATGTAGTGGCTGGTTTTGAGAGATACATTGTCTGGGTGAAAGCATGTTAACCTGTCGTGCGTTTTGTGCTAGTTAGCAGTTTCAAGTTAGCACATCTTCAAAAAGTTGGGCATCCGGTAAATTTTTTACAATTAATATCAAAATTTGTCGGACATTGTACATTTGGATTCCTTGTTTCAAGTGCTTTCTATTGATATATCATATGTCATAGATCTTGGAGATGTAGCTCAAGTTATTGTACTAGTTAGCATATGTCAAAATTGTGCTAGTTAGCATTGTTTGGGACATGAAAAAGCAGGACAGGTTAACATGCTTTCACCTGTCTGTGATGGGTATCTCAGCTTATCCTTGCTCCTAAAGATAGGAAAAAGACTACTTTTATCACGCCAATGGGTGGTTTCTGCTTTTGTTGCCTTCCTTTTGGGTTGACAAATGGGCCAGGAGCCTTTGAAAGAAAAGTAGATTGGGTCCTTACCCCATTCCTTGGTAAGTTTTTCAAAGGATTCATAGATGATTTCTGTCTATACAGCTCAAGGAAAGAGCATGTTAAAAGTTAAAATGACTTTTGCTAGGTATGATGAATGTGGGGGTCAGCTTAATTCTAAAAAATGTCATTTGGCACAGCCACGGGTGAAGCTTCTGGGGCATGTAATTTCAAAAAATGGGATTGAAGCAGATCCAGAGAAAGTGGAGGCTTTGTTGTTATTGTCACCCCCAAAAGATACCAGACAGTTGGTCACTTTCATAAAAAAAGTTAAATATCTGTCTCGGTTCATACCTTTGGCATCACAGCTATTGTATCCATTGCAACACAAACAGTTAAGAATGATCCCTTGGAATGGTCGCGTGATTGTGATAATGTTCTTGACAAAGTTAAAGAGGTTTTGAGTACGTTACCTATAATGCAAGCTCCTGACTGGGGAAAGGAGTTTTTGTTAACCCATCAATGGGAGATGATGTTATCGGAGATATGTTACTACAAAGGGGGAAGGAATCTCAATATATGAAGCGTGTTCATTATGCTAGTAGAGTGAAGACTATTCATGAGAGAGATTTTTTTGAGATTGAATTTGTGATGACTAGTATGGTTTATGCTTGCAGACAATTTAGACACTACTTGCTACAAAAGTCATTCACCTTTCTCACCAGTTATTCATTGCTTTCCCAGTTGTTCAATAATTCAAGTATATCAAAAACAATGATGAAGTGGGTTATTGAGCTTCAAGAGTTTCAGTTCCCCTTTTTGGTGGAGGAAAGTACTCGAGCTACCCCCTGGCAGATCTTCTCACCTATAAGGATACTCTGGTTTTGGTTAAAGAAGTCTAGGTGGTGCGAAAGAAGGAAGTCGGGACTCTTACCATCCCTAATGCTTCATTGTTATACTTTGATGGTTCAAGAGGCATTGTTATTTATGATGCACAAGGAAAACTTATGAGGAATCAAGGGCTGAAACTTGATGCAAAGAGTAACAATGAAGCAGAATACATGGCTCTTGAAGGTGGTTTGCATATTTGCTTACAATTGGGAATTAGACGCTTGCAAATTAAAGGAGATGCTTTGTTGGTTGTGAAACAAGTGTTGGGAGTATGGAAGAATAAGAACCCTAAACTAAAGAATTTATTCTTCAAGGTGAAGGCATTGCTCAAAAAGCTTGAAGCATGGAGTCTGTAGCATATTGAGAGGTCTCTAAATGAAGAAGCTCATGACGCTTCTCAAAAGATGATCACTTGTGCGTTTGGGGTACAGGAAGATGCCCCTTTATATCATGGGATGGAAATCTTATCAAAGGAAGTGGATTTTCTATTGACAGGTATTCTACGTGAAGGCTTGTCGTCTTCTAAAAAGTATGCGTTCATAAGTAAATCCAGGAAATACAAAATGCTCGATGATGTGATTTACATGAAAGGAAGTGATTTGGTTTTGCATCGTGTGCCTTGGAAAGAGGAAATTTACAAAATCCTGGGAAAAAATCATGAGGGATCTTGTGGAGGCCATTTTGCTATGAATATCGTGTTGCATAAGGTCTTGCAAGAAGGTTATATATGGTCGAGTATTCAACGGATTTTAATCATTGGTGCAAGTCATGTTTGCCTTGTGAGAGGATGGGAAAAAGAATTTTGAAACCTGAATGCAGGAGACAATTTTAACTTTTGTTGTGTTTGAAAAATGGGGTGTTGATTCCATTGGACCCTTACCTATGACTAGCAAAAGAAATGCTTACATCTTGATAGCAGTGGATTATTTGTCACGATGGGAAGAATCCAAGGCTGTCAAATAGATTACCAATAAGGAGATGGAAAAATTTGTTTATGAATACATATGTAGCAAAGCTAGTGTGCCATGAGAGCTACTTTCTGGTAGAGGACCAGTATTTAGAGGAGAACTGTTTGATTTATTAGAGTCTTACCATAGCCCGAGCGAAAACTTCCGAGCGAACCAAAAATCGAGCGAGATTCATAAATTAAGCTCATTAATAAGGAGAGAGCTTTTTTCTCTTTTGGCCTTCTAGGATTTGTTTTGGATTTGCATCCATCTCTCTCTCTCTCTCTCTCTCTCTCTCTCTCTCTCTCTCTCTCTCTCAATAAAAGTGGGGCTTTGACCCTTTGTATTACATCTGAATTGGCCATTGGTCCATATAAAAGAAATATGGGAAAGACCCTGATGGACGTACAATGACATCATGGATAAACCACATGATACATCTAGGGATAAAGAAACGTGGTAGAGTGTAGCTATCTGGATATTGATCAAGTCTACACAAATCTACCCAAAGCTCTATCCACCTCGGGAGATGTAGCAAAAACCACAAAGTCTAGTGCTGGTTATTTGACTGATATAAAGCATCCTCTATAAAAACCTCTTATAGCAGCGCAAAAAAGCCAATGGAACTGTGAAAACCCTAGGCCGTGCCTCCAAAATCATTTTCATCCACTCTAACATTTCTTGATGATGTATCCCGAAAAAGGATGTGGATCTAAGGCACAACCAAACCGTAAGAGAGGCAAGGGGACCCACTGGCTGTCCACCTTAATGGCCAAGGGATCAATGTACCAAGATGCACATCTCTCTGACCAAACCAGCTACCCTAAAGCCTCTCTAAATTGGCTCTCAAATTTACTTGCAAATTTTTTGCCATCCATAAAGTAATTGGCCTCAACCAGTGTCTGCTCCGATGCGATATCATAGATAGCTTCCCTTTTCTAGAAGGAATTATCATGTAAGACCTGTACCCTAAATATTGATAATGGGAGCTCTCTCTAGACCAAGGAATATGTGGTTGTTCCACACATAGTGGTGCACTTCTCAAATATATACCTAGAGATCTCCATGGGTCAACCACAAAAAACTGAGCCAACAAGATCTCAAATACCGGGACAATTGTTAGAGATGCAAAGCCAGCTTAATAGTCAAAATCCTCTGCAAATTGCAAAGAGTCACTTCCTTGCCCCCCATAGCAACAAAGGCTTCTACCGAACTGCCATCAATTGTTGGTCCTCCTCTATCATTCTGTCAGCAATGTCCTTGGTACCTACTCTTGATTCTAATCTAGTAGCCTCTCCTCTGGAGTCTGTCTGGGGGCTGCTCTGCCTCTGGAAATCTTTGTTTCAATACCCTTTTGTAAACAAGGATAGGCCGTGCTTGTCCCTATCTACCTACCAATCTCTTTCTCTCTGGCTATGTGTGCTCAAAATTGTGCTATTATTGAGCACTTTGCTATTGGTCACTCTCCATGAAGTCTTGTTGTTGTGTAGAACTCTAGTGTGTCTATGAGGATTGTCTCCTCCTCCGACCAGTTAGTCATCTCTGTTGTCTCTCTCTAGGGAAATCCCTCACCAAGTGCACTCCTACATGACACACACAGCCTCTCTCTCTCTCTCTCTCTCTCTCTCTCTCTCTCTCTCTCTCTCTCTCTCTCTCTCTCTCTCTCTCTCTCTCGTTGTGTCGTGTAGGAGCGCACGTCAATGTGCACTCATACATGACACACACAGTCTGTGTGTGTGTGTGTGTGTGTGTGTGTGTGTGTCAGTGTTCGGGAAAAGTGTGCCTCAGCTTAGCCTTGAGCCGGTTGCAAAATCAAAGTAGCCGGTTGAGGGGAGGGAAAGAAGGAGAAAATTCCGTTTAAAATACATTGAAAATAGTGTAATTTCGCAAGAATACTGGATAGTATTGTAAATTTTCTAGTCTAGATTTTTCTTGAAGGGATTTTTGTATGTTTGTGAAAATGATTTTTTCAGAACACTGGTGTGTGTGTGTAGCGCACGTCAACGTGCGCTCCTACATTTAAAGAGAGAGAGAGAGAGAGAGAGAGAGAGAGAGAGAGAGAGAGAGAGAGAGAGAGAGAGAGAGAGAGAGAGAGAGAGAGAGAGAGAGAGAGAGGGTTTAATTTATGTGGCTGTCTCTGTCGGTTTCCTGGGTAGCGCCCTCGACATTAACGTAGCCTCCCAGAGCTATATAGATTCCTCTCAAACAAGGAGACGGAGTTGCCCTCGTGTATCTAGCACCTAATGCGACCTTCTTGATTAGGAGCACAGAAGGAGAAGGACCCTCAGCCCCACAACCTGCAGTGATAGCCAAGGACAATGGAGACCATATATGGGACCGGAAGGGACAAGATTCATCAAGGTGAATTATCCATATCAAGTAGATCCCTGGGGAGTTCTTGTAGCAATCAGACCAACGAGAGAAGCACCTGCTACGCAAGACCATAGTTTCTCTTTCTAGACTGAGCCTATAAATCATAACCGAGCAATTCCTAGAGCACCTCTTTTGGAAACATCGTCCGTTTCCACAAACCCACTTGTATCTCCTCCCTGGGAATGGGAAATTCCTGTGAGACCACAACCAATAGCCAAGGAGATCCCACGTAGAAGACCTGAGAGGATTATCGATCGAATGGCTAGGCCCACCAGAATTCCTCAGTAACCCAAGTTTATGTGGATCAAGAGTACATTGTGCTGGACAATTTACAGGATAACAAAGATTTTCACTGTCCACTAACCGGTAGAGACACACATCAATGTCCATGGCATAGAAGGCAGGCTTGTTGCATAATTCCTAGATGATTGGGGAGCGTCTTATTTCTAGAACTCTTTAGAAGAGCTCTTAGAGTACACTTGGCCGTAAGCAGTAGTTCCCTCTATAGTACAGCCTCAATGGAGAAGGGGGGTCTGGTACTCTATGTTATTGTAACCGATCCGCATCGGTTGTCACTACTGCCATACTGGTCCCTCCCACCGGCGAGAGATAAAGTTAGCGAGGGCTCTCCTAATTACTACACCATGGCTCAGTTTATTTATTCGATGCTAGCTGGTGCCTATATCCATATCCTAATTACTACATCATCAACTCTAGGAAGCTGGATGGTGATGATATTGGTGCCTATATCTAGGCTCATGTAGTAGAGAACCAGGCATATATTCATCCGTGGAGCGATCAGGTGTCTGGTAGTACATGAGGCTTGAGAATGATGACAGGCTTTACACCTATTTAGTGTAGGAAAATGTGTTATCTACTATTACGCCGTCGATACTTGGATTTACAAGATTTGGTACACTATGGCCTAGTAGCCTCCATCTGCTGAGATGTCGAAGCTTGTCATGGCCCTCGCCATTGACTTTGCCAATGGGACGCTATTGCTGGTTGTTCTAGCAATGTTCATAACGCGGAGCCCTAACTGGCCAATGCCCCCGGCATGGCCATCTTCCAAAACTAGGCCATGCTGTCCGTGATGATTCAGTTGCCCAACGCTCACCTCATCGTGGTGGCCGCTGGGCCGAATATTGTGAAATGGCCGTTCCTCAAGAATTGGGCGAGGTGGTCACTCTTGTCAATGACATCATCGACCGGGTGTCCGGCACCTTCACTATCATCCTAGGCACCGTCTACACCATCCAAAATGCCGTCGATAGCGTTCTCAACTTGGTTGTCGTGTATTCCACCAGCCTCGTTGGCAATGTTTTTCCAATCATGGATATCAAACATAACACTTCCTAAACCCCACTATGTTTATCCTCTCTGATCTTTCTCTCTCTCTCTCTCTCTCTCTCTCTCACATCATGCAAGCTCAGGCTCTGCTGCTCGACATCATTTCTAAGAACTCTTTTTGAGTAATTACTTTTTTTTAGAGAGAGAGAGAGAGAGAGAACACGGAGAAGATGAAGAAGAAGAGAGATTATGATTATCATAGGAACAATCCCAAGAGACCTCAAAGATCTATTCAAGAGTTGAACTCAAGACCTGACACACACACACACACACTCACACACACACACACACACACACACACACACACACACACAGAGAGAGAAGAGAGCACATACAAGAAGAATAAGAAGAGAGATTTTAATGTGATAGGAACAATCCCAAGAGACCTCAAAGATCTATCCATCGATGAGAGTTGAACTCAAGGCTTGATAGTCTAGAGGGAATTGGGATAACCAATCTATCACACTTGGGTAAAAGAAAGGTCTCTCTCTCTCTCTCTCTCTCTCTCTCTCTCTCTCTCTCTCTCTCTCTCTCTCTCTCTCTAGCATGATTGGGCTTTTTTAGTTCTACCTTTTTACAAAGATCTACTTCTGGTCTAGTCTCCACTTGAGGTTTAAGAGCCTCATCATGTCGAGACCTTGCAACAGCTACAATGCAAGCAAGGAAAGCACTCGAAGTGTGCATTTAATAGGGTCCTTCTCTTTAGCATGTTCAATCGGCAATATATGCTGAGTGTACTCACTCAACACCGAAAAACTTTTAAAATAAAGTTTCACAACTTGTTATCACCCGTCAACGTGCAAGCATGACTGTTTGCTCAGCTAAAGTATTGCAAATATTGGCTAATTTTAGAATTCTTGCAGGGGCTAGAGCGCATGCTGCAATAACTTGAAGCACCATAAATCCTCACTTATTTTGTGTGTGACGTAAGTATCTCATGGACCCTTGATAGCCTCTACATTGACTTTGTATCTCTACTAATTTTGCATTGCACAATCGTCTTCAGACAACCAAAAAAAAGAACGTACGTGTATTCTCTAGGCGTACTTAGGCACATGCATATCTCTCTTTCAAACCAAAATTGGTTTTGAGGGGGACATTGTAAGTCAATACTAATTGCCTAAGTGTTCGCTGCTCAAAATGGGCATGTGCAAATAGTTATAATGTACTCAAACACACTAATAAAATGAGCACTTGTGTCTCTACATATGTGTGTCTTTGTGTATGAGCAACCAAGCTTTTTGTGAGGGATGCGATGAAGCATATTTAATTGATTTTCTACAACCCTCATTGCTTTGCAATTTCTAATGTATTTTTCTCCTTGTTTTGCTCGGTTTAGGGATTGCTCGAAAAAACTTGCTCGGGGTTTGGGATTCCTCGATTTATTATGCGAAAAGCTCAATATACAGCATAGGTATAGTTCTCCCTATTATCCACAATGCAATGGTCTTAATGAAAGATTCAATGGAGAGTTGGTAAAGATCTTGACAAAGATGACTTAGACACATGGGAAGACTTGGGATTCAAAGTTTCCTTGTGCATTATGGACCTACATAACTTCTATCAAAATGAGCACAGGATTTTCCCCTTATCCCTTGGTTGATGGCAAGGAAGCTTTATTGCCAATTGAAGTGGAAATCCCTGCTCTCAAGTTATTGTCATTGGAAGATGAGAGCAAACAAATGCATGGCAGAAAAGATTATTGGATTTACAATGCTTGCAATTGGATAGAGTTTTAGCTTTGAGCCACTATGAAGAAGTGTCAAGGAAGGCTCAGCTAAAAGCCAATGAATACGTGGAAGATAAAAAATTTGAGAAGGGTGATTTAGTGTTGCGATACAATATTAAATTGGACAATACCTTTCAAAAGAAGTTTCAAATCAAATGGGAAGGTCCTTTTATTGTTCTGAACAAATTTAAAAATGGCACATATCAGTTGGCAGATTTGAATGGTGCACAACATAAATATCATGTCAATGGTTATAGATTGAATAAGTATTTGGCACATGTGATGACAATTGTGACTGGTGAAATGCTATCAATAGAAGGAGACAATGTGGAGAAATATGAAAATGTGGATTAGGTTTCTAGGGATGAAATGCAGCAGTTATTCACCCTAGGGACCTCTGCTTGTCATGAATGACTAAGCAGGCAAGGGGGGTTGACAAGCTATGTGAGACATATTTTGGATAAGAATGAACTCACTAAATCATGCCAAAAAGCTTGCCCACTAGCCTCATGTATATATGTGTACATACCCTGCAAGTTTTAGAAGTGGCCTTGTAAAAGTTCATGTACAAAGGTGTGATTTTTCCAAGTTTGAATGATGATGTTTTGGATTGTTTGAGACTCCAAAATATTGTTTTAAATAACTATTTTTAGTCGTGCTTTATAGTTTGTGAATTGGACTTGTATATCATAAGTTATGAGCATCGGAAGCGGACGATCTCAACTTAAAAGGTGATTGCAGGTGCATGCGAGAAGGGAAACTAGGCCAACTTGGGGGTCTAAGATTAGAAATGCTGCCTAGTTTCCCTTCTCGCATGCACTTGCAATCACTTTTTCTTTGGAGATAGCCGAGGTGATGGGCTTCGAGCCGTGTGTTGCAGTGCGTCATTCTGTGACCGGAGAAACAAGGTATGCGTCAGGGAAAATTGTTCTCTCATGCTTTGGGAGAAGCTCGGTATTTTTGGGGAAGTTGAGGAGGTGGAGGATGGTGCCAAGTGGCAATGGAGGAATCCCACATGGGGTGGAGCAAGTGGAAATTGGAGGGTATAAGGGGGGGAGTGGGTACCCCCTAAGGTTGTATCAAAGGGGCTAATGGAGCTTCCTTGCCTTGCTTGTGGGGGCTTGTGGGTGTTGGGGGAGAGAGGGGGCGCCCATTGTGAGTTCCCATTACCTGGACAGGCACTTGGCCACTTTTTTGGTCCCTGGATAGCTGCCCCCACTCCTTTCCTTGGTCAAATGGTCATTATGACAGCTCATTTTTGAACCAAAAAAGGCTAAAATTGGACCAATCCATTAGAAAATTTCAAAGGTCATTTGGAGGGCCTTGTAAGAAATTGTATTTCTCTCTCTAGAAACTTTTTTAAAAATGCACTTGCACCTTGTGAGTACATCCAAAAGGACAACTAAACACTCTAAAAAGTAGATTTATATTCCCAATCGTCCTTGAAAACAGTCACTTTTTTATTTAATGCGAGCGTCTTTTTCAGGAGACAAGTGCGGCGCATTCAATGCAACTTACGTTATCACTGAAAGTTTAAAAGTCACAAACTGTCAAATAGTGATAGATTTTGAGGCTTTTGACACCAACAATGCGTCCAGAACGCCAAAATACCTTAAAAACGAATGTCTACTTGTCTCATTCCGACATCCGGAGAGGCAAAAAATGTCAAAAAACCCCAAAAAATGGGCTGTTTACTTAAGGCGCGCGAGGAGGCATTCTAAAATTCTAGAATGCCCCCCTGCGTGCCATTAGTACAAAGCTTCTTTTAGTGATGTTTGAACACTTATCTTTGAAGAAAGCCCCTTTTTAGAGGTTTTTTTACATTTTCCTCTCAAAAAGCTCCCTAAAAGAGAAAAAAGGGGCTTTTTACTAACGGCACGCGAGGAGGCATTCCAAAATTTTGGAATGCCCCCTCGCGCATCGTTAGTAAAATGTTCTTTTAGGGGTTTTTGACATTTTTTGCCTCTTTGGATGTCGGAGTGAGGCAATTAGACATTCATTTCTAAGATATTTGGGCGTTCCGGACGCATTGACAGTATCAAAAGTTTCCAAATCTTCCACCACTTGACAGTTTTGTGACTTTTTGAGTTCTAGTGATGACGCAAGGCGTATCAAATGCACCGCATCTACCTTCTGAAAAAGGTGCTCGCATTAAATGAAAGAGAGTGATCGTCTTCAAGGACCAGTAGATTATTAAATGAGGAGAGGGACACCTTTTATATTTTTGTTAATATCAATCTATTTTTTCTACGTAACGTAGGCTCTTCTCTCATTAGAGGAGCTTATATTCATCTCTCTTCCAAAAGGCCCTCCAAAAGACCTCCGAAATCTCCTAATGAAAAGGTGCCCAAGGAGAGAACCATGTCGTCTAAGAGGAGAGAGAAAATCCCTTGGGATAAGAGCCAAAAAAATTACCCTTTTAATAGCTACAATTCTCTGCACACCCTTTTTCCTAACAGATACTAGCTTTTTTGGAGCTTTTGAGAGATACCCCAACTTCAAAAGCTTGCAACTCTCTCATCTGTTGTCAGAATCAAGCATACGGATACTCTACAAAGGTCTACACGACACAAGATTCATCTTTATGGTTTTGTTTTTCATCAATTTTAATCATGGTTTGGGTTAGGGCTCTTTCCCCCCGACTTTACATTTACAGGTGTTCGATATAGGTGTTTTCCGCAGCTTTATGGTGTTTCCTTCCGATGGTGTGGAGTGTTCAAGGCGATACAGGTTCTTGTTTTCCTTCTTGTTTGCACGCTAACAACTCCATAGGGTTCTCTTGGTGGTGGCTAGTAACCTCTTTGTGCTCTTGTGGACTTAGGGACATAGGGATATTAGCTATCACAAAGAGCACCATATGGACTTAGGGCCATAGGGTTTCTAAGGACATTGTTGTAAGGCCACAGGGTGATCTTTGTGATGGCTAGTAACCCTATGGCCCCAAGTCCATAGGGATCTCTTTGTGTAATCTAGAAACCCTATGGACTTAGCCATCACAAAGAGGACCGTGTATCCTTAGGGCCATAGGGTCTCTAACGATCACAAAGAGCATCCTATGGACTTAGGGCCATAGGGTTTCTAGCTTACACAAAGAGCAGCCTATGGCCTTAGGAGTAGAGGTTTTTAGCTATTAAAAAATTCACCCTATGGTGGTGTTAGGACCATAGGGTTTCTAGCTAACACAAAGAGCACCTTGTGGCCTTATGGACATAGTGTGTCTAGCTAGCAAAAAGAGCACCATGTGGCCTTTGGGACATATGGTTTCTAACTTAGACAAAGAGAACCCTGTGGGCTAAGGGCCATATAGTTTGTAGCCATCACAAAGAGCACCATGTGGCAATAGGCCATAGGGATTCTAGCTTAAACAAAGACCTCTATGTGGCCTTAGGGACATAGGGTTTAGGGTTTGTAGCTTACACAAAGAGCACCATGTGGCCTTAGGACCATACGGTTTTTAGTTATAAAAAAACTCACCCTGTGGTGTTAGGGACATAAGGTTTCTAGTTAACAAAAAGAGCAACCTGTGGGCTTACGGCCATAGGGTTTCTAGCCATCACAAAGTGCACCATGTGGCCTTTGGGACATAGGGTTTCTAACTTACACAAAGAGAACCCTGTGTACTTAGGGTCATAGAGTTTCTAGCTAGCACAAAGAGCACCATGTGGCCTTAGGGCCATAGAATTTCTAGCTAGCAAAACGACCACCATGTGGCCTTAATAAATAGTGTTTGTATCTAACAAAAAGAGAACCATGTGACCCATAGTGTTTTTAGCTTACACAAATAGATCCCTATGGACTTAAGGCCATAGGGTTTCTAGCTTACACAAAGATCTCCTTATGGCCTTGAGGCCATAGGGTTACTAGCCATCACAAAGAGCATTGTATGGCCTTAGGGCCATAGGGTTTCTACAAGTCACAAAGAGCACCCTATGGCCTTAGGGCCATAGGGTTGTCTTTGTGATTGTTAGAGAACCTATGGATCTAAGGCCACAATAGCACAAAGAGGTTACTAATGACCACAAAGAGCTCCCTATGGCCTTAGGGAATCCTTTGGCGTTAAGACCATGGGTGCTCTTTGTGGTGGTTAGTAACCTCTTTGTGCTCTTGTGGACTTAGGGACATAGGATTATCAGCTATCACAAAGAGCACCCTATGGACTTAGGGCCATAGGGTTTCTAGCGCCATATGGTGTTCTTTGTGATCACTAGAAATCCTATGGATGTAAGGACACACGGTGCTCTTTGTGATGGTTAGTAACCCTATGGGGCTCTTTGTGCAAGCTAGAAACCCTATGGCCTTATCCATCACAAAGAGGACCCTATGCCTTAGGGCCATAGGGCTTGTAGCCATCACAAAGAGCACCCTATGGCCTTAGGACCAGAGGATTTTTAGATATTAAAAACATCACCATGTGGAAGTGCTAGGACCATAGTGTTTCTAGTTTACACAAAGAGCACGTTGCCTTATGGCCATAGTGTTTCTAGCTAACAAAAAGAGCACCATGTGGCCTTAGGGCCATAGGGTTTCTAGCAATCACAAAGTGCACCATGTGGCCTTTGGGACATGGGTTTCTAACTTACACAAAAAGAACCTTGTGGCCTTAGGGCCATAGAGTTTCTATCCATCACAAAGAGCACCATGTGGCATTAGGTCCAAAGGGATTCTAGCTTAAACAAAGAGCACTATGTGACCTTAGGGCCATAGGGCTACTAGCCATCACAAAGAGCACCCTATGGCTTTAGAGTACAATGATTTCTAACCATAAAAAATAGCACCCTATGGACTTAGGGCACCCTTTGACCTTAGGGTCATAGGGTTTCTAGATAACAGAAAGAGAACCCTATGGCCTTAGGACCATAGGGGTTCTAGCTAACAAAAAGACCACCGTGTGTCCATAGTTTCTATCTAGCAAAAATAGCACCCTGTGGCCTGAGGGCTATGTAAATCTCTTTGTGATGGTTAGAGACCCTATGGCCCTAAGTCGGTGGATGCTATATGTGATGGTTAGGGCTTCTAGCCATCATAGAGAGCATCCTATCGCCTTATGGTCATAGGGTTTCTTTCTAAGACAAAGATCATCCTATGGCCTTAAGGCCACGGGGTTTTTATCCACCACCATAAAGAGCACCATGTGGCCTTAGGAACTCTAATTAGACTAGAGGGCATCCTATGGACTTAGGACCCAGTGACTATAGATTAGTATGTCTAGACTTACGAAAGAGGACACATCTTAGAAAGAAACCCGAATGCAAAGGGGTTCGTTAGATTACAGTGCACCTTGTGGCCCTAGGTCCATAAGATGCTAATGTGGAATCTCTAAAGGTTATTTAGGCCACTCAAGAGCACTCAAATGAGCACCATGAACATAAGAACTTTGATTTTATTGGAGGGAACCCTATGGACCTAAGGCCCAAATACTATATATTAAGTAGTCCAAGCTCAAAAAAGAGGTCACAGCTTAGAAATAAACCAGCAAACAAAGGGGTTTTGACCACTACATGCATTTTCATGTAGACATGGGGGTTCACTTACGTGACACCCATGAATATAGGCATTGACCAATAAAGACAAGATTATAACCCGGTGGTCCTGACCTCCATGCACCTCTAGACCGAGGTGTGCGGGGATCGGGCATGGCGAGAGAATGTGAGGTAGTTTACAGTGTGATAATATAGAAGCTCAAAAGAGGACATTTATGCCACTACATGGGAACCATGTATACATAAACTCTCATTAGATTAGAGTGCACCTTGTGGCCATTGTAGAAACTCTAAAGGCGTTCTGTCCACTCAAGTGCACCCAAATGGATGCCATGGACATAAGAACATAGATTTGATTAGAGGGCACCCTATGGACCTTGGGCCATAGGGTGTTTGTGTAGAGGCTCTAAAGGAGAATATAGGCCATTCAAGTACTTTGGACCCGTAAGGCCCTAGGGCCACAAGGTTCCTCTAATGTCATAAGAGAACCTGTGATCCTAGTACCATAAGGTGGCCTAGGTATGCTTGTAGAACCATTTTGTTGGCACCCTTTGGACCTAGGACCACACGGTTTAACATAGAGGGGACTCTATGGCCCTAGGTCCATATGGATGTATTAATATCCATCTTGTCTAAATACATGTCATTCTTTTTACAGAATATGTCTCAAAAGAGAATGTCAAAGTCAGTTGATGCAACAGGCTCAACACCAAGTTCTTGGTATCTAGATTTTCACTTTCCAAATGGTGGAAGTGATGAGAAAGCCCACTTGTTCTTTCAAGATAAAGAGCAATTTCCCTTCAAAGAGTGTGGTATTGTTATGGATATAAAGAAAGATTGTTCAGACCTTGAAATGTCTTCATGCCTTGGAGTAAAGCTACTTAATGGTGGCTGGTGAAGGTTGATTATGATGGAGTGACAATGACAAAAGCAGGGTGGGTGGAGCTTCAAAATGAAACTCCAAGTGAGAACTTCATAGACTTATATATTGAGGTATTTAACAAAGTCAATCCATATTTAGGTAAATTGAGTAGCACAAAGAAGAATAAGAAGCAAAAGAATGAAGACACAGGTAAAGCAAGTCAAGCTAAGAATCTCAAGGAGAGTCATACTCCCTCACCTGGAGACAATAGTATAAATATGGCCAAAGGAAATATTTCAGTTATACCCTTACACACTCAAGAAGCAGGAGATTCTAGTGGACTTGCAACCCTAGAAGTTGAAACCCCCTTAGTGGTAGTGGACTCATCATCCTTAGCTATGTTGGACTCTATTATACAACCCAAAGAAAAAGATATTGATAAAGAAGTTGCCAAAACTTTTAAGAGTGGGCTAGATGGATATGTTGGAATCAAACACTATTTTAAATTTGGTGTACAATTTACCCAACTGATCCCAGTTGAGCAATGCAACCTTGCACTAGCTGGCTATAAATGCAGACCATTGTCAGTTTTGTATGTGAAATACCTCTTGAAGCAATTTGCAGGGCACTCTAGGCCAGTCTCCAATGCAACAGATTTGATGTCATAGAACCCAATTACAAAAATGCCTTTACAAATAGTTAGAGTGCATGGAGACAAGCTATCAACATACCACTACTGCATTCCATCTGGTCAAGATTCCATTATAGTAGCTAGAGCTTTTTTGCATAACAACAACACTAAGTATGCTTTGACAAAAGAGTTCTACAAGTTTAAAATTGCAAGGATATTTGTAGACTCTCCCAAAGAGGTTGTTGTTTGAATATACAAAATGGATAACATGGAGAGAATGATAGCAATGAAGCACTAGCCTTACGTGGATGTCTTGAAGCATGGCCATAGTCAATGTCTTGCATATTTTAAACCAACAAAAACCAAGGTAGGAGTTCTTGTCGGTCATTCGAGTCGAGCACCTTGGGATGTAAGTTCCACTTTCCTATGCTTGCTTTGTTACAAATATTTCTTAAAATAAATTTAATTTTCTTTTCTTTATTTTAAAGGCCTCTGTAAATGTGGCAAACATCATGTTCAACCATAAATAATTTGCCAGCAAAAAGAAGCACACATGATCATGTACAATGATGAAATCTAGGATCACTAAATAAACATATTAATGAAGCATCACACATCAGTTTCTCGTAGGTGCAACCAAGAATAACAACATTTAGATGCCTAAACAATTTAGAAGATAATGATGTCAAGCTACTACAATAGGAGTTGATAGAATAGAAGATCTGCTTAGTGAAGCAACAACATCAAGCAGGCATGCTCGACCTCACTACACGTGCAACGAACTTAAAGCAGACCACGGTTTTTGAACCTCAAATGTTGATGGCATTTAAAGAGCTAGATCCATCAACAATAGCATTTACATCATGGGATGAATGTAAGTCTCATTATAACATTATGGATGAGATCTACAATTCTCTCTTCACGAGTTGTATGCAATGGCTAAATCTCCTGCTACAAAAAGCAAAGGAGAAAGAGCCAATTTCTGACATCACTAGGGGATATGTGTAGTGGATCATTGCACAAAAGAATTTTTAATTTATTTTACCATGGACAATCAAGTGCATTGGAAAGAATTTGGAAGGCGTTGATTTCTCTACAGTGAGAATAGCTCTACAATTCATGTTGGTGTTTGTATCATAGAAACAACACACAAAAGTCTTACATTTAGTGGTTGGAGTGCTATCCAATTTGGTAAAGTAATTGATGGATTACATGGGGTAGCGCATCAACCATTAGAGCTTTAATTGCTGGCTTAGTCAAGTATCAGCATGTTGCTTCCCTAGAGAAGGAAATTTTTGAAAAAGCTAAATGGTCTGAAATGCATGTTCTACCTTTAAGCCACTTAATGGGATGAGAGACCGTCCAAACATGTGCTCTTCACGAAGTAATTTTTGGGGTTTGGAAATTCTTCAGTCAGGGGGATCAATACACCAACTAATCTAGTATTAAAGAGTCACTGTTGAAGCCAATGCATACTCTTTGCATCAACGACGACGAGTATGATGTTGTGACCACCGCCAAATATTTTTTTGTGCGTCATGCAATCAAATGCAACTGTGTCAAAGAAGATGATCAAGTAATAGACATCTTCTCATTAGGCTATGGGACTAAAGAGGCACTACAACAACAGAGAAAGGTGATACCAGTTGCATGTACTAGTGATCAAATGACGCAATTGGAAGCTCTTTGCCATTCCATAGTGGAAGCACACCTTGATCTTAGAAGGTGGGCAGGTGTGGATACCATAGAGAAAGTCAATGACAAGGATTCAGAGGAAGAAGAAATTGAAGAACCATTGGATGCAAGTGCTGATGCCATTCTAGAAATTCTACAAGAAATAGGTTAAGCTAGCCACCCATAATATTACATTACTGATATTTAGATTATTATTTTTATCATTCTATTTTATTTTTCCCATGTCAAATCCGCCCATGATGTTAAAAACATTGACGTTTGGTTTGTTATTTTTCTCAATTTATTTTCTTTGAAAAATGTGAACTTGTGAGTTTGAGTTTTTTCACATTAAATGAATTAGACTTAAGTGTATGATATTATATGGACATGTTGTGGAAAACAAAATTCTACATATATATGTGGTCATAAGATATATTATGTAATACTTTAAAGTTAAGTGATCATATGAGGTTTGGGAAGAACGCCCACCCTATGACTTGAGGATCATAGAGTTCTTTGTAGACATGGCACCCTATGGCCATAGGGCCATAGAATCCCCCAAAAGCAAATGGAATACCCTACAACCTTATGGATGTAGGGTGATTAAATAGAATCTATAAAAGGGAACATAAGCATTTGGCTACTTTATAGGCTTAGGTCCATAGGGTGTCAACATAGAATCCCCCAAAAGCATGTGGGCACCCTACAATCTTACGGATATAGGGTGATTACATAGAGTCTCTAAAAGGGCACATAAGCATTTGGGCTACTCTACAGCCTTAGGGCCATAGGGTGTCAACATAGAATCCACCAAAATTAGTTGGGCTACCCTAAAATCTTACACATATAGGGTGATTAGATAGAGTCTCTAAAAGGGCACATAAGCATGTGGGATACTCTATAGTCTTAGGGCCATAGGGTGTCAACATATATCTCTAGAAGGAAACATAAGTTATCCAATAGCATTTGGGATACCCTAAGGCCTTAGGGCCATAGGGTGCTGACATAGAACCTCCACAGGGGCACTTAAGCCACCCATGGATGCAAATCACTTAGCTCCCTATGGTCACATCTTATAAAATATAACATGACACCCTATGGCCTTTAGGCCATACGTTGGTTATTCTAGGTCCCCTAAAGACTCTTTAAGAGTTTCAAAAACATTCTTTGGCCTAACGATCTTGTTGACGATCTCAAGGTCATAGTGTTCGAATACCAGACTAAACTTATGGAAGAATATATGGGAGAAGATATGTCAACTTATTGCCTTGGAATCATAGGGTTCATATACATAGGGACTTATACTGCTTAGCTTGTATTGAGAATGAAATAAGTTCTTCTATTGTGAATTGATGGTGTAAGCATTTGAAATAATTATCTTTGTATTGCAAATAATTAGATCAAACATATATTCAACATTTGTTGTAAATGCCAATTACTTGCTTAGATAGTGACATCGAGTATCAAAGTGAAAATGGTTTATGGAGCAACTTTTCTTTGGATTATATGACGATCTAGTTCTTCAATTTCAGCAAGTTTTTATTCAAAGATATAAAGTGCGAGTATTTTGGTCCAAACTATGATTTTGTTTTTCTTCTAGATGATGCTAGAGGGAAGCTAAAACTAGTACAATTTTTTAGCTTGTCATGTAGCAATCAGAACATTGTATCAAGTTTTATTGCAGAGAAATGATTGTATAGTGTATGAAAACTGTTTAAGCTTGTAAATTGGATTGTGTTTTTAGGTGTTAAATCAAAGACAACCAAATCCATTGAAGTGAAAATCTTAGAACTAGTAATGAACATTGTGGATGTGTTTGCACTTTCAAAAAACTTACTTTTGAATTTTGTGACCTAGATTAGTTTCTTGAGCATGTTTTTCTAACATATCAAAGATATGTCATCCTTTCAAATCTTTCAAAAATTCCAACGTCCTATATTTTTAAAGATTTTGTCAAACAACCAAATTTACATACAAGGTTATTGGGAACATTGAGAGAAGTAAATGTGTTAGTGAATTTAATAATATAAGAAATAATTATTTGTGATCATGTGACTTTAAAATCAAGAAAATCGTAAAATTTAAGACTTAGAAAACTATCTAGCATTTAAAATGAGCACCTACAAATCTATTGTTGACTCTCTTTTCAATGCTGCCATTTGCACTTTGAAATCTATTGCTAGTATTATTTGTACTTTTCTCTTTCCATAAGGGCATAGGTTAGTGTCCAAATCTAAACTCCTTTTATAGTCTACACTTGCAAATGACCCTATGGTCTTCAGGCCATAAGGGTGGCATAGTTTATGCATCACATGTTTTTAGCATATTTGGATGTATTATGTGATGGTCCAAGTGACACTTAAGAAGCCAATATAAATAGGACCTATGTAACACTACAGGCTCTTATGTTAAAATCATACCATGCTATGGTCCAAACCATACAAAGGGCACCCTATGCCACTTGGCCCATAGGTCCCAATATAGAGCCCCTATAGATACAGTTAGGTTAGCAACAATGATCTTGGGGCCATTGCGTACTCCTTGTTTATAGTACATTAAGATGTTAAAGCATAGGGCACCTTTGCCACCCTATGGCCATAAGTCCATAGGGTTATCTAACTAACATAAAGGTAACCCTTTGACACCATGATCAAAGGCTCAAAGGCTTGTGACAAGATGACCAAAATTTAACCTATGTCCAAAGGCTATAGATTGATTTCATTTTCTTTACAAGGTACTCCATATAGTCCCTATAGCCATAGGGCTATAGGTGGTACATATATAAACCATTCTACAATATTAGGACTATAATTCTCTCAATATTAGGACTATAGTCCTAATTCCATAAAAAGGCACATTTTCGGCTTTCATAGAGTCCGAAAAATATCCACAAAGAGCATCCTATGGCCATTCGTCCATAGGCTAAAATGTGGGCTTCTTCTAAGACCTATTATCAACAACCTTGTATCAAAGCATACCATGCTATGGTCATAAAACCATACAAAGGGCACCCTATTTCCCTATGCCACCATGTGGTGATAAGTCCATCGGGAACCGTCTAACTAAATTAGAGGGAAAACCCTTTGGCATTATGACTATGTTATGTTGGGTAAAACGATCAAGGGGTTGTGGTGAGATCACCAAAATATATCCTATGCCCAACGGCTATATATTTATGCTAGTTCTCTATAAGGTATCATATAGGTGCTATAGCACTGTGGCTATGTTGTGGCACATATATATATCATTCTAAAATCTTAGGACTATAATTTCCTCTCCTTTGATACCTATAAGAAATCCTTTTTGTACCCTATGATTCCATGGCCAAAGATGTCAATAAAGATGATCTAGAAGGACACCTAATCTACCCATTACCCTTGGGGCTATTGGATACTCTTCAGATATATTACATTATTCTCTTAGTAGGCACCTTAGCTACCCTATGGACTTAGAGAAGTTAATTTCTAGCAAACATAGAGGGAACCTTTGTCTTTAGGATCTACATAATGCTAAGTAAATAGGCAAAGGATTTGTTTCATTAAAGTATATAATTTGTCCCAAAGGCTATATATTATTTCCCTTTATGTATAAAGTACTTCAAAATTCCCTATGGACCTAGAGACATACAATGGTATATAAAAAGACCACCTTATGGCCCTAGGGCCATAGTGTGCTACAAGAAAAAGTTACCCTTCAATGTTGAGGTTATAGAGTTCTCTCTGTTTTATAAAAATCATATCCATATAGACATAAGGCCATGAAAATATGTATTATAGTCTTTTACTAACTCTTAGAGAAACCCATGATTAACATCATGTGTCCCAAAAAATATAGGATATCAATCTAGAAGCTCTCCAAGAGCATGTAAGACATTCAAAGGCACCTACATGGGCACCATGGTAGACCTATGCCCCTAGGGTCATAGGATCTCTTAGTGGAACAAAGGGAAGCCTATGGCACTTTAGATTATGTATTGGCACCCTATGGCCCTAGGACCATATGATCTCTCTTTTTTAAACAAGGGCCCTTTGTATCTAGGGTCAAATGATCTCTCACTACAATAGACATAAACTTATGGCCCTTGAGTTTATACATTGGCACCCTATGGACCTAGGTCCATGTGATCAATGATTTGAATATACGGCTCCCTATGGAACTAGGGATAGAACATGGACTAGGTGTCAATGTAGAGCTTGTGGCCCTCACGCCATAGGGTGCCAACATAGAGCACAAATGGTTTCTTACTAGTGCTCATACAGGGCATCTTGTGTCCTCATAACAACCTATGTCCTTAGGGCCATAGGGTGGCACATAAATAAAGTACCATATGGATTTGAATCCATAGATCTAGTTATATGTTGAAACCTGCTAGCAATCCTAACCCTATGGCCTTGGAGACATAAATAGACATATTTTGAATTATCTTAAAGTCATAGAGATATCTACAAAGATATTTCCTTAAGGCCATAAGATACTTATGTAAAAGGTTTTCAAGGAAATCATCCAATGCAATAACATAGTGCAATAGAAAATGAGACGTGTTCTAGAGCTGAAAGGCATAAATGTTTCTCCAAGTATAGTACTAGACACCACCATCATGGACAAAGAACTAATGGAGCTTGATTAGGAATCTCTAGACAAGGAGGAGTATAAAAATAATTTCTTTTTAGATATGTTGTCATTAGTAAATCTGTTGTTTGCGTAATTATTTTTTTGAAGAGAGTGACAAAAAAGATTTATCAAAATTGAAGATACTTTGGAATCTAAAATTAGGTGTTCTTAAAACTTGCAGTCCTTCAACAAGATATTGCGGCTGACAAAGTTCTACTAGAGATTGTTGGTATAGAGGATGCTCATGCCATTGACCCTACTAAGAAATATTCTATGAATCTCCATGTCAACCAAAGAGTTTCTGAAGAAGATGACAAGAATCTACAAGTTTTTGAAGGTCGACCACTACAAAGGTTGGAGATAAATTTAAAGAGTAATCCAATGGAAGAAGACAGTGAAAGCTCCAGAACATGTGCAAGGCAAGAAGAAGAATC
Organism: Adiantum capillus-veneris; assembly: GCF_014529385.1. Lineage (NCBI taxonomy): Eukaryota > Viridiplantae > Streptophyta > Polypodiopsida > Polypodiales > Pteridaceae > Adiantum > Adiantum capillus-veneris. Next base: position 59,018,901 of record NC_140931.1, read on the forward strand.
CAATAAAAATACTTTAGTAGCCAAGATTTGGGAATTGGATTGCATGGAAATAAAATGGAAGTAGAAGGCAATGCAAGTTCTAGAACATGTGCAACGCCAGAAGGAGAATCCGACACAAATATTTTTGGCCCCCAGGATTTGGAAATCGGAGTGCATGGTGAGCCGGACCTTGCATGCACCAACATATCAATGCATTTGTGAATTAAAGTACTTACAAATTTGATTTAAATGTTTGAATGTTATGTCGACATTTGGAGGAAAAGACCCCTTCAATTGTGTGCCAAAGCAATAGCTTTATTGTATGATAATGACTCAACTTTCTATATTGGATTGCATATTTACTGCAATATTAACTCACCTTTTAATAAGATCGTAAAGACATTGAAATTTTATTATAAAAATTAACACTTGGATTTTTTCATGACTATTTTATTATGAAAACTTTTAATAATGTGTATTCATCCTTGAAAATTATGTCAAACAGTATATCACCTATATATATGGTATTTAAGATCACTAAAAGAACTTGACTTTTTATTGAAATTACTAATATTAGAAAGAATTCTATGTGCTTTAATGAGATCGTAATCAAAATCCGTTTGTGAATGTACCTATGTACCTTGGCCACCCTATGTCCCTTGGGCCATAGGATAAGAACTTAGAGCATATAGTGTTGCTTACTTGCATTGAAGACACCCTTTGGACCTTGGGTCATAGGTCAACTTAGAGCATGGAGGATTCCTTCTAGCATAGACGGCACCTTGTGGCCATGGGTCCGTGGGGTGCCAACATAAATAATAGAGGGCATTGTGACCTTGGACCCATAGGGTGCCAACATAAAGGATATACAGTTTCTTGCTAGCATAGAGGGAACCTTGTGGGCCTAGGGCCATAGGGTGCCAACATAAAGCATATAGAGATTTTTGCTAGCATAGAGGGAACCTTCTAGAACTAAGTCCATAGGGTGCCAACTTAAAGCACATATAAATTCTTGCTAATATGAAAGGCACCCTATGGCCCCAAGAGCGCTAGCAAAGATCATATAGGGTCTCTTACTAGCATAGAGAGCGCTCTATGACCCTAGGTCCATAGGGCTCTAACATAGAGTCTCTAAAGAGGCAAGTAATCCACTCAATGTCCATAGGGTACAAATATAGAGTCTCTAAAGGGTCACTTAGGTCACTCAATGGTCTTCAACCCATAAAGTATTCTATATGTACGTAGTCAAGAACTCTCTTCAAGGACACCTTGGCCACCCTATGGCCTTAGGGACATAGGGTCTCAACATATACAATATATGGTTTTTTAGGATAGCACCCTATGGCCCTAGGGACACAGGGTTTCAACATAGAGAATATGGTGTTTCTTACTAGCATATAGGGCACCCTAGGGCCATAAGGTTTCTTCCTAGCATAGACAACACCTTGTGGTACTAGCACCATAGGGTGCATACATGAAACATTATGGGTTTATATTAGCCTTGAGGGCACCTAGTTGTGGCTCTAGGGCCATAGGGTTCCATCATAAATCATATTGAGGTTTTTATTAGCATAGAGGGACCCTATGGCCCTGGGGACATTGGGTGCTTATATAGAGCATGGAGGGCTACCTTGCGACCCTAGGGTTATAGGGTGCTAGCATTAAGCATAGAGGGTTGGCTAGCATAGAGGACACCCTATGGCCCTAGGATCATAGAGTGCCAAAAGAGAGCATATAGGGTTTCTTACTATCATAGAGAGCACCCTACGTCCCTGGGGCCATAGGGTGTCAACATAGTCCCATGGGGTGCAAACATAGAGCATAGAGGGTTTCTTACTATCATGGAGAACACCTTGTGTCCTTGGTGCCATAGGGTGCAAACATACAGCATGGAGGGTTTCTTGCTAGCATAGAGAGAACTCTATGGATTTGGGGCCATACAGTGATCCAAGCCTATCACAAATTTTTGTTTATCATATTTTGTTGGTTTTCCTTGCTTCTAGAGGTTTACAATAAAAGAAAGAGTGAGAACAACCTCTTGGAAAAAATTTTAAAAAATGATTTTTTCTTGACTAGTTCACCGGAGGTGAAAGGTAGAGGGAGAACCTAGTGGTAAAGGGAAGGGAAAATATGTAAATGTGAAAAGAAAAGATATGATGTGGTTGTGGAGCCATGCACCCATGATTCAAGGGTCATGAGTGGCTCATATCATCATGGCTTTGGAGCCATATGATAATTCAAACAAATGGGACCCAAGTGGAAGACTTGGTAAAGGAAGAAACCAGGCACATGATTTTGTTGAATTTTTAAAAAATACTTCCACTCCGATCCAAGAAAAGTTGTCTTCATCAAAGTTGTAACTAACGAGCTGAAGATTCTGGCCATATTTTTTTTATAATTTTTGCATCTACAGTCTAGGAGATATGGCCAAAATGGTGGACGGCAGTTTTTTCAACTGTGGTGGAGACCACCCCCCTACCTTTACACACACACACCCTTCCTTTTCCACATTGAGACCTTCTTTTAAATCAGCCATTAGTCTTCTCACCCTCCTCTCCTTCCTCCTCTCTCTCAAGCTCAAAAACCCATCAAAGTTCCTCTTCTAATCACCTCTCAAGTCATGCTTAATCTTGTTGTAATTCATAAGTTCTCACTCAACCCCTTTCTATTATTACTAGATATGTATTGATTTTATGTAGATTCTTTACATTTTAAAATAAGGAAGCTCTTGGACTCAAGCTATGGAGGAAGGAGTGAAGACAACACAAGTGATGATGGAGCTAATTGGTCAACAAATCACTTGGAAGGAGCTTCTTCATTGGTTGAATGTCCCTAGTCAAGCTTCATTTGTACAAATTACACTTGTATCTTAACCTCACTCTTAATCACTCTCTTTCCTATATAAAGAGGCCTTCCCCTTTGTAATTTCAAGCCTCCCTCATCCCATTGAGCCTTTGTATCACTCACCATGAGCCCATAAGCTCATTCATTCACTCTATTCTTGCACATTCTAGAGTGCAAATTGTTTCATGCTAGTAACCTCTCCTCCTCTTACTTATGTTAATTAAGAGAAATGTTTTATATGCGTGTGAGAGTGCTTGATGTGATCTTGGCTAATCCTTGAGTGATTGTTTGGTAATCTATATGCTATTTTTGTTGGGAGTGTTTGAAGTCATCCATTCCTTGTACACACACCACGGTTAATGCTTCATTCATAGCGATCTCTCTCTCTCTCTCTCTCTCTCTCTCTCTCTCTCTCTCTCTCTCTCTCTCTCTCTCTCTCTCTGTCTTCCTGTAGCGGTCCTAGTTCACGCTTCCAAAACTAGGTGGTGCCCTCATCTCATTTCCCTTGTGGCGCAATGGAGTTTTTTTTGGTGTAGAGGCCGCCATTCCAAATTTCCTTCACCAACGGTTTTAACAAAGAGCATAAAGGGTAATTTGCTAGCATAGAGGATAATGTACACACACACACATACACACTATTACACTATTGTCTCTATGCAAACAAAAATTGTTGTATCTAATAATAGGTCACTATATTCTTCAATAGATTGAGGACATATGAGGATAAAAGGAAGAGAAGAGTGAGTGCCAGAAACCAAGATATCTTTGAGTGTATAGAAGCTCAAATGTACTCCATTATAGAGCTTGAAAAAAACTATTTACTTACTTTCCATTTAGCATAACTCTATGATAGCTACATATGTCATGAAGCCATTCAAAGTGTACATTGTAGTACTATATCATTTATCAAGGTACCCTTTGATATTTGAAGGCGATTGGCAGCATGGCATTACTTCTTGCCACAACTTCCCATGTATTGTTTTAAATCTAAGATTTTGTCATCAATGTTAAATTTAAGTAAACAAATTACTGCAATGTTTGCAGAAATGGTTTCAAATGTGTTTGCACATCCATGGGCGGATAAGCATGCACATACACACACACACAAAAACACACAAAAAAATTAAAACACACCCTCGATTGAAAATCCAAGATATATCTACACATGTCTGTACTCCTTTGTGCATGCACACCATGCATACACACGCAATCACTCACTAAAATGTCAGTAAGAAAAGCTAAAGATTATAGCTAAGTACACTTCTAATGGACATGCGCATGCACACAGACAAAGAAACATTGAGACATTTTAACATAGTGTATATGTATATTGGTATGTTTTTTACATCCGTACAAAACAAGAATTTAGGGTTTTGTCATAAATGCAATAGGGGTATATATACTATAAACTTGGCGATGGATTTAAATACATATGTCCCATGGACACACCGTCTATATGTCCCATGGGCACACCCTCTATATTTATAGATACATGCATATTCACAATAAAATTTTTGTAGTGAATTCAATTTGAGAACATATTCTAAATTTCTATGATTATAAAAAAAGGCATTGTGCGAGATGCTACTTGTCAAGATAAAACTCATTTGTATTGAAATAGAGATTTCGTCTCTCTCTCTCTCTCTCTCTCTCTCTCTCTCTCTCTCTCTCACACACACACACACACACACACACACACACACACACACACACACACACACACACATACACACACACACACACACACAGGTTGAGCACTCTCAAAATCCAACAGCCTCTCTAACAAATGATAAGATGTAGAGAGAAAGAGAGAGAGAGACGAGACAAGAGACACACCATATACGCTCCCAAAGACTGATTCATATTGAGGACAAGATACAAATATATAGGTGAGACCAAGTTGAGTAGAGTGAGCCATTTATAGCTCCAACACCCCCACTCAAACAAAGGTCTCTAGCTTTGGATGAAAAAACCCTTGGGGAGTTCAAGGGAAAAACCCAAGCCCCTATACAATGTGAAAATATGAACCAGCGATGATGATGTGAAAGTGAATTGTGCATATATGTACAAATATTCAAGTGACTTAGAGATCACAATGTGCAAATGTGGAGTGTGCATAGTGCATGGTACCTAAAATATTACAATGTCATATGTACAAAGTTATTACAATAGCAAAGAAGCTAATCTAGAAAGAGTGAGGTCGAAGCAACTCCAAGCTCCGAGCGCAAGAGGATGAAACGTGACTCGTTGAGGCCTTTGGTCAAAATGTCTGCAATCATCTGGTCACTTGGACAGTGTTCAACCATAATGGTTCCTTTGCGTACTTCATACCTGACATAATGATAATGGACAACAATGTGCTTTGACTTATTATGTTGAACATAGTCTTTTGCAAGACTAATAGCACTTTGGTTGTCACACCGCAAGGGTGTGCTAGAAAGAGGAGAGTGACCAATATCAACCAGCATTTGTCGAAGCCAAATCAACACACGAGCTGCAAGTGATGCCGCAACATATTCTGACTCAGTCGTAGAAACTGCAACACAACGTTGTTTCTTGCTAGTCCAAGAAACAAGACAACCATTTATAAAGAACCAATTTCCACTAGTAGATCGCATAGATAAATGTGAGCTTGCCCAGTCTGCATCTGTGTGACCCAAAAGAGAAAGAGATTGCATAGAATCCGATGTGAGTTGTCGTTGATAGACTAAACCAAAATCTGTAGTGCCTTTCAAGTATTTCAACACACGCTTTGCAGCAGACCAATGCTTAAGAGAAGGACATGCAAGATGTTGTCCAAGATAATTAGCAGCAAACAGAATATCAGGACGAGTGTTCATGCCAACAAACTGAAGACATCCAATCAAGTTAGCATAAGGTTGATTTGTGACAAGTTGACCGCCATTGTCAGAAGTGTTCTTCATAGAGCTCGCAAGACAAGGTGTGTTGGCTGAATGTGCAGATTCCATACCAAATTTTTGAATAGTATCTGCAATAAACTTTGACTGTCGAAGGAATAAAATACCTTTTGTACGGTTCCGTTGGATTTGAATGCCAAGACACAAGTGAATCTCTCCAAGATCCACCATATCAAATGCAGAAGACAACAACTTTTTCACTTGTTGAAGAAATCCCAAATCATTGGAAACAAGGATGGTATCATCCACATAAAGAGCAAGAATCACAAAACTGCTACCTTGGCGTTTTATGTATAAGTTGGGGTCTGACGAGCAAGAGATGAATCCTTTAGAGGTGAGAAAAAGATCAAATTTTGTATACCAGGCTCGCGAAGCTTGTTTGAGACCATATAGTGCCTTATGGAGTTGAGCAAAAAGGTCTTCTTTACCTGGAATAACAAACCCTTCTGGTTGTTCCATATAAATTTCCTCTTCCAAGTCACCATTAAGAAAAGCAGTTCGCACATCCATTTGATGAGCTTCTAAATCAAATTGAACAGCAAATGCCAATAAAACTCGAACACTTGTAATGCGAACAACTAGTGAAAAAGTCTCTTGATAATCAACACCAGCTACTTGGGAGTAACCTTTTGCAACTAAACGCGCCTTGAACTTGTCAAAAGATCCATATGCTTTTACTTTTGTCTTATACACCCACTTACATTTAATAGTTGTACGACCAGGAGGTAATTCAGTTAGTATCCATGTACCTTTAGAGATAAGAGAATTGTACTCTGCTTCCATAGCCTCTTGCCATTGATCCTTTTGTGGTGAAGAGATAGCTTCATCATAAGTAATGGGATCTTCGGAAGTAGAAAAAGCATTATCATCAATATCGTCATCATAAACATGACATGAGCCATGTTCAAAATCAATAGGCAGATCAACAAAAATATCAATATCATCATTGGCAACATTCGGAATGGATGGTTGTGAAGAGGAAAGTTGCTCTATAGGAAGATTTTCATCTTGTGAAAGAAATGGAAAAGCTTGAAGCAATGATTTAGTATCATCAGAATCATCCATGGACCATGAGCCTCCCATAAGCTGTTCGTTAAAAGTAGCATCACGATTCACAATTACTTTCTTGGAGGAAGGGTCATAGAATTTGTAGTTTTTGGAAGTGTCAGAATATCCAATAAAAATAACTTTAAGACCAGGAGCATCAAGCTTTGTTCGTGTTTCTTTGGGAACATGAATATAAGCAATACATCCAAAGGTTCGAAAATGAGATACAGAAGGAATGTCACCTGTCCATGCTATGATGGGTATCTTACCAGAGGGTGCAGTAGTAGGAAGATGATTCTGAATAAATACTGTTGTCAAAGTAGCTTCAGCCCAAAAAACACGAGATAAGCCAGAATGAATCAGCATACATCTTACAGCATTGAGAATAGTGCGATTCTTTCGTTCAGCAACACCGTTCTGTTGAGGCGAATATGGAATAGTGTGTTCATGATGAATTCCACTGTCAGCACAGTAACTCACAAACTCTCGAGAAACATATTCACCTCCATTGTCACTACAAAGCTTCTTAAGGCGACGACCAGTTTGAAGTTCCGCAGCCTTGTGGAATTGTTTGAAAACAGATAAGGCTTCAGATTTTTGTCTAAGTAGAAATACGGTCGTATACCTTGAGAAATCATCAATGAAAGTAATGAAGTAGCGATATTGTGATCTCGAAGAAGGTAGAGGTCCACATATATCAGTATGAACAAGATCCAATATGTCATGAGAATGAATTGTATTTGAAAGAGGAAAGGGTTTGCGATTGTGTTTCCCAAGAGCACAAAATTCACAAATTCCCATATGAGGATGGGCTTTAAGATCCATGCCATGAACAAGATCACGACGTTGAAGATCAAGGAGTTTTGAGAAATCAGCATGAACAAAACGGTGATGCCATACTTTGCAATCATGATCACCTGGAGCAGTGACAACATTTGCTACAGCATCGTTGAGAGAGAGTTAAAACAAATTACCATTTCGAGGAGCAGTGGCTATAGTCTGCCCATCTTTCTCAATTCGGCATTTGGTATGATCAAATCCAACAAACAGACAAAGATCAACAAGTCTAGCAACTGAAAGAAGATTACGTTGAAGATCTGGTACATGTAATACTCCTCGCAAAATTTGAGTGGAAGAAGATAAGGTACCAAGATATAAATCTCCAATACCCTTTACTTGACAAGTATTATCATCAGCAAGATAAACAACACATTGAACTGGCAATGGATGATAGTTATGGAGCCACTTAGACTGATATGTCATATTTCTTGTGGCACCAAAATCGACAATAAAAAGTGATCCATCGCGTTCATGAAGTATTCTGTCTGGAGCAACTGAACATAGGATGCAGCTTGTTTCTGGTACAATGTTGTTTCGATGTTCAGTAGCATATGCTCTATTCCGATCTGTGTCGAATCACCGCTTATAACACATATGAGTGGGATGATTAGATCGTCCACAATATTCACAAGAAGAAGAAGAAGAGTCTCTAGATAAACGTGGTTGTTTTGTGGTAATATTGTGTTCTTCATCATATTGACGTGCCCAACAATCATCTTCAGTATGGCCATTTCTGTTGCAGTAACAACATTGCTTATTCGGAAATTTGAGACGAGAGAAAATATTACCGCGATGGCCACCTCTGCAGTTTCCTCGTTGAAATGGGCGCCTTCGAGCATAAAAAGCCCGTTCCATCTGTTGTGACTCAGTCTCCTCGTGTGAAATCATAGTTGTATCATGACTAGCATTACGACGTTCTTGACGTTGAGAGTATTCAATTAAAGACATGCAGGCTTGGTCGAAATCAAGACCATCTTTATTCAAGAGAATAGTAACAATGTTATCATAAGAAGAGTCCTTCACCGTATCAAGGAGAAGTGTAATCAGTTGCTTTTGTGGAACGGGATCACCGGCAGCAGCAAGTTGATTAATAATAGATTTGAAAGATTCAGTATGTCCCGTCATGGCAGTACCAACTTCATATTGTAACTTGTTAAGCAACCCTCTCAAATAAAGTATTTCTGTGACAGATTTCTTCTGAAAGTTTGCAATAAGGTACTTCCATACGTCATGGGAAGTAGGCAGTTCATACATATCAAGCAAAAGGGAATCAGTAAGAGCAGAAAGAATATACCGACGAGCTGCTTTATCACGTCGTTGCCAATCCGTATAGACAACATTCCAATCTTCAAATATAGGTCCTTCAGTGATAAGCACGTTATCATTATCTGTATCAACAGGCTGAGGCGGACAAACACGATTTCCAAGAACAACATCGGAGAGTTCATCGCCTTCAAGAATTAACAACATCTTTGCTTTCCAGCCTGGAAAACCTTGACCTTGGAAAGGAGGAACAGAACGCTGGCCAGAAGGAAAGCCGTTGACGAGAATATTCATAGCCATATCTTGTTGCGAGAAGACGTATAAGATAAGATCGCAGAATTTGCACACCATATATGGTGAAGGACGCAATTGAGAATGAGAGAGATATGAGGACTGCGTTCTGTCAACGATAAAAGTAAGAAGGATGCTCAAGGAACTTCCAAAGATGTGAGAGACGTCACCCAAAAAGGGCAGGGTAAAGGAGACGTTAATAATAAAAGAGTCCTCAAAATAGAGTGGCGTGAGACGCAAGATTGACGGCCACAATATGAATAGCAAAAAGCTAAATCTTCTCGAAAAAGTTAACGCCAAAATAAGCAAAACGATCGCGGACGCTTCACGAAGAAGTAGGACGAAGAAAGCTGTGTCAAGCTCAATTACAGTAAAAATAGCATAACTTTCTGCTGCAAACTCCGGTTGACGCAAACTTAGAACTCAAATCGAAGAGCTCGAGGAGACAAACAAGTTTCTCCAAATTTTGATCAAAAGAGCAAGAAAAATTGAGATGAAATTCAGGGTGTCATCAACAAGAAAACGTAATCAATGATTAGATTGATTAGCAATAAACGTCACACAAAACACTAATCATATTCTTCTTAACACAAAACAACCACAGTTAACAAGAATCAATGCTCAAAATGAAAATTTGTAGCAATTTTTGAATCTTACATGCAAATCGCATACACATACTCTTTTGTCACCATGAATTGAATCGGCGCATGATCATTACTGCTCTGATACCATGATAAGATGTAGAGAGAAAGAGACAAAGAGACGAGACAAGAGACACACCATATACGCTCCCAAATACTGATTCATATTGAGGACAAGATACAAATATATAGGTGAGACCAAGTTGAGTAGAGTGAGCCATATATAGCTCCAACAACAAACACAGTGGAGAGGAGAGAGAGAGAGTAGATGAGAGAGAGAGAGAGGATATGGTTGCATACCACTGAGTAAATGAACAAAAAAATACTTCATCATTAGATTTTAGGACCTATAAAAACTTTACATGTTCACAATTTAGGTGTTTGCCCTAGTTGGACTGACCATAACAATCGCCCCCTTCAGCCATACTTGGAGTTATCATCATCATGTGTGTGCTTGAAATACGTTCTACACTCTCATGACACCACAATTTTTTGGTATACTCACCAACCGTGAGTTTTAGGTTTTCTCACAAACTGGTGCTACTACCAAGCTATCATCATGCGGGGTTTTTGGTTTACGCCCAAACCTTGGATTTAGGTTTACCCGTTACCTCATGAGAGTGGGTTACAAAAAAATTTGGGTCTTTTCATAATCCGAAGGTCTTACCACCAACATCATTGCACTGATCAAGGAGTGCCTCATCCAATATTACATTTATTTGGTTTCCCTTTCAGACACTCGCAAACACATAACATGCATGTGGATTCTACATCAGTATTTACACAACATACAAAGAAAGAGAAAATGTGCTTTTGCCAAATGCACATCATCGATAATAAGTGGACTATTGGGATCTTGCATGAACAATCCCTGCTACTTGAGGCAGCCACCACCACTCACAAGTATTGTTGCTTGTGGTCTTCATGTCACTTTTGAAGTGTTGTGAGAATAATCACCAATTAAGTGCATTTCAAAGTTTAAAAAATTGAATAAAGTAAAAGAAATTTTTCATATATGCTTGTAGCGACTTCATGAATGGCGTATGTGATGTGTGTGTCTTCTCAAGAACGTGTGATGTTGCTGTTGTTGTTGGTTGAGCGACTGCTCTTGGCTAGTGTGTTGGCTAAAGTTTTTGCATGTCACGTAGCTATTGAATTTATGATGGACTTGTCCTCATAGTCCACTTTAATGTGAGTCCTCTACAAGATTTCACAAACTTTGAAGTTGTGTTGTTAGAAGCTGGACACACCCCACGGCATCTAACTATTCAGAAGATTATTCTTTTTGTACTTATTCATTCATTGAGGAAAACCTGATTTTTCACCTTGTAATTATTCATTCATTTAATGTGAGTCCTCTACAAGATTTCACAAACTTTGAAGTTGTGTTGTTAGAAGCTAGACACAGCCCACAGCATCTAACTATTCGGAAGATTATTCTTTTTGTAATTATTCATTCATTGAGGAAAATCTGATTTTTCACCTTGTAATTATTGGGACTTACAAAAGTTTCCAGATTTTATCCCAGTTTTGATAGTTAGATTGAGTAGATGGTTGATTTTGGAACTTTAGGGTTTGAGAAATTGTAAGGTGTATATACCACTTTTTGACCTTAACGAAGGACCTTTTGTCATTTTAAAAACAAGTTTTTCAAGTCTGTGAGTGAGCGTACTGTGTACAAGAGAGAAAGTGTGAGCTTCATCTTGATGCTACGTGTGCTCCGGTGGTCGGAATCGAGTGCGGAGAAGTGCAGTGTGTTTCCCCCGACGAGAGCTACGCGCCGATACCTACATTGCGCGTGTATGGTCCGGTTTTGCGAGCTCCTTCTACGAGCTTCATCGGGTGTTTTGGGTGAGCATACGTTGTCCGATTTTGCATTGCAGCATATCCACGCGTTCACATTGAGTAGAACTACATATTAGGCTCTTTATATTTTGGAAACGAAGACCTGCAAATTTCGGCCAGACATCCTACGTGTTTCTGCATCAGGTGTTTTGGGTCGGAATTTTGGTTCATAGACCTTAGAGAAAGTGACCTAGTGGTATTAATAGGGTCTCCTTCAAGTTCTATGGTGTTTTGAGATTGTTTGATGGGTGTTCGGCTCTAGAAAGCGTCGTAGGAAGTTTTCTCTTATGCACTCTTGAAGGCTGTGACTTAGACAATTGGTAGAGACCTCTGTAGGAATTAGTTAAGAGTCGGTCGAGTGTAGGTTGACACGTTATGCTTGCTTCCACGCGCCTGCGGGTCGAGCTTCGTCCTTAGCTTACATAACATGTTAGGTGAGTTCTCGCTGTGCTGACGCCCGTCGCGGCATATCCATCCAACATTGGCGTCGTTGCTGGGGATGATAACCTTAGGTAGGTGACCGAGACTAATCCTTGAGGATTGGGATTTTTGGCTTGCCAAGAGTCTCGCTTTACATTTAGATAGGATCAGAGGGTGGAAGACTCTCTAGGTCTTAGAGGGAGTCTAGGAAGCGTGTGTCTGTCCTAGATCCTTCAACTTAGGTAGATTAAATAGACCAAGATAGTTTTAGGTAGTAGTCGAGTTCTAGAGTAGGAGTTGGAGTGGTAGAAGAGGTGAGAGGAGAGCTTGAGAGTCTGGAGAGGCCAAAAAGCAACCAAAAACACCATTATCACCATTTCACATGATAAGTAGGAGTAGATTAAGTAGGACATCATGATCAAAATCTAGAGCATTTCATGCATGCACACTTGCTTGGTAAAGTCATTACAAGTTTGTAAAAGACGCAAAAAGACACAAAAGTGTGTTTGAAATGTAAAGAATGAGGATGCAAGAGAGCTACACAAGACAAGCACAAAGCACACAGAGATGGAAAGCTTCTTCTTCTTCTTCACAGAAAAGAGAGTACAAAATGACTAAGTGCTAAAGCTGAAAAGTAGCACATATGTACATGCGATCACTAAGTGTGAACTCGCTGGAAGCGTACTAGGCTGGCACTATAAGTGTAGTCCAACTGTAGAATCACTGGCAGAGATCCTCCGTGTCGGTCACCTAACGCGCCAGTGAGTAAATGCCGTAAGCGGCCAAGACCCGTAGTGGATGCCAGCTCAAGGTGTAGAGCTCGACATCTCAACATGAAAGCCTAATTGAAGTCCAAAAGTTACTGTGAGTGTTTCTGATAGATCTACAGAGCATCACAAGCATTTTTCTCTGAAAAAAAATTTATTTTAAGCCAAAAGACATCATACGCATAGGATGTCTACAAGCTTATCTGGGAGGAATTTTGGGATTCTGAGTTGACCAGTGTGTTTAGAAGGTAGATTTTACCCTAATTTCAATTGGAAAGTGGAAATTTGGCCATATCTTGACAGGATAAGGGCAGATAAACTGAAATTGCCAGACATCCTACCCAAATAGTGCCAAAACATTATTTTGAGATCAAAACCATAAGAAGGCTGCATGAGCATGTCTTGCATGATATATTGAGTGACTGAAAGGGGTTTCACGTCATTTGGGTGAGAAAATTGGGTTCAAAGCGGACTTTAGCACTTTTGACTGAAAAAGGCAAGAACAGCTGAAATTTGGGACTTTTGAAATCCAAACCAAAATCTAAGCATACCACTGGGTTACTGACATCAAGGGGAAGCTGTGGGACAAGTCTGGGGTCAAACAGGCCAAAAAGACATCCTACGCGTAGGATGTCTAAAGAGTGATTCTGGACTCCAAACTAAATTTTGAGTATACCAAAGTGATCAGCAACTCAAAGGGAGCCTGGGCTTTGAGTTTGAAGCCATTGTGATGAAAAAGATATCCTATGCGTAGGATGTCTAAAGCAAGAAATTGAAGCCAGACTTTGACTTTGAGCATAGTAAGGTGTTGTATAGCCTAAGGCAAGCCTCCTAGTCAAATTTGGTCCAATTTGGAGTTGATTTGACTTAGGAATTCATCAAAACAGACATCAAGATTTTGAAACAGATTTTTTATCATTGACCAGCTAATCGGTGTCCAAACCAAAAAGTAAAAGCAGCTGTAGGCTCAGCACAACAAGGGGAAACCACAGTGCAAAAATCCAGGCAAAACACAGCAGGAGACATCCTATGTGTAGGATGTCTATTGAGGCATTCTGCAAAGAAAATTTACACTAATGCCTATGAGTCAAGAGGAGAGCCTATCATAGTGCCAAATACCACCGATGGGACAAGTGACGGGTTCCAGCCTAAAATATTGGCAGAAATGGATAAGGACTGTAACGGTCTAGACGATCTGTGGAAGCAAATCCGTGAGGCCAACGAGGCTAATAGGATGAGTAACCACATGAATAGCACGAGAAAAGAAAAGAATGTAACCTTACCTCCTATTAAAGAATTTGAGGCAAGGTTGCAAATGAACTTTGAGATACATTCACACGGGGGAGACCAAGGATCAATTAGTTCGGGGTACAGCCAACCACACTCGCTTAGAACTTTACCCTCTTACCTAGGAGAGTATGAAGCTAAGTCGAAAGTGAGAGCAATCCCATCTCAAAGACTTTCTTCTACCAAGGTGATGGATTCGCAAGGATTGATTGAGTTGTTGTCCACTCCGGTGGCATGCACAACCACGTTAGCAGAACTCCTAAGGTTAAGGCCAAACATGTGGACCACAGTAGGTAAATGCCTAGAAAACTTTGGAGTGAAAGACCCCACCTTGAAGCTGCAAGAAGGGATCAGAGAGTTGGACAGGCCAGTACCATTGAATAAGGTTGGAGAATATTGCGAGGGAGAAGATGGAAACACCACGCTACCAGTAGAATTCCAAGGGGTAGTTTCCAAAGCTATTCTTGACAGAGTGGAGCAGGAGTTGCTATCGCCACCAAGGAAATCTGGAAAAAATGGGAAAAACCAGCTTTGAGGGCTACCAGAATGAAACTGCAATTGGCAGATGGATTCATGGAGAAGCCTCTAGGACTCTTAGAAAAAGTGACTGTCACTTCGTGCGGAATTGAGTATGAGCATACATTTGCAATAGTCGATTTCGACAAAAAGAACAATTATGAGATCATCTTGGGACGACCATTAATGCGACAATTGAAGATGGTCCAAGATTGGGGTTATGACCACATATACCTCACACATGGCGAGACAACAACTAAAATACACCTGAAAGACCATAGTTACAAAGATGTGAACCAAACACCTATGGAAGAGTTTTATTTGGCTAGAGTAGCAGGATCAGAACTACCAGCATGGTTAGGGCAACCAAAAGAGCTATGGATGTGCGGAGCTTCACATTGTGGAAGCATAAGAAGAGAGGAATGCATCTTAGAAAGAGCAATTGAGGACAAGGAGTATATTCCGGAACCTTTCCTTGAAGATGCCTTGGAACCTCTATAATGGGAACACATACTAGCAACATTGGATGTCTGTACCATTACCGACAGTCCAACAACAAAATTTTGCGATAAGGATGGCTATGATATGTTACCCTATTACATGGTAAGCGTTTTACCAGGATAAGAGATAGTAGAACCACCAGAACAAGAAGAGTTTTACAACTCCTCTGAACATTTGGAAGTAAATGATGATGCAGATAATGAGTGTTCAGACACCTCAAGTGAGCGTGGAAATGAAACCGAGAATATCAAGTTTTATGATTTTGCTAATCAACGCCCTAGATGCCAAGAACACTATAGGAGGAAACGAGCAGGAAACAAAGCGAGAGAGAACCTGATGCCCAGGATAAAAGGTAAAACTCACTATCTGATGCTTGTAAAAGCAAAAGATTGTGTAAAAGATCAAATATCAAGAAGATTCTTAAAAGATCGAAAAGAAAGAACGCGAGAAGAAATAAAACAGGTACGAAAAGCTAAAACCGAAACAAAATCACAAAAATCTCAAAAATAAATAAAAGAAACAACAAAAGACCAAGAGTGGACCAAACTGGAGCATAAACAGAAATACCAAGAACTGAAACGGTCTTTGAGACAGATATGGACTACTGAAGAAGATAGTGATGGTAAAGGGGAGTCAGAAAAGGGGAACATGAATGTACCATCACACTATCAGAAATTTACTATCCAGGACAGAAAAATCATCATGACACCACCAACCAAGAATCTTACAATGGGCCTGAAAATACAAAAAAGATAGACCTCACAGAACCAGGTGAAAAACCTCAGCCGGTCTATATAGCTAATGATTTAGAGCCTGAAGAAGAAGAACGAATAACACAACTTCTCAAGAAGTATAAAGATGTGTTCATTTGGTCCTATAAAGACCTCAAAGGAGTTGATCCATTGATATGCCAACATACAATTCCTTTGAAATCGGATGCAAAACCTAGCAAACAACGTCCTTATACATATAATGACACATTTGCTAAACGAATCAAAGAAGGGATTGATAAGCTGATGAAAGCTGAATTCATCTATGAAATCGAACATACAGATTGGGTGTCACCCATTGTGGTAGTTCCCAAAAAGAATAGAAAACTGGGAGTGTGTGTAAACCTCAAAAAGGTAAATGCGGCCACCATAAGGGATAATTATCCCTTACTTATCACAGAACATGTACTTGAGCGAGTGGCCGGAAAACGGGCTTATTCCTTTCTGGATGAGTTTTCAGGATACAACCAACTGGCAATAGAAAGGGAGGATCAACAAAAACAACGTTTGCCACAGAATGGGGGATTTATGCGTATCGAGTTATGCCGTTTGGCTGAACTAATGTCCCAGCCACTCTCCAAAGGTTAATGACTCACGCATTCAAAGAATACCTAAGAATATTTTTAGAAATTTACATGGATGACCTATGTGTACACTCTCTTCTACAAGAGGAACATATTGACCATTTGCAAAAGGTCTTTGAAAAGTGCAGGACATATCGAATCTGTCTTAACCCGGAAAAATGTGTGTTCATGGTTAAGCAAGGACGAATCTTAGGACACATTGCCTCAAGAAATGGAATAACCACTAACCTAGACAAATTCAAAGTCATTGTAGACCTACCCAAGCCTACTAATGCGAAACAAGTGCAATCCTTCATGGGACACTGCGGATATTATCGAAGATTCATATACATGTATGCGATTATCACACAACCTCTGTATCGTTTGCTAGTCAATTTTGAGTGGACCAAGGAATGTGAAACTTCATTCCAAAAGCTGAAGGAAAACCTTATATCAGCACCGGTACTAAAGGCACCAAATTGGGAAAAGATATTCCATGTGCACATTGATGCTTGAGCATATGCCATTAGAAGTATTCTGGCTCAACCTGGAGACGGAACAATGGATTTTCCGGTTTGCTATGCGAGCCAACAGTTAAACAGTGCAGAAAAGAACTACACAACAACCGAGCGGGAAGGGTTAGGAATGATTTATGCTGTAAAGAAATTTCGGCATTATTTGCTTGCAAACAAATTTGTGTTCTTCACAGATCATCAAGCTCTTTTGTATCTGGTAAATAAACCTTGCAATACAGGGAGAATCGTACGCTGGTTTATTATATTGCTAGAAATTGACTTCACAGTGGTGGTCAAAAAGGATAAAACCCATCTACAAGCGGATCATCTTTCAAGGATACACAACGGGGAAGCTCCTGAAGGAGTAGATGGTGACATACCAGATGCTTATCTTTTTAATATTGAAATTGTTAGCATTCTTTCCTTTGGAAGTGGGTTTGATAATACGGAATGCAGATCCAAACATCAAACAATTCGACAAACAAAAAACTTCAAGTTGATAGCAGGACGACTGTATCATCTTGGATCGGACCTAATCCTACGATTATGTATAAATCCGGAAGAATTCGAGTGCTACCTCGAAGAGGCACATGTCCAGGGTTGTGCATTTCATTGTTCAACAGTGAAGACACACCAAAGACTGAAACAGTTAGGGGTCTATTGGCCAACTATGTATGCGGACACACATTCTTATGTTACCAATTGTACTATATGTAGTGCCAAACAACCAGTGGATCACGCAACTTTGTTTCAGGTAAACATAGCACCTGCATGGAGTCAATATATCATTGACTTCTTAACCACCAGAACGTTCCCCGAGGACATCACAAGAGCACGGAAAAAAGCTATAGAGCTAGAAGCTCGTGACTTTCAGTTAATTGGCAACCAACTCTATAAGCGAGGTAAGGACAATCAACTTAGAATCCGTGCAAGTGAAAGCGAATACCTGCTGATTTTAGAACATGCACATAGCGGAATAAGTGGAGGCCATTTTTTGAGCGATAAGACGGAAAAAAATTTCTTAACCCATAGGAATTTGGTGGCCTACATTGCACATGGATGTTGAAGAGTTTGTAAAGCGTTGTGACGCATGTCAACGCACCAAGGTGCCAATAAAAAGAGATGAGATGCCATTACGGCCAATGATTGGAGCAAGAGCATTTCCAGAATGGGGCATTGATTTTGTGGGACCTATATCACCCCCTGCATATCTCACCCATACCCAATATATCATTGTGGCTACGGACTATCTCACAAAATGGGTCAAAGCCAAGGCAACACAAAAAGCTGATGCACGCACCACTGCACAATTTTTGTATGAGAATGTTTTTGTACGTTATGGGTTACCAATAGAAATTGTCAGGACCACGGAACACATTTTCTCAATGAAGTCACTGAATATCTGCTAGAGGAATTCATGGTCATACATAGGAAATCTGCACCATACCATCCACCACAGGCCAATGGGCAAGCTGAGGCCACAAATAAAACACTATGCACAGTTCTCACTAAAATAGTGTTAGAATCAAGAACAGATTGGGATCAGCACCTACACTCAACACTATGGGCATACAGGGTAGCTTACAAAACATTGATAGGAACTGCTACAAACGGAAACGTCGCGAGCCCTGCAATATAGCAAAAACAATATACTACAAGCCATGAAATGAACAAATATGCATACCTTGAATCACACAGCACATAATCCAAGCTGTACACGAACAGGGAGAGACAAAGAGCAAGACAACGCATGTGTAGGCGCACCTCCTAGAGCGGAGTGCTATACCTGGCACGGCGAGAGATAAGAGAGGAGATATGAGAAGAGCAACACAGACACTGGGTGCAATCTCCCCCCGTTCAAGAGTGACCATTTCCCTCTTGCACGTATTTCATTTATAGATTTCTTAAATGGTCAAATTGAGTACAAACTGGCTGGCCGGTCATAAATGGCCAAAGCTCATAAAAGAGCACTTGAATAATAAAATGTACAATGTATATACTTTCATTCGCATAGGCCTAGCTCGGTCCTTGTATTTTTCCACCTGTCAGCTGCAACAAATAATAAAATATCAATTCCATAACATACCTCTCCGTTGGAAAGCAACTATCCTCAGTTGGGAAGATAGAAATCTGCAAATAATATGTGTCAAAAACAATGATTAGAAATCTGTATCAAATAGTAACAAAATTCATAAAATTAGACAATATTGCTTATGCCTGCTGTCATCTACATACTACCTATTCTAGTGTCCCATACCACTAGAATAAGCAGTATATGTCATACCCTGATGAATCAGGATATCATTGGTCACACTCATCATTCAATAATCTGTTCTCATCATTCTCAAGTTCAATACTACCAACATATATCCATTCCAATTTCAAATCCAAACATCTGTCAACATGTACTCATTTCCAATCCAAATCCAAATATCCTGTAATTTGTGTACCCAGGTAACAAAATCATACCAGTCACAGTGGTGGCCAGCCACTGCAGCATGATTTTGTGATCGGTGTTGCCTCATCTGGCGAGTATACACCAATAAAACGTGCTGCCTAAATCGGCAAATCTTCACTAATGCTGCCGAAATCGGCGAATTTGCATTTGGTATAAGTTTAAAAATCATGAATCTGCAATTTGTCAATGTGCTGCCTAAATCGGCGGATCTGCACCAGGATGAGTATCTAGACACTGCCTAAATCGGCGAATCTGTGTGTCAGTGACCAATGGACTAGGCACAGACGAAAACGTCGCGAGCCCTCCAATATAGAAAAAACCATATACTACAAGCCATGAAACGAACAAATATGCATACCTCGAATCACACAGCGCATAATCCAAGCTGTACACGAACAGGGAGAGAAAAAGAGCAAGACAACGCACGTGTAGGCGCACCTCCTAGAGGGGAGTGCTATACCTGGCACGGCGAGAGAGAAGAGAGGAGAGATGAGAAGAGCAACACAGACACTGGGTGCAATCTCCCCCCATGCAAGAGTGACCATTTCCCTCTTGCACGTATTTCATTTATAGATTTCTTAAATGGTCAAATTGAGTACAAACTGGCCGGCAGCACTTGAATAATAAAATGTACAATGTATATACTTTCATTCGCATAGGCCTAGCTCGGTCCTTGTATTTTTCCACCTGTCAGCAGCAACAAATAATAAAATATCAATTCCATAACAGGAACAACACCATACAACATGGTGTTTGGCCTAAATGCTATACTACCCATAGAGTTTTTAATTCCAACTCTTCAAGTAGCAAAAAGCTTAGAATGGATAGGGCATGAGCTCTCTTCAAGTGCTAGAAAGTAGCACATCACACCCGTTGAAAACATTGGGATGGACTATATTGCATGTACAGATACATCAACATATTTACCCACAAAAATTCTATGTGGTGACAGATGAAAGCACACAACACCCAATGATGTTGGGGCAACCTTGGCAAAAAGAGTACAATGTGCAGATAGATTGGAAAGCAAGGGCAGTCAAAATTCAACATGCACATGAACAACAGGTGATAGACTTTGCTCAGCAATACCAGAATGATCAACTGCAAGCCATGCAATCACTGGAAACAAATCCAAAAGCACAAATGCCATCAAAGAACAACATGATAGCCGAGACCAACAATTAGGTAAAAGCCAACCATGCTACTTACAGACATATGAAGTCACCGGCCACAATGCAAAAATCTAGGCTACCAAAACAAGGAAAACAAGTATGGATCCGAAAGGATAGAAATGACATGGAAGACAAACAACAATGCAACAAAAGGATTCCACAGAAGCAGATGGTTCAACCACAAACCAAGGTCGTAAAATAGATATGGATCCCAAAGAAAATGCTTAGCCATAACCCAAATGTCACTCACATTTTGATACCAAAGCAAAAGCAAACGGAACTCCCTTCAGTACAAGCAACAAAGGAAGGCAGACAACTGCATTTCAAAAAGGAAAACCGACTTATGTGGATGCCAATCAACAACAAACCAGTGCCAAACAATGAAGTGTCAAACCATCTACAAAAACCGGCAGCAACAAAATACCAATGGAAAGCAAAGGCAATACGGCCCATAGCCATTCCGGCCCAGCCAATTCTCTCCTTCGACACAGCTACGGCTCTATCAACAATTTCGGCAAAGCAACTGTCTTTTGCAAAAAGAAAATTAAACAGAGAGCAGTAGAGTTACAGCTGCTACTTGCAAAGAAAACGGGAAACCTCTACGGCGAATGCCAATAAGCATCTTGCTTATTCTCTTCTCTTGCACAGCATTAATTTTTCCATGCATTGACCGAGTATGCATAAAGTAGGGCCATATTAATCGGCCAGGAATTAGCACAACTTTTTCAACCTATGCACGGCACATACTCCGAGGCGATACCTTGTCGTCTGGGAGGACTCCGGCTAGGAGGGGGGGAGGCATTCTCAAATGCGGAACCAATAACAGAAACAGCAAAAAAGAGCATGATTTTCGACTATTTTAAGGGTTGTTGTTAATTGAGAAATTTTCTGGAGTAACCCAAGTATATATGCCCTTATACCGCATGAAGCTACAGGTATATGCGGCCAAACGCCAAATCAAGCCCCTAGGTGTGTGTATATAAGTAGAAATAGCCATTTTTCAGGCAAAATATTAGTAAAACGGAGAAATCCGGCCATAAAAATTGCATGTGAGTGTATATAATGTGTTGCGGTGATGTTTGTAATTTATTATGATTTTTGGGATTTTCTGGGTTTGATTTGCTATTTTCCTTTTAATTTTGCTAATTTTCGGCAAAAAAACTTCAAAAATACAAAAAGCTGGTGAAAAACAGTCGTAATGAAAAAAACAAATATGGGGATGACCAGTGACTATAGGACAACCTATGGTACAGTGGGGGTGCAATTATGAGACTGGAGCGGAAAGCGTATTTTGGCCAGGTTTTGACCGAAATGCCAAATTTCTGGTAAACATAGCAAATGGAGTCCAAATCAAGAAATTTTTGAGCCTAAACTGCATCTCGCAAGAAGATAGGAGCACATGTCAAATTTCATGAAAAGTGGTTCGGGGACCTCCATTATAAGAAATTTTCACCTCATTTTTACCTCATTCTCACTATTGACTTTGTGGAGAGAGCTTCTGCCACCTAGAGCGGATCGACCTTCCAGCAGCTCCTACGACGCGCACGACTACCCGACGAGCTCCAGACATGAGAGGTAGGCTCACCACCTTGAGCTTTTCGCGCATGTTTGGCATTATGTCGAGTGTAGGGTCACACACAAAGCGGGCGGTAGAGACCTACAAGTAGACTTCATCAACAGCTTACCCGAAAGCAACAAGACTTCATCAGCAGCTTACCCTAGTCTAGGAGACCAGTCCTGGATGTCCAAAGGCAGTAGGTAACCATCGGGAAAAACCCTAATTCCCAGAAACCCGCAAGAGGCCACCAAATGGGAAATCGGCAAAACGGCGACCAAATGCTACCAAAATTCATGGGTAGAAGCATCTCAACATGCTCAACAATTCTATATGACCCGCATGACCAAAAAGTGACCCGAAGCGGCACTAAACTTCAGAAACAGCATCACACACACAAAGCGTCAAATTGCTCTTGCGGCCAAACCGCAAGCCCATTTACCACCAAACTTCACGAGCAGCTTTCCTAGACCATCAACAACCAAGTCCTATGGTGGTAGACCACCACAAATCATCAAAGGTTTGTAAATGCAACCACGGGTGCTTCTAGAGCGACAAATTGCCAAATGTTGCTCCGGTGAAGCCAAAGTCGACAAAAACCATACGGCAAGGATCCCCAAGGGATCGGGAAGCTATGGAGACCAACATCAAAAAATTTCATCACCAAAAAGCACTCCAAAAGTCAGAAAACGACTCGGAGGCTCTGAAATTCACACAGGGAGTTATTCTCTATCCATTTGACTTTTTTGTTGAAATTAGGCTCAAAAGGGACTTAGGGGGGCCAAGGGCAAGCACTGGAGCACCAGCAATGAAAAAATCACCAGGAGACATCCTATGCGTATGATGTCTCAAGGGAACTTTTGGACACAAACTCCAACATTTTTCATCATGCACATGTTCAGAATGACATTTACAAGCTATCCACCAAGATTCATCACATTTGGACCAAGTTTGACCTCATATGCATGGAAAAACACAAAGTTAGGACATAGAGGCAATAATGGGCCATAGACCTACCAAATCTTGTCCAAATCCAATGAAACTTGCACAACACATTCACCAACACATCAACAGCCAATCTGTGTGGTCAGAAAGGAAAAATGATGAAATAGACATCCTACGCGTAGGATGTCTATTTGACTTTTTTGACATGCAAGGGATGTTTTATCATTCCATATCCAATCACCTCATCATCAGGAGCCCATATATCAAGTTTGAAGCCATTCTAATCACTTTTGACCCCCAACACCTTCAAGATACACTTTTTGAGCCCAAAAACACCACACAAAGCCTTACAAGCATAAATCTTGTCCAAATTCAAATCCAAGAACATGGCCATGATCCATGGGCCAAGGACAACCCACAGAACAAGTTTCATGTCATTTTGATGAAAAAGACATCCTACGCATAGGATGTCTCCAGCATAAATTTAGCCTTCTATACAAAGAATGACATCATGGGAGCCAATACCATGGTGTAATAAGCCCATATACCAATTTTCAACCCATTTGAACATAAATTGCTACCTATGATGGACATTCTACCCAAATTGTGACCTAAAGCGTGAATCACCCCAAAAATCCACTTTTTGATATCCAAATTCAAATCCAAGAATATAGCCATGTTCCATGAGCCTTACACTACCTACATGTCAAGTATGAACCAATTCTGATAAAAAAGACATCCTACGCGTAGGATGTCTAGATGAAAATTTTTGGCCAGATTTGCACTGTGAGCACATGCACAGCTTCACAAGTTCCTTTTAAGATTTATTTTCAATTTCAAGTCATTTGGATAAGTAAAACTCAGTTTCGCAGCTAATATGGAAAAAACGCTAACTTTGGACTACTGAGTGCAACAGGGTCTATGGTAGCCTCGAAGTCACCGGCAAAGAGGAAAAGAATGACCATCAAGGATTATCTGGAAGAAGTGGAACCCTTCGTCATTCCAGAAGGAGCACTAAAGCCCACTAGCACATGGATACAAGAGGATCTGTTAGAGCCCAACGACCTAAAGATCTACCAAGGAGTGTTCAAAGACACTGAAGGCAATGTTATAGAGCTACCAATGCTGCCGAGAGAACTCAATGAGTTTGTATGAAGCAAGATGTCCGGCTACTTGGAGAAGATTGATCTCCATAACTACTTTGAAGCAATACCGGCAGGGGTGGACATTACAAGAGTCTGGGAGTTTGTGACAAGAATCAAAGAGGATGGAGTGGCCAAGGTAACAGATTTACAAGGCAGACCAGAAACAGAGATAATAATCACTGCGCGGGTTGTAGCCGATGCACTAGACCTCTCCAACGAGGGGGATAGTGTAACAAAAAGAAGGGATGAGGTCAAGGTGTACAAAGAGAAGAAGGTGAATTACACCTTTGAAGATATTGCCAAGCCAAGAGTGGCAATCATGAGCCAGTTATACAACCAGTACTTCCACATGTGCACAAAGAGGCCACAGAAGTACAGGATGCCGCTAGGTGCAATTGCCACAACGTTCACTTGGGCAATGACGAAAGGCACCCCAAAGATAATCAATTATGC
The DNA here is from genome assembly GCF_014529385.1 of Adiantum capillus-veneris. NCBI lineage: Eukaryota > Viridiplantae > Streptophyta > Polypodiopsida > Polypodiales > Pteridaceae > Adiantum > Adiantum capillus-veneris. Next base: position 59,043,636 of record NC_140931.1, read on the forward strand.
GGCATATATACATGACAGCCTACTAAAGATGGGCAACAAGAATCCAACCTATATAGTGCCAGGAGAACGGATCACCAAGGTGATTTATGGGGCACTACACGCAAAAGGAAGGTGGCCTGACCCCCTGTCTCAGAATGATTGGCTGAGAGTAAAAGAAGACAAGGAAGATGAGCCACAAAGAGCACCAAAGGTGGCAACAAGACTGAAAAGATGGCTAGAGCCAGTCTAAGAGGAGCTGCTCGAGGAGAAGAAAGGGAAGAAGGAGTTTGCTCAAGTGCCGGCCAAAGAAACGAGGTCACAGAAAGCGGCAAGACTAGAGAGGCTGATGGAGAGTTTTCAAGCGGAGAGATCCCTTAAGGGTGATTTAAGCGAACTCTGGAAGCCATCTCTAGAGTCTATGTCTGGATCATCCAGAAGAGTGCAAAGGGACCGATTTGAAGATTATAGCAAGAATTTTGAGATTCTTGATGCTGCAGCAGAGAAAATTCCACATGTCCCTTTCACAGAGGAAGAAGTACAACAAATACGGCAGAAACTGTTGGATGAGCAAGAGAGCCAGGAAAGAGAAAGAAAAACAAAAGTAGACAGGGACTTAAAGGGCAAACCTGCATCTTTACCAGCCAGCCCTAAACCCAGCCCACAGCCATCACCACCGCCCTCACCACCTCCTAGCAGCCCTCCACAAGAAGATAAGGAGGCTGAGGACAAACAAGAAGAAAGGCAAGCAGAAGAGCAAGAGCAAAGACAAGATCCTGAGCCAAAAGAAGAGGCCAAGCCTCAAACTGAGCAAAGAGAATTAGATGATTCTTACTATGCATTTTTGGACCTGCTAGCTGCAAGCTATACGAAGGAAGAAGCCGCCACAATCGCATTTGACTTGGCGAGGATAGGGCCTAAAGAACAGATGCAAGGCATCAGGCTAGTGGAGGTAAAAGAAATTTCTACAGACACAATGGACCTGCACCCGCCCTCCAATGACTGGGATGTGGTGATGACAAAGCTAGCCGGATTGAGAACACAATCCATGGCTTCAGAGAAAGAGATGACAACTCTCAAGGCCACTAAACAAAAGATCAAAATGGAAGTAGATTCTCTGCAGGCACAAAGCCAAAGGCAAAAGGAGAGAGAAGCTGACCTACAGGCCATCTTGGCAAGGGCACTACAAAACTGCCAAGCAATGGAAGAAGCAAATCAGGCAGCAGCAAAAAGAATGCAAGCAGCTGAAGAAGAGTGTCAGCAGCTCAGCAATTCACTGCTAGATGCCGAGAAAGAAAGAGATAATCTGACACTACAGCTGGTAGAAGAATCGAAATAAGTAGAAGCCATGAGAAACGCCAAGGAAAGAGCAAAAATAGATCAAGAAGCAAGCCAGTATGAGGTCTTAGAGCTCAAAGACCAACTCAAGGTCAAAGATCAGACCATCCAGAGGCTGCGAGCATCAACTGCTAGAGTTAGAGCTACTAGCTCGACTCAAATCATGACTGAGAGTCAACTCTATGAGGAGCAAATGCAAGAACTTCAGAAAGAGCTGACTCTAGAGAAAAAGCAGAGATTGATGATGGCAGAAGGTTCTATAGTCATGCAAACGAGAATGGAAGAGGGCCAAAAAGCCCTGCAAGAGGAAGTGGAAAGCATGAAGAGAAAGCTCGAGGAGGCGGAAAGAATAAATGCCGAACTTAATGACCTCCTCGTGAATATGGGCGGAGAAGCTGAAACGGAAAAGCAAAAACACCTCAGGCAAATTGAGGAGTTGAAATGCCAACAAGGAGGAGAGGCAGAGAGCACAGGGCCAGCCACCAATGAGGGCATTGACCAAGAAAATGTGGCAGACCCTGTGGAAACGCCTATGCAAGAGGAAATCCTAGTAGGATCCTCTCAAGAGCCACAGGATCTAACACAAGAAGAGGAAGAAAAATTGCGTAAAGCAATCGAGGTGGAGCTCAGGGAAACCACAAAGGAAGCCTTGGAGTGGGAGCAGAGGGTCTTCAAATCTATGACCATTCAGAAGATCGACGCCAGCAACCTTAGGCGCGAGTGGCTTCAACCCTTTCTCCCATATCCATTGTTGAAATATGAGGCAGCAACCATAAACAAGCGGATCAGAGAAGAGCGAGTTGTACCTCTCTACAATGCAGATACCTCAAAACCAGAAGGGGTCAAGCTTATTGTGGATTCTCAGCCAAAGTGGAGGAAGGCCTGGCTTACAAAGTACCCACAATACCTAATCCACTTGGTAGAGGCACCTAAAAATATCAGAGATAACCTCAGCTTCTGTCCTCTACCAAGGATTAGGACGTGGAAGGCGCACAAAATTTTGCAAAGAAGCCAACCCACTTGGCTGAACTACCCCAAGCTGCTGGGCTTGAAGGCAAGTGAGAGAATAAGTGTCCAATACATGGTGAAAACCCTAACGGGCGCCATAAAGTTGTTCACTAGCTCACCTGACCTTACATGCATTATGATGAGGAAAATCTGCAGAACCATCTTAGCAGTGTTTGAGACCTTCAAGCTAGGTCAGGTGACTAAGAGCATCTTTTTCTTCCAAGATACATACAAATGCGCTTATGATCTGTTAGGTCAGCCTTCCAAGGAGGTGATACATGCGCTGTATCAAGGGATAATGTTTCTACCATCCTATCACCTTTAGGCTTTTGAAGAAGCATTCTATACACGTTTCTTCACCATAAATACTGACATTTTTGGCCCAACAATGCTGAACCTGCATGCCAGGTACGAATCACTACTAAAGATGCGGGAAACGATACGATGAAGCAGCAGATCAAGGCCATGTCAGGGACGACATGAGCAAGGAGGGGGGGAGTGTTAGAAGCTGGACACACCCCACGGCATCTAACTATTCGGAAGATTATTCTTTTTGTAATTATTCATTCATTGAGAAAAACTTGATTTTTCATCTTGTAATTATTGGGACTTACAGAAGTTTCCAAATTGTATCCCAGTTTTGATAGTTAGATTGAGTAGATGGTTGATTTTGGAACTTTAGGGTTTGAGAAATTGTAAGGTATATATACCACTTTTTGACCTTAATGAAGGACCTTTTGTCATTTTAAAAACAATTTTTTGAAGTCTGTGAGTGAGCGTACTGTTTACGAAAGAGAGTGTGTGAGCTTCATCTTGACGCTACGTGTGCTCTGGTGTTCGGAATCGAGTGCAGAGAAGTGCAGCGTGTTTCCCCCGACGAGAGCTACGCGCCGATACCTACATTGTGCGCGTACGGTCTGGTTTTGAGAGCTCCTTCTATGAGCTTCATCCGGTGTTTGGGTGAGCATACATTGTCCGATTTTGCATTGCGGCATATCCACGCGTTCACATTGAGTAGAACTACACATTAGGCTTTTTAGATTTCAGAAACGAAGACCTGCAGATTTCGACCAGACATCCTACATGTTTCTGCACTAGGTGTTTTGGGTCGGAATTTTTGTTCATAGACCTTAGGGAGAGAGACCTAGTGGTATTAGTAGGGTCTCCTTCAAGTTATATGGTGTTTCAAGATTGTTTGATGGGTGTTCGGCTCTAGAAAGCGTTGTAGGAAGTTTCCTCTTATACACTCTTGAAGGCTGTGACTTAGACAATTGGTAGAGAACTCTGTAGGAATTAGTTAGGAGTCGGTCAAGTGTAGGTGGACACCTTATGCTTGCTTCCACATGCCTGCGGGTCGAGCTTCGTCCTTAGCTCACATTACATGTTAGGTGAGTTCTCGCTATGCTGACATTCGTCGCGGCGTATCCGTCCAACATGTGTGTAAGCACATTATGAGTGTCGTGACTTGTTGATCTAGCTCTCTTACTGAATTTGTCATTGCTTGTTGTTTTATGCCATTCTTCAACTTTCCAATGCTTGATGGAGCTTTGTTGTTGCCCATGAAGATAAGTTTTGCTCTTCACAAGCATGGTTGAGATATATGCTTGTTTCTCTGATTCTTTGATAATTTATATGGATAGAAATTTCCTTATTGTGCCTGTAGAGGGAATATATACAAGAGGATAGTGATGAGTGTTTCAAAATTAGGGTCTAACAATGGGATGACCAAAAGGAAAAAATTATGTGGAAAAAGTGCCTTTGGTATACAAAGTCTTATTGGAGTTAAGAAGTTGGATTTGAAGTACCTATTCATGCAAGGTGAGTGCTTGGGAGAAACAAAAAAAGAGTTTCTAATGAAAGTGTCAATTATGAGACACTTTATATGCATACAAGAAATATTTCAAACAAAAGAAAACAATGTGAAAGATGGAGTTGATGCATAGGAGCTTCAAGGAACAAATGTAGCACATGTGACACCAAAGGAGGTCACAATAGCTTCCACTTTTCCAAGAAGGCTTTTCAATGTAGAAGCTTCTCCATTCATACCTCACTTTGCTCAATGTGTAAGTGTCTTTTGGACTTCCTCCTTCACTTCAGAGCCTTAAAATACATAGACTTTGACTCTTATGCTCACCTATACCAGCATGTGTGACACAATGTAAATATGATTAACTCTTCCATCTTGAGTAGTACCTAGAGTATCTAAGACTCTTAGACCATAGAAAATATTACTTGAAGATTTTGGACTAACATCTTGCTTCTTTTGTGGCTTGGTTACCCACCTTTGACTCTTATGCAATGTATTTTCAATGGCTACTTAGATGTTGGTGCAACCAAAGTACTTAAGCTAAAGGTCAATAGGGTTAAGCCCACTAGAAAGCCCTAGTACATTTCATACAATGCTGCCTAAATCGGATTAAGAACCTAAGTAACCATTGATTATTAGAAAGGCATTCCCCATGGTATTAAGAGATGATTTCTAATACCTAGCTTGGTCAAACTAGCTTAGTCGGACTGCTTGATTTTTACACCTAAACAAGTGATTATGACAAAACATTACATTGAATTAAATGTTTGATACTAAGCAAATGCGGTGAATATTATGCTACCAATCACAATCAAAGCAGACAAACATGGATGCAAAAAGATAAGGGCAATGCTAATGGACAGAAAACACCTGTTTGTGTCGATGGTCGCACTTGATTTGAAGGTTCCATGAAGGTCCAAATCCTATCAATAGCAACACGCTCCTGTACACACTAGGAAACAAAAGGAATACCTCCAGGAGGCACATTAGTGGGAAAAGAGAACTTCGCTAATCTCTCAACTCTAAAACAGAAACACTCCTATCGTACTAATCTTACCTACCCTCCATCACTCAAGTGATGAGGATCAAAGGTGTTTTATGGCATAGGTTTCTGTTTCACTGTACCAGATGTGACATGTGTAGGTCTGAGTCAATGTTTTGACTTTTAATGTGCATACTCGTTTGCTAATTGCTCTTGCTCTTTATTTTTTTTTATTTTATTTTTTTGGTGAGTATAAATCTTTATATGTACATTCCCTAAGATCAGAGATTAAGAGGTCAGGGAGAACGGTTGAGAGGGAAGCAAGTGAATGATGACTATCAGCAAACACTCCCCCCTTCCTTGGGTAGATCATACCATTTGAAATGAGCTTGTCACCCTTTGAAACCAATTGTTCCAGTTGGTAATAGGTGAGGATTTTTTCCAGTAGTTTTCTATTACCCTAGGTGCCTCGTCAAGCTGCAAGGGTGGTAAGGTACTCTCCCAGGATCGAACTTGAAGTGGTTCATCAGGTGATTCTTGAACACTGGGAGGTGTGGATTCTTTTGTAGCTTCATGGAGGTCCACTACTATAGATGGAGGCTATGTAGAAGCTTTTACCTCTATGGATGTATTACATGAGGAGCTAGAAGCTTCATGGGACTCCCCCCTTCCTGAGCTAGGTGGAACAAATCGTTATTTCTTTGGTACCCAAACTAGCTCGGGAGCGGGTGTGTAGCATTCTATGATTTTTTTCTTTTCACGATCATTGATTCGTTTTGGAGCTACGGGGTGGGGCTCACTTGGGTCAGGTGATAGGTAAGAGCACAATCTACGTTTTGGCACCCAGATTTGATCATTTCCTTGATAGTAGCCTTGGGCTTCCAATAGTCGTTTAGGGATCCATCGCAACATTTTCTTACTTTTCTTGGAGCGAGTGGTACGTTTCTTACAAGGCTTCTATTTTTTTGCACTATCTATGGTCACTAAAGAAGCTTTAGGGACCCACTTGTATGTTTTCTTCGTTACATTAGGATGAGTCTTGTCAGAAGCGATATGCATTGCTTGTAGCATATTTAAGGGTATAGGCATTTCATCCCCCTCAGGTGTTACCCAAGTCGTCCCCCTATTTCCCCAAGTGTCTATGGTTGATGCTAGGTGGACCCAGTCTACATTGTCCGACTCAGTCATCCCAGGTAGGATATCCATATGGACACTCTTTGGGGGTGTGGGGTCCACGTGCGATGTGAAAGGAGAGTCCATTTTCCCACCCCCTTCGTGTGCTTCATTTGCATCAGGTTCCGAGCGAGTAGCTCTACCTAATGTTTCCATGAAACGGCTAAACATACTAGTACTAGGCTGTGGAGCTTCGGGAGGTGCATGGCCTTCACTCTCAGTGTTTTGGGTAGGGTATGCTTCCATGATTTCTGAGTCGGAGGAGGAATCACTAGCGGCTATTTTAGGGTCTTGGGTGGTGCTACCTTGTGTCGCCGCTGAGGGTCTAGAGCCTATCGTGGATGGGTAATGGGTGTCCGTATGAACAGAGGCACTACCAATGTGATCGTGCTCTAACACTCGTCCAGAGCGTAGGTTCATATGACTTGATCCCCTAGAAGTGTCAGTGAGTGCCCGTGAAGGCTGCTCACCTAGTATTTTTGGGCGTTTTGCAACCCAAGTCTTTCCTTAATTTGACTTTTTGGTCCTTTTTTCTGACCCGGCTATAGAATAGAGCATATGATAGCTCAAAACGAGCGTCTCGGTCAGAGGGTCGTGCCGTGCTTTACAGCCCTCCGTTTGGTCACTCTATGCTCTCGGAATCCCTAAAACTGTCAATTTCCAGTAGGGAACTAGGCCCAAACTAGAAAGTCTAAGGGTGCAAGTGGGAAGAGAAGGGAGGAGAGTGGAGGACTTGTCCCACATGCTCTCATTCCCTCTTGAGGGAGTAGGGTATATATATAAGAGTGAGTCTAGTATATATCATAAGACAAAGGACTGAGGCCTGGGCTTGGGCTTGGGCTTGGGCTTGGGGAACCGATCCCGATCTATCTTTTATACAAACCAACCCGTCCGTTTTAAGACTCACGTTTTTTATTTTCGAAAAATTTAACCGCCCGCTCACTCGCGTTTTTATTTTCCAATTTTTTCAGAATTTTTTTTTTCCAAAAAAATTAAATTTTTTTTTTTTTAATGCAGAAAATACAGAAATTGAAAACGTAGAAATTGAAAATGCAGAAATTGCAGAAATTGAAAAAACGCAAGAAATGCAGAAAATTGAAAAAGCACAGAAAATGCAGAAAATGCAAAAAATTGCAGAAATTGGAACTTGGCAGAAAATTAAACGCAGCAAATGCAGAAATTGAAAATTAAATGCAGAAAATGCTAACTGTGCAGTGCAAACCAGAAAACATAGAAAACGCAAAAAACAGAAATCTCCACACAACTACACACACTCATTCCCTGCCTTTCCTATGATAGAAATTGCACCACGAGAAAGCGTAAAGTGCTAACCAAGCTTAGTGTAGGGCATATCCCCGGCAGCGACGCCAAAAATGTGCGCTCCTTGCCGCACTGTCGAAGCAAGGGACTTGCCAATACACCGTGTGCGAGCCACAAATGGCTCCAAGCACACAACAAGCCTAAACTAGCAAGCTCAAGAAAGCAAAGGGTGTGTCACTCACCGCTCTACGCTCGCCTTTGTGGTGGATTCCTCGCCGCGATGAAGAAGAAGCTGCAGTCGTGCCGCGCTCAACCGCTTCGCCACCGTCGTGCCTTCGTAATGCTCGATCGCACACACACTTCTCCCTCTCTCTCTCTCTCTCTCTCTCTCTCACACACACACACACACAAGGAGGTGAAGAAGAAGAAGATGGAGATGGAGATGGAGCAAGAGCACTCTTCTATTGCACAAATGAGAGAATGAGTAAAAATTAGGTTTAGTTGACTTTTATATGAGTTCACCCCATTCACACTTGGGCGCCCATGCTTAGCCAACTAATCCCTTGAATGTCCCAGTTAGAGTGCGCCTCTCATCGGCGATCACTCTACCTTTCCCTATTGGACCGACAAGCCCGGTGCCTGACTCTACTTAAATAAATAATATGGTTACAGTGTCCGTCGTAGGCGATAGGGTGTCCGTGTGCCGTGAGGGTTAACAGTGGCTACCCTAGCAAAGGGTACAAACAGTGATGTATATGCTGATATGTGCATGGTAAGGGCTAGAGCAGATGGGAAATGCCTGGGGAGGGCAAGTGGTAGTGGATATGTATACTTTATGTGGTTTTTTAGATCAGATAGTCTCCAAAAAGGGATCGATAGGATGACAAGGTGAAGGATGTCCAAAATGCTAGGTTTTGTCTTGGATCTGTAGAGGTTAAAGTGATGAGCAGGTCTAGATGGCTCATCAAATGAAGCTACAAAGTGCAAGATATTTGAGTTTGAAGGTTCAATGCATTACAGATCTACCTAGATGGACATTGAAGATAATGCAAGGGGGCTACAGCTGGTTTCAGCGTAAGGATGAGTAGAGCTCTCTATGTGGATCATGTTACTCTTTTTAGATCATCATTTGGGAGTCCCAAATTCCATGTAATTGCCAATGGAAGTTTCATCAAGGGACCAGTTTTGTGCTAGTTTGGTCGCCTCAATTGGTGTGCCATTTGAGGTTTTTTGGAGTCTCTCTAGGGTTTGCATGTGAAGTATGCATCATATGAAGGCCACAAGAAGTGACGGTGTGTGAAATGGAGTCCAACACATCAGAGAGATATTGCAAGATGAAGTTGGTAGATTGTGAGACGATTGTGGGGAATCTGGTAATTTTTTGCAGTTTTTGTGTGCATCATTTGAGGCCGTGTTGGAAAAGTGTAGAGTGAGCAGGTGCATTTGTAGCCCAAGAAGTCTGGTGGAGCTTGGGAGGAGCTCTTGGTGGTGGTGAGGGTGGAGCTTTTGGATCGTTTCAGAGACAACGAGGGCAAAGCCATTGATTTCCAGGTTTTTTGTGCGCTTGTTGTGCTTGTGCCAATGGACCTAATGCTAGAATGTTTTCATGGTGTTGTAGAAGGTGTTTTATGAAAATTGAAGAAAACTATATCAGAGATTGTGCCTTTTCTTCCCCCTTCTTCTCTTTGGCATGTTCCAATCATCTATTGTTGATGTTTGAGATGTGTGTCTCTCCCCGGGTGTATATGTGTGTGAGAGAGACGGAGAGAACGCTGTCTATTGTGGCACAATTGTTAACATGCAAAATTTGGTCTGGCATGCAATCATTTGTATGAGTTTTGAAGGTGGACTCTAGTGGATAGGGGTGTAGTGATTATCCTAGGCTATAGAGAGGCAATTTTTTGTGTGCTATGTGTGTATCCCTTTCCCCCTATCCATCTTTTGGTGGCCCCATCAAGGAGCTGCATTGATGCTCCAGTTTGAAGTTGGAAGTAGTGTTCAAAGCTGAGAGAGGGTTGGTGGACGGTGAAAGAATGTTTCGTGGCCCCATATCTACATGTGTTGAATAACTTGAGGATTGGTCAGATTATGAATTATGGATTCTATCGATGTGTATGTTAACAAATGAAAAACTTTATAGATGGTGCCGTTGTTGATGTTGAAATGTGCTGATATGGTTCGATGGTCTGAAGCATGATTTAAGATATGGTTTGATAGGTTTTTTAGATCAGGTATTCGATTGTGATTTAAGTAGCACATGCGGAAATGTCTTTATTTCAATTTAAAATTTCATGCTCATGCTAATTTTTTACTATGGATGTAGGGTGTTCAATCAAGGGTTATAAATATTGTCTCCTATGTGGTGATTGGTTGAAGTCTATGTATAGTAAGCATCTCAAACAAAAACATATATCTTTAGCATAGGTTGCGTAAAGATTACTTACTACGTCAAAGGACACGAGCTAGACATTTCAATGGAAAGGTTGAGAGTGGCCAATGTCCAATACTGATGATGCCTATAGATTGTTACAAAAATTGGATGGAAGGACCTATCATTGATCTAGAGTCAATGCTTGCAAGTGATGAAGATGATGATGGTAGCCAAGCACAAAGTTCTCTAGATCCCTTTATCTCTATATGGTTTTGTCTAGAGTATTGGAAGAATTTGAAGATTTGTCATCTTCTTGATCATATGCATATATTCAAGAATGTAGGTAACTCTTTATGGAAACATCTCATTGTCTTGAAGGACACGCAGTGTTAGCAGCAAGCTAACAAAGTGGCCATCTTCACCTATCGCCTATTGTAAATCTTGACATTTGTAATGGAAATTCACCTCTAAGCCCCACTTTTTTTGTATAATCTTTTACATTTTTGAGTCTGTATAGTCAAGCATGGGGCCTAGAGCTTCCAATTTGTGACTGTTGATGATCATATTAGTCAAAACTTCCTGCTATTCTCTTGATGAAGCACAAGAGTCATTTGTACACCTTGGCTAAGGCATAAAAGCTAATTTTTGTAAGTTTGACTCAAGTTTTTGGATAATAAACTATTGAGTGTACGGGTAAATAGTGTTGCGAGATCTTGTTATCTTCTACTCTATGTATCTCTCTCATACTACACAACATTGTGATCCCGAGCACATCTTGGTGGTCACAAGTGAAAGTTCTCTCTCCATGTAAACTTTGTTAAGTTTGATTCTAATTTTAGGCCAGTCCTTCTACAAGATACATCTTCTTCTAATGCACAAATTTGGGTTCTAATCTAAATTTTAGGCATAGGAGTCGATAGAGCATCTCTCAAGGGTCCTAAAGAGCCGTTTCGGGGTCAAAATAAGGGTGATGAAATTTTGTTGTTTATCTTTGGTGCGATTTTATTCCGACACCAAAGTTGCAAAATCACCACATAGGGTTGTTAGGGATTTTATACTAAAGCTTCACACCAAGTTTTGTGTATGTGGACCACTAGAATTAGGTCAAATCATCAAAATAGACTTACGGTTTAGAGACTAGATTTTGACGTTATTTGATGCTTGAGATAGGTTTAGTTGAGAGTATAGTTTTCTAGGCATTTTTTGAGGGATTAAAAACCTCTCGTGTCCTCCATGCACTAATTGAGTCAGCTTCATCCCATGGATTGACAAATTTATGTTTGTGGTTCTCGCTTTACTAGCATTGGTATGGTGAGGCTTGGTAGCCGGCCGACATCTTGGTGTCATTGCTAGGAAACGAAGCAATCTAAACTAGTGATAACCCCAAAGAGACAATATAAAATCCATTACTTCCTCTAGATTCTATGTAGAATAACACACCTTTTAACTTAAACACCGTTGAAAGGTACTTGAGAGTAGGGATACTCGGTAGGGACCTTGGAAGCATTGGAGTAGTTGGACGGGTTTTGGAAAGAATCCTTGAGACTAGAAAGTAATTAGTAAGGATACCACCAAGTTAAACTAGAGATTACGGTTTTAAGGGGGGGGGGGGGGGGGGGGGGGGGGGGGGGGGGGGGGGGGGGGGGGGGGGAGGAATACAATCTTTCAGTTTATGTATCTTGTCATGATCATTGTAGGAGTAGATTAAGTAAATACTGTCAGGATAGCTTCTAATGAAAAAATAGTCTAGAAAAGCACAAAAATCTTTGGCGCACCAAAGAAGTTTAGATAGGTAAAATTTTGACATAAAGTGGTGATGCAGTAGCCTGTGAAACAAGTACAATCCATGTACATGAAATATTTGACCATAAAGGGGAGAAATACACCTGACACTTGACCGTTAATCTAGTGAGGATTGGGAAAAAGGAGACTCAAATAGATCAAGACATCAAACCATAAGTTGAAAACTTGTAAAATTAGCTGGGAGCCCCATTGAAAGTGGCAAACTGGGTAGCAAAATCAAATTTGGAACATTTTATCTTAGGCGTGCCAAAGACACACAGGTCTCTAGAAAGGTAATTTGGGCCAAAACCACTTAGGGAAAGATATAGGGGACCACTTAAAGACCACTGAACAAAATTGGGCAAGAGGTAAGAAAGGCAAAGCACCCAAAACCTGGTAGATAGGCTACAAGTGGGCAAAATTTTTGACAAAGGTCTTAATATTATTACAAATTGAGTAAAATCCATAGGAAAGGCCTGTGATCACTAGTAGAAACCTTGGAAAGACTCCATAGTCCAAAATCAACCACATGAAAGAAATTTTATCTTTGGCACGCCAAAGATAAATATCCTCTGAGATAATACATTTTTGAGTTTTTTCATTTGGGATATCATTTGTCAGAGGGTGTAACCTAAACCAAGGGTTGAGATTGTGATTTGAGTTTGGAATATAACAAATTCATCTTTGGTGCGCCAAAGATAAACAATTTCCAAAAAGTGAAAATTTTCTTTGAAATTGTGCTAGATGCAAAGACTGGGCTATTTAAAAGTATTACTAAGACAAGTGGGGACTACATACTGCATGAAGCTTTGTTGTACAGGTGATCAAAGTGGATTCAGAACTAGAGCGACCAGAAATTTATCAATCAAGGAACTTTGTACCGGGTTTGAGAGTCTTTGTGAATTTAAGTTCAAAGCTCTATGAACCTAAGATCTTATAGAGGGCTAGTAAGTATCAAAAATCTAGGAGATAGTGGGAGTAGGGCTTCAATTAAAGAGAGTGTAAACCAGGGGTATAGGGTTCCACGTATACTTGAGGAAGTACAAGACACTTACTCTTATGCTAGCTCAAAAATGTCTTCACAAATATCATCGGAAATTGGGGATTTCATCTATTTAGATGCTGAAGACCGACCCTGTGTTAGGATTGACGATCATGATATGGAATTTGAAGAAAAAGTTAGGACCAACCACCAAGGGAACTCTTACATGGATCCTAAGGGAACTATGTATGTCGTAATGGAAAACCAAGACTTGGTGGATAGATGCAGAGATTTGATAGAAAATCCAAAATAAAATGAAGATGTTATGGAAGCATCACCTTCCATAGGACTAATGGACTACAAGCTAGTTAGCTTGGATATCATGAGGTGATTAAAGACTGATAATGATATCTTGGGAGTGTATTATTATGACAATGTGGAGTCTATAGATTTTGTATAGATAAAAGATGTCAGACCCATAACCTTACAGGATAGCAAAATCATCTACATCTTTAGACAAGATGGTGGGACAATGCCTATGTTCAAGTTTTGAGACAAATACAATAATGGGTTTATATCCATGTCTCCCAAGGACATAGAGGCTACATTGTACCAAGGGTACTTAGTAAGACACTATATGTGAAAATGGGGTAGAGAAAAAGTCCCACAAACTTCCACAGATAGTATGCAAAATGCAAGGGGGTCAACAATCAACCAAACCCAATTCCAAGAGCTTGACGCCTTGATACGTAAATATTGGACCAGTGGAGACAATCGAACACATTCTAACCCAAACCAAATTGGTAACACGAGAACCAAAAGTGGGTTCAATGAGTCACATCAAGCAACAACCCTGTTTGATGATTTGGAGCCTATCGCACCTATGACTAGAAAAATAGGACACACATCTCATCAGCAAGTGAGACCAGTGGATTTTCCCAAATAGGTGAGGAGATATGACAAAAAGGGAGATCCACACAATCACTTGGCCACCCTTAGACAATTTCTCAGAGCTGAGAAAGTGTATGATTTCCATACCCAATACAAGGGATTTGGATTAACGTTGGAAGGGAAAGCTTTGACCTGGTTTCAAAATTTAAAAAAATGGCACCATTACTAACTTGACCACTTTAGCAAACATATTTGTTGGTACTTCTTCTAAAACCAGGTTCAAACACAATACTGTAGTCCAAATCTACAATTTCAAACAAAAAATAGGGTAAATTGTACGAGATTGTGCAAGTAGATTTGAGCAATATGTAGCCAGATGCCCTTGAAAAGAACTTCTAGACCAAGAAAGATTAGTCTCTCTATTCTTGGAAGGGTTAACTAACAAAAATTTGGATGCAAGCCTATATAGCATGAAACATAGCACTTTGGATGCTTGCATTGTTGACGCTATTGATTTGGGAGATAACTGTGAAATTTATTTTGAAAAAGAGGAGACATTTAACCCTAGAAGTGAGAGAAGTGTTGCTACTATACCCACCCAAGTAGGACCTATAGCTCCAACCCCCTGCTTTGGTAAGATTGAGTCTAGAGGAGATATTGAAATATGTTAACCAAATAGTAGTGCAGTTGCAAAGACAACTACCGCCTTGATTACAAAGGCAGGGCCCGCCAAATATACCAGCTATGGGACAGATAATACCTCTCAAGGTAAATAAATGGTGTGGTACAAAGGGTAAATGGACTAATCATGATACAAATGAGTGTTATTACACACCAAAGTATGATGCGGATGTCCAATATATTCCGATGATAACTCCAAGTCAGCCGGTTTATTGGTATCCAACAAACATGGCCCATAATTTGAGACCCATGGGAGTAGAGAGACCTCAACTTATTTTGGGCCAGCAGCCACCATTACCAGGCAGCAATGCCATACCTGTTAAAATCATGCAACCTGAGGAGCTAGGGTAAGAACATGCACTAGTGTAAGTAACTCCCTATGATGAGAAAAGGTCATGAAGATTATTAAAATAAACTTGGTATCAGCCATAGCCAACACCCATTTTACAAACCGTTGTACTATGCTCAACCGAAAGTCCCTTCAATTTTTTTCATGGCTAATCCTGGAAATAGACCATCAATAGGAAGGGCACAACAACCACCACAGATAAATGGGGGATGTGAATGAGTGTGGTGCTTCATATCATTGGAAAAGTGAGTGTCTTGTTAAGAAAGAACAGCTTACACCACATCGAGTCTATTGTTCTAAATGTAGTAAGAAAGGAGGACACTTCTCAAAAGATTTCCCTAAAAATCCTAATAATCAAGGGAAAGTACCTATGAGCATGGTAGAAGTAATTATGTCCAACTAATCCAAAAAAGAGACTGTAATTCAATTGCAGGTAGTTATCAGAGCTCAGGAAAAACTTAGAAAACCTGAAAAGGACAAGGATGAAAACGGGAGCTCAAAAACTTCAACCGAATCAAGGAAACCAATGCAAGAAGATTCAGATCTGGAGAAAAGAAATGAAAGATCAATGTTCAGATAAATGATAAGGCTAAACAATTGGCAGAAAAGATGTCCAAACCAAGGATAGAGCCAGTAGTTGAATCTTCTGAAAAATCAGGGGGATCAATACTAGTGGATATGTGGTATGAACTAGTACATGCTGCATAAGAAGCCTACCAAGTTGGACTACTAGCAGGACAAAACCTAGAAAACAAGTGGAAGCATTACCCACTCCCAAAAATGGAAATGGCTAAACTGGAAGATTTTGAGAAACTTGTAAAACTCACTCAAGAACTATTAGAGACTCAAAAGACTACAAAAGTCAAACATGGAAAGAACCAAAAATTAAGGTAGAAAAAGAACATATTCTAGAACAACCGCATGAAATGGAGTCCAAACCCATCATGATAGTGCCACACTCAGAAGAAGATGTGGAAGAGATTCCATTGTTCCAGGAGAATTGGCCAGCACAATTGTGGGAGAAGGTTAGAAACGTCAATGGAATGAAATTTAAATAGAAATCCACACCATTTGAGGAATTATGTTTGGATCCAACCCAGGTAGAGGAACAACAGTCCTCCTTGCACAGAGATAGGGGTTCTGAAATTTTAATAGATTCTAAGACAAAATCTCTTAGAACTTTTCCATCTTACCTAGGTGAATATGAGGCACAATCTATAATTTTCAAGACGACCAAGCTTTATAATCAAAGAAAGCCTATGGATGTAAACAACATCTCTTCTATTTTGTCAACCCCAATCAAATGTACAATAACTCTAGGAGAACTTTTTAGGGTCAAGCCGCATTTATGGCCATAACTAAAAGGGAGTTTAGAAAAGATGGGTGTCGAGGGAATAACTGAGGATCAAATCCGAAACATCAAAAAGGAAAATCAAGGCAAAAATATGGTTTAAACCAATCCTTGTCAACAAGGTAGGTGATTACTGTGAGGGTGAGGAAGGAAACGTTGTTAGCGTGCAAACGACAAGGAAAACAAGTGCCTCTATAGCTCTTCACGAGTCAGACCGTTGGAAAGAAACTCTGTATGACGGTAGAAAATACCAAAGTCGAACACCTGTGAAGATGGGCGAGAAACAACTCTAACTCAAACCATGACTAAAATTTTAGAAAACGGAGACCATGAAGACGAAGCTTGTGTCATGAGGATCTCCGTAGAGCATCCATATGCTTGATTCTGATAACCATCGACGAGAAAGTTACAAGCTTTTGAAGATGGAAGGTCTCTCAAAAGCTCCAAAAAACAAGTCTCTATAAGCCAAAAAGGATGTGTAGGAAAATACAGCTATTAAAGGGGGAGTTTTTTGGTTCTTATCCCAAGGGATTTTCTCTCTCTTCTTAGACGACTTCATTTCCCTCTTCAGGCACCTTTTTATTGGTCCATTTTTTGCCTTTTTTGGGTCAAAAATGAGCTGTCGGCCACTATTTGACCTAGGCAAGTGGGAAAAGGGGATGTCCGGTGCACCAAAAAAGTGGCCAAGCGCCTGGGCAGCTGGTGTGGACTGAAAATGGCACCCCCTCTCTCCCCCAAAGTCCACGAGCCCTCACAAGCAAGGCCGAGAAGCTCCATTAGCTCCTTTGATACACCATTAGGGGTACCCACTACCCCCTTATACCCTCCAATTTCCACATGCTCCCCCCCATGTGGGGTTATTCCATTGCCACATGGCACCATCCTCCCATCTTCCCCAACTTCCCCATTGCCAAACCTGAAATTTCCGTTTTGCCCCCAACTTGAGCCATTTTCTCGGAGACGTAGCGGGTGACCCCGACCACTAAATGTAGCGTCGTAAAGCATGGCTTGGAGCTTATTACCCCGGTTAACTCCAGAAATTTCTAAACATACCATTGCTAAAACAAACCATCAAGTTGGCCCACTTGCCGTCTTCCCACGTGCATCCACCGCCACTTTTTAAGTGAAAAACCATCCACTTCGAGTGCGCGTAACTCATGATGTCGGAGTCCGATTTGCAAGCTATCAAGCACGGATAGGAATTCTCATTAAAAAATATTTTTTGAAAGCTCGGCCAACCCAAAACTCAACCAACATCTTGACCAAAACCAAGCCTTTGTACAGTGTTTTTTACACGGGCACTTTCAAAGCTGGAAGCACTATGTACATATATACATGAGGGTGGTCAGCAAGTTTTTTTGGCATCATTTATGGATTTTGTACTCATCCAAAAAATGCGTGGCATAACTTGTCAACCCCCGCTAGCCTGCTTGACCATTCATGACAAGTAGAGGTCCCCAGGGTGAACAATTGATGTAGCTATATCCCCAGAAACTTCATCCACCTTTTGTGGAGCATTCACACTCTTTGTTTCCATTGATAGCATCTCATCTGTCACAATAGTCATCAATCATGATGAATACTTCTTAAGTCTATAACCATTAAACCTCCGCAAGACCCTTCATGGTTTTCCTCTAAAATTTTGTAAATCTCCTCCTTCCAAGGCACATGACGCAACACCAAATCACTTCCTTTCATGTAAAGCATATCACCAATCATTTTGTTCTTCCTTGCTCTTCTCATAAAAGCATACTTTTTAGATGAAGGAAAATCTTCAGGCAAGAGACCGGTCAATAAGAAATCCACCTCTTTTGACAACACCTCTCTTCCATGATACAAGGGGGCATCCGCTTTCAACACAAACACACAAGTAATCATTGCTTGCGCGGCCTCATGCGCTTCTTCCTTTTGAGTCCTTTCGACATGCTACAAGCTCCATGCCTCAAACTTTTTAAGTAGCAATTTCAGTTTGAAGCATAGATTCTTCAGTCTAGGATTCTTATTCTTCCATACTCCCAACACCTGCTTTACCACTAACAACGCATCACCTTTGATTTGCAAACGTTTAATTCCCAATTGTAGACAAATGTGTAACCCGCCTTCAAGAGCCATATACTCTGCTTCATTATTACTCTTTGCATTGAGTTTTAACCCTTGCTTCCTCACAAGATTTCCCTGTGCATCATAAATAACAACCCCACCAGAAGCAGCATCATGACTTCTTCGATAAGATCCATCAAAATGTAGCAGTGAAGCATTTGATATAGCAAGGGTTTCTACTTTTTTTCTTTGGACCACCTCCTCTTTAACCAAAACAGGAGTCTCTTTATAAGTGAGTAAGTCTACCAAAGTAGCCCGAGTTCTCTCTTCCACTAGAAAAGTGAATTAAAAATCTTGCATCTCAATAACCCACTTCATCACTATCTTTAATATATTTGATTTATTGAACAATTGAGGAAGCAATGAAAAACTGGTGAGAAAGGTGAACGGTTTCTGCAACAAGTAATGTCTAAACCGTCTACACGCATAGACCATGCTAATCATCACCAATTCAACCTCTGAGTACTCTCTTTCATGAGGAGTTTTCACCCTGCTAGCATAATAAACAGGCTTCATATACTGAGACTCTTTCCCTCTTTGCAACAACATAGCCCCAATAGCATCTTCTCCAACTGACGAGTTAACATAAAAATTCTTCTCCCAATCAGGGGCCTACATAACAGGTAAGGTGCTCAACACTTCTTTAACTTTGTCAAAAACATCCTCACAATCACGTGTCCACTCCAAAGGATCGTTTTTTACCACTTGCTGCAAAGGATACAACAGCTGTGATGCCAAAGGTATGAAACAAGACAAATATTTGAACTTCTGAATGAAAGTAGCCAATTGTCTTGTATCCTTTGGGGATGACAGCAATAGCAAAGCTTCTACTTTCCCTGGATCTGCTTCAATTCCATTTTCAGAGATCATATGCCCAAGAAGCTTCACCCTTGGGTGTGCCAAATGACATTTTTTAGGGTTTAACTGACCCCCACATTCATCATACCTTGCAAAAGTCATCTCAAGCTTTTGAACATGCTCCTTGCGTGAGCTGTACACACAAAAATCATCTATGAACCCTTTCACAAACTTCCCAACGAATGGGGTAAGAACCCAATCTACCTTTCTCTCAAAATCCCCAAGCCCATTTGTCAACCCAAAGGGAAGGCAAAGAAAGTAAAAACAACCCCATGGAGTGATAAAGGTAGTCTTCATTTGATCTTCAGGAGCAAGGATAAGGTGAAAGTATCCTGAATAACCATCACAGATGCTATACCTTTCAAAACCAGCCACTGTATCCAAGAGTTGATCAATGAAAGGCAACGGGTAAGGATCCTTTTTGGTCACTGCATTTAACGGCTTATAATCAACACAAAATCTCCAACGTCCATCCTTCTTGGGAGTGACCACTACAGGGCTGACCCACTCAGCATTATCGATTGGACCTATATGCAAATGCAATCCATATACTATCCTGTACCACATATCCATACATCCACCTTCTTCCCATAGTCATAAACGACATATGAGGTCTTTAGTGGGGCCAGTCCTGGGTTCGCTCCAGTACCTAATCCACCTTGCCAAGGTACCAAAGCTACCAAGGCAAGGCTTCAAGAAACCTCACTCAACCCTCACAAAGGCTGCAGTTTTCCAAAATACATTAACCGTATATCCATACATAGCCACAAAGTACTCAATCTGACAACATATCCGCCTCAATTTCTTCCCACAACCTTTCTTACATAGGCGGCTGTCCATAACGGACCCACAACAACCAAACATAATCTTTGATAACACAATATCATAATGCAAAAGCACTATGTCGCTCTCCAAAACCTGTGTAAATGCTGAATTCTTCACCTCTGTAACCTGTAAATCTACTGCCGAACGCAAAACTGGAAATCTCCTATTTTGTTTTTGGAAAATCTGAGTATGCCAATGCTTCCAAAATGCCCAAAACATAAAGATAGACTCCTGGATCACTGTATTCCGAGTTCGGATGAGGGAGTTATCACCAAAAAATCTATCTTTTTCGTTGTTTTTCAGAGCTACGGAAATCTGTGTATTGACTGTAGCTCCTTAAACTGAACTCTGATACCACTTTGTGGAGTGCGCAGGTGATGGAGAAGGTATTAAAGAAGACTACGTACACATGCCAACACACATTGAGACACACACACACACAATCGTTTCCCTGTAGCAGCATCCATTCAACGTGCTGCTCTCACTCTTCTTCTCTTTGAACTATTATCCAAAGTATATTTACAACATGGTATAGTCAGTGTCCGGCCGTCCATAGCATAACGGACATATTATTTAACATCATATTCTTTAACAAGGGTAGCCTTGGGACAAGTATCCCCCTTTCCCCTTTGAGAGAGAAGACTTGATAAATGAAAAATCAATTAATTAAATCTCCTAGATTATCATTGGACCCCTTGGGTGGCCAACCAATAGGCTTCAGGCACACCATGAGGGCAACATGAGGAGAAACTTGACAAGCGTCTCTTTTGCTTTCTTTGTACCATGCATACATTGTGTGAGTGTGTGGGTGTTCTCTCTAATCCCCGTTCTTGTAGGGCTCTCCCCTTCCTTGTAGGGATTGAATCTTGACCTTTTGACACCTCAATCCCCTCATGCATAGGCCGAGTTCCCACCACAAGCTTGGCCCTTAAGCACTTGAAGCCTGGGCTAGGTTCTCACCTCAAGTGAAACCCTAGCATCTCAAGCATGTCAAGCACCTCAAGCATCTCGATCATCAAGCACATCAAGCATCTCAAGCACCTCAAGTACCTCAGTCATCATGGATTACAAGCAGGCCTAGCACCTAGAGCTGGGTCGAGTTCCCGCCTCAAGCTCAGCCCTAGCTTACCTAAGGTCAAAGGACGTTTACAAACATTATTGGAGGTCTTCAACGAAGCCAACCCTAAGGTCTTATGCTCCATTTGTTAGCCTTTCTCTTTGATAGACCAACTCTCATTTGGACCCCTTTACCATTGGCCTCGTGTTGAGATAGATCTATAAGCACATGTCTATATCTTAACCTTTGTTCTTGTTTATTCTCCCACATTAAGTGATCAGTTTAATATGAGAAAATCATTTGGGTTGGTTAGATATTAGATATTAGATTTTATGACATTAGCTCTCTCTTGAAATCATAGTCGTCCTCGACTATGAGCTAGAAGAGATAAAGCCTTAGTCATTAGTCAATTTTACTTAGCGGATAGAGGATCCCTTATTACCCTACGACATCTTTCCAAGATGGATGACTAATCCATTTGGTGCTAGGGAGACATAGCTGCCGCAAGCATGTCTTCTCTTTAATGCATTTAATTCTCCCATAGTAGAGTGACAAATTCTACTTGGTGTTTGAGAGACGTCGTCATCACAAACATGATTCTAAGCATACATACTAGTTAAATTTGTGCACAATTAAAAAGAGGACTAGTCTTATAAGACAAAAACTTGAGTCATTTAAAAGAAATTTGTACATTTGCTTACTCTAATATAGAATTGCAAGCATTGACAAGGTTCATACTATGCTTAAGCTGTATTCCTCGCATCCATCTAGCATCTTCAAAAGGATAATTTTTGAACTTAATAAGATACCGTCAAATAATCTTACCATGTCTTAGTACCTTGTCTTCATGCCGAAGGATAGCTTCGGGTTGTAGCACCTCTTCTTGGTCTTCAATTTTGAGAGGGTCTTCAATAATTGGTTTACTTGGTGGCTCTCCTTTGTAGGGCTTAAGTAGGCTTACATGAAAGGCATTGTGTATGATCCAATGGTTGCGCAACCTGAGTTGATAAGCTGTCTCATTGATGGGCTTCAAGATTTGGAAAGGACCATAGTATCTTTTTGCTAGTTTAGCATAATACTTTTGATGGCCTATAAGATTTTTGCCCGGCGTTTGCCTTGATCGATCCTTAGGAAACTTAAGTAAGACCCAATAATTTTATTTGAACATTAAGGCCCTTCTGTGCTAATCAGCAACAACTTTTTGCCTTTGTTGAGAGATGGATATAGCCTCCTTAATCTTTTGAAAAGATTCTTGTAGGTCACGGCTATACTCATCGGAGGCGAAGATCTTCCCATGTACTTTGAGTAGCAAGGGACTTTTAGGTCTTCCCTCAATGATCTCAAAAGGTTCTTTTCCCGTAGAAGTATGTACATTATTATTGTAAGCATACTCTACAAGAGGTAAGTACTTTTCCCATTGTGAGTGTTGATCTACTTCGGTAACATAAGTCTTGAGTAGATCGAGTATCGTAAAATTGGCTATCTCATTCTGGCCATCCATTTTTGGGTGATAGGCCGAAGAGAAATTCAATCTTGTTCCTAGATTTTCAAAGAGACCTTTCCAAAAATTACTAGTCATTCTAGGACATGATGGATGTGGGTAATCCATGGTGCTTGCAAATCTAAGATATGAAAAGAGTTGCCATTTGATGTGTCTTTTAATAGTCTTTTTGATAGGAATAAAATGTGCTTGCTTGCTGAACCTACCGACTATTGTCCATATTTCCGTATTCCCATGGATAGACTCGGGTAATCCAAAGATGAAATCCATGGATATACTCTCCCATGGTGAATTTGGGATAGGCAATGGTTGGAGTAATCCAGGTTGCTTCCCTCTATCATACTTGGTCTTTTGGCATACTACACATTTTGAAACATACTCTTATATGTCCACTTTCATGGTAGGCCAATAGAAGTATGTCGACTCCTTCGAGAGTAGGTTGAATACCTCTATGCCCTGCATATGGAGGAGCATGGGATTCATACATAACTTTCTCATGAAGGGAATGTGTAACACATAGCCTATTTCCGTGGAGAAGATAACAATCCTGCAAGGTGAATGGTTCCTCTTTCTTCCCCAAAGCAAGGGTTGACATTATGTCTCTAAAGTTAGGGTCAGTAGCATACTCATCTATCATAGAAGATAGATCATTGTGAGTAGCTATAAACACCGCATTAACTTTTGGTTGTCGTGAAAGTGTATTGGCCACTTGATTGTGCTTACCAGCAATGTGAGCAATATGAAAATTAAATTGCGAGAAAAAATTTTCCCACCTCATTTGTTTGTCTGAAAGCTTGGTTTGTGTCATGAAATACTTGAGACTTTGGTGATTGATTCGTAGAATGAATGGAGTCCCTAATAAGTAGTGCTTCCATGTGTCTAGGGCATGTAGAACAGCTAAAATCTCTTTCTCATAAATGCCCATCAATATTGAGCCTTCGGCTCTCATATGCTATGGCATGCCCTTCTTGAAGCAAAATTGCTCCAAGGCAATCACCACAAGCATCATTGGACCTCAAATGGCTTTGAGAGATCCGGAAGTATGAGGACTGGTTGGGAAGTAAGATTCTCTTTGACCTTATGAAAAGCATTTTGCTCCTTAGCAGTCCATACATACTTAACGTTCTTCTTAGTTAAGTCGTGTAGTGGTCCTACTACTTGAGAGAATTTTGTTATAAAGCGTCTATAGTATGCACACTTACCAATAAAGCTTCTTAGCTCATGTAGATTCCTTGGGTTAGGCCATGCTTTTATTACCTCTACTTCAATGGATCTATACAAATACCATCTTGAGAGATAATATGACCTAAGTATTGAATCTCTTGAAGGAAAAATTCACTTTTTTTTTCGTTGAGAAAAAGCTTATTCTCCCTCAATGCTTGACAGGGAGATTATTCTTGAATTCTCTATATTGCACTTGGATCTCGAGGCCACGGCAAATGTTTGCACAATCTCCCGAGCTCTCCTGACAACTTGAGGGCACGCCTTAAAGAATAGGAGCGAATCATCTACGAACATTTTGGCCATAGCTGGTCGTTGCTCGGCAATGCCAGACCTTGAATCTCTCCCCCTGCAGCACTGCATTCAAGTATCGTAATGAGAGGATGCGACCCAATGGTGGAAAGCAAGGGGGCCAAGGGACACCCTTGCTTAATAGACCTTTTAACCTCAAAAGAGCCCACAATTATATCATTAAACAGGAGCTCTAATTGGCTGCCAACGCCAAGTGTGCGTATGAGGCGACAAAGGCGAGGCCCAAAGCCCAGAGCTCCCACGACTTCTTCTATATAGGACCATTCTATCCTATCATAGGCTTTGTTGAGGTCCATCTGCAGCAAGATGCACTCTTGCTTGGAGAAGGATGCATACTCTATTCCTATCATTGCTACCATTCCTCTCAGGCTTTAATGAACCCGTGTTGATGGGGAGAGATGATTCGACTCAGGAGGGGGGCAAGTCTGAGAGCTATCACCTTGGAAATAATTTTGTATGCTACTCACATCATCGTAATGGGACGCCAATGTTTAAGTTGGGAGCAGCAGATCTGTTTGGGGATGGGCTTGATAAGCCCTCTCTTAACACTTGCATCCAAGGACTCTTCAGAAACAGCTAGATTGGCCATCGATGTGACTGGACCCTTGAGATCATCCCACAATTCCCTGAAGAATTCAGCCATCAGTCCATCCAGTTGGGGGACTTTTCATTGCCAAGATCTTTTAGTGCCGTTGAGCATTCTTCCTCAGAGAAGTCCTTTTCCATGCGGTTGGCTTCCTCCTGGGGAACCTTCTTTTCAACACTTCCAAGTAAAGACATCCGGGCTTCTTGCACTTCCTGAGATTGGCTGGCCGATAATCTGGTTGAGATACTTGAGCAGAAGTGCAGCCATCTCATCTTGGTTTTATATTGTATTCCCTTTCTCATCATCGAGGACTTGCACTTGGCCTCAACTTTTCCTCACTTTCAGAGCCCTAAAAAAATGTGCTTGGTTAGAAGGCTCTAGTTGAAGGAAATTTTCTCTAGAGAGCAATATCGCCTTTTTGATTTCCTCTAGCTGTTCGTTGGCCAATGAGATTTAGCTTCAAGCCATTGCTTGTGCTCATCTTCGGTATCTAGTCGGACAGCCTTCCTAGAGGCTAATTGCACTACCTCCTCTCTGAGATGTTTGATATGTGCCTCATTGGCTTTTTTTACCCAAGGACCCAAAGTTTTGATAGCTTTTTGTACACTACAAACAAATACATTCCAAGCATTAGGTTTATTCATCCCCACATCTTTCTTGAGCTTTCCCAACGCTTTCTTGGTGATGCCTCTGAAGAGAGGGTCTTTGAACAGGTGTGTCACAATAAACTTTTTCTCCCCTGTCGGGGATTCCCCCCCCCCCCCCCCCCCCCCCCCCCCCCCCCTTTCTTTCTTGAGTTGTAAGTGTAATGGCATGTGATTGGAGAGGCCTTTTGTTGAGATTACCTTCATCTCTAACATCGATGAGATCCAGTCATCTTGATGAGAGCAGTAGTATCTATTCAGCCCGGAGGCAGTGCGGGCATACTAAAGGCTTGTGTAGGTGAATCCATGCATGTTGTTCCATGGGCGCACTTTACACAGGTCAATCATAGCCCACTTCTCACATAAGCTTAGCCATTTAGACTTTTCTGAGCCAGCCAGTAGGCTCGCTTAACCTGTTGTTGCTTTTCTTGACCATATTGAAATCTCCAACCATCATCCACTCTCCTTCGATTGGCGTATCCCCGAGCTGCATCCACAGTTTAGCTCTATCCTTTGCATTGCAGGGGCCGTAAACATTTACTATGGTGATAGGTTGATTGTTCCATCTGATTCTAACACTACAGATTCTTCCATAGGTGTGGTTTACGAACTCGTGTGCCCTAAGATTGGAATCAAGTGACTGTTGAATCGACGGGCTTGGCCCCCGGAGGGAGCAGTGCATTGCCCTTGACGGGGAAGTGCTCGGGGTGAGCCAGTGACGTCGCCATGGCGATGGCCACCGTTCCTCGTCGTGGCCCGACCATGGGATGTTGCACGCAAGACGACGTGGACAGTGAAGCGTCGTAGCCCCGCCGGCCCTGTGTCGGTACGCGGAGCCGTGCCCGCGGAAGGCGAGCCGGCATTCGGTTGTTGAGATGCTGTACCCCCACGTTTTTGGGCCTCAAGGTGCCAGCATCGACGACGTGCTTTCGTGCGGCGGCCTTGCTCGGTGTCGGACTCTCTGGGGTTGGCAGGTTGTTTATTTGGAGGATCGAGACTCTGTGTAGTAGCGAGTGCTTTGCCGCGTCCTTCGCCCTTCGAGGCGGCGGACATGCGGTGCCACACAATGGCCCACCCTGCCAGGGGGCGAGAGGGGGGGGCAGCCCATCTTCTGGCTTCCAATATCGTGTCGATGCTCTTCTCTCTCTCTTCTTTCTCTCTTCAAGTCTGACTCAAGAATATTATCTTTTCTTTCTATTTATGTTGAGATAGGCTCTCTGTTTTGTGACAACAGGTATAGATATTGTGTAATTTTCTTGCTTTGACTTGTGTTTTCTTTGCATGAAAGGATCTCTCTTTACGATAGTGCAATCATAGAAGGCCTCGGCCTCTGCTTAAGGGATTCCACGGTTGGAATCCAAGTGTGTGTGTGTGTGTTCTCCCGGAGACTGTTTCCACTATGGTCCTCGAAGAGGAGAGCGAAAGCTCTCAAGATTCTGAGTTACAAAAGCGATGGATTTCAAGAGGGAGGAAAGCCTCCACACTATTTCGCACGGGCGGTTCAAATGGGATCGACGGTTGAGGTGATTCGGACCGCCAAAAGCACATTTGTAAATTTGGGACATCTGGTAAATTCGCGGAGAAAAGTAAATTCAAGTAGGTTTGTAAATTCGGGGCGGTCCACACCCATGTCTTGAACCCGTGACTTCCCCATTGCAAGCCATGAGCACTAACCACTACGCCCGCATGCGTTCATTGAAATATAGGTGATTCGAGTATGTCATATTGTAAATGTGGGCCGAGTAGTAAAGTCAGGTCAGACTATTAAAACGGGCAGACTAGTAAATTCAAGGAAAATGTCGAATCTGAGGGTCCAAGATTGACGCGCCCCGCGTTTTCCTCCTCCACCATAGATCCCATTTGAGCATGGCCATGTGATATAGTGATGAGAGGAGGAAAGATAGAACTGAGTGGGAAAGTAATGCCCCACGTCTGGTTCATGTGCTTGTATAAGATTCTCTCCATGCAATAAAGATTACTCTTTGTGAGTTTTTTTTTTTTTTTTGTGTGGGGGTTGTTTGTTGGGGGGTGGGGGGGGGCGGGGGGGGGCTGGACTTTCCAACTAGAAACAAGATCAAATCTAAAGGGATTGGCCTGCACGTGTGCGCAAGTTGCAAAGCTACAATTGAAGATCCAAGCCATCTTTCTAAAAACGGGCAGACTAGTAAATTCAAGGAAAATGTCGAATCTGAGGGTCCAAGATTGACGCGCCCCGCGTTTTCCTCCTCCACCATAGATCCCATTTGAGCATGCCCGTGTGATATAGTGATGAGGGGAGGAAAGATAGAACTGAGTGTGAAAGTAATGCCCGTGTGATATAGTGATGAGGGGAGGAAAGATAGAACTGAGTGTGTTTGTATAAGATTTTCTCCATGGAATAAAGATTACTCTTTGTGATTTTTATTTTTTTTTTGTGAAGAGAAACAAGATCAAATCTGAAGGGATTGGCGTGCACGTGTGCGCAAGTTGCAAAGCTACAATTGAAGATCCAAGCCATCTTTCTAAAGACTGCCCATCCACTAGGGGCCTCGTGGGTGAATTGTGCAAATGTGTGCAAAGGAGTTGGAAGACCCTATTCTTCAAGCATGCTCTAATTTTAGGAGCAAAGTTGATTAAGAACAAAGCTAATCCAAAGTTGAAACATAGATTGTTTTCTAACGCTATCTCAAACGAATATCAAAGGCAAAGAACCTTAAAGTATTTGAGAAGACCCTTGCAATGGCCAATTTGGTAGAGATCATATAGGAAAGTAGAGAACTAACCTACACGATAGGAAATAATAGGGTCTCTAATTGAGTGGGTGAAAAAACCTAATTGCCATTAAGCACTTGAAGGGTGTAGCCAGCTCATAGTCAATAATAGGAATGCTTAGGAGAGAAGCACCATGTGTGTATACCTTGACAGTAATTTCTAGTTGTTGACTGTGATGAGAAGACACTGTGATTTGCAAAGACACTGATCTTAAATCTTTCTAGCATGGTTGATGCCTGTGCAGTCGTAGTCAACAGGTGCAATTTTGGCAATAGCTGTATCCTTATATATCTTGTCGAGGCACCGTCGATGCCTCGTCCCTCATCGACGGCACCCTAGGATGAAGATGTCGATGTCGACCGCCGCCGACTGATGACGGCCCGTGCCCGAGGGATGTCCACATTTGCGCCCCGTGCTTGCTCGCTCCGTTTGATGCCACCGAGGGGCATTGGGGTCCGCCGTGCACCCCACGAGGGGAGGAGGGTCCATTGGATGCCCCGTGGTTGCCCCCTTCCTCGATGCGCGTCATCGATCGCCCGGCCCGTGCACCCCCTACGAGGCGAGGGACATCCACGTCGACGCCCACAGTTGCCTCTCTATGCGCGACGTCCATCAGCCCGTCGATGATGGCCCTTGTGCCCCACGAGGCAAAAAAAATCGATGCCCCGCGGTTCCTCCCTTGGTGCGCATCGTCGATCGGCCCGTCAAAGGCGGCCATGTGCCCCCCGTGGCCCCCCGCCAGGCGAGGGACGTCGACACCCGGCGGTTGCCCCCTCAGTACGCGTCGTCGATCGGCCCGCCAATGGCAGCCCGTGTCCTCCCGCGAGGCGACATACGTCGACGCCCTGCGGTTGCCCCCCTCGGTGCGCGTCCTCGATCGGCTTGCCGATGGCGGCCCGTGTATCCCGTGAGGTGAGGAATGTCGACGCCCCACGGTTGCTTCCCCTTGGTGCATGTCCTTGATGAGCCCATCAACAACGGCCCGTGTACCCCACGAGGCAAGGGCTGTCGACGCCCCGCGGTTGCCCCCCGTCGTCGAACGGCCTGTAGACAATGGCCCGTGTGCCTCCCACGGCCCCCCGCGAAGCAAGGGACGTTGACGCCCCGTGGTTGCCTGTAATGGAATTGGCCTATTTAATTTGAGAGTAGCGGAAATTAATGAGAGTACTTTTGAGAAATGACTTTGTGAGCATAGCGGGTGAACATAATTGAAGATAGCAACATAATCATAGCAATTAGTTAACTTGGGATGAACAATACTTTTGCAAGAGAGAGAATTTAGAGAACATGACAATACTTGAGGACCGGATTTATGTGGAGCCGGTTCCCCCTCCAATAGGCATTTGTATTATGATTTCTCCTATTAAGAGAGACTTGTTACAATACAATCTTTATGTTCCTTATGACCTAGGTGATGCAATGAAGATGGAAAGCTTCACGCATCACAAACATAACATAAACTTGAAGAAAGCTTTAACTATCCCAAGCCTCAGTCCCAAGACCTCAAACACCTTCGAAGGTGGAGAGAGCTAGCACGGAATGAGGGTAGGGAAGGGGAAGAAGAAACATTTCGTAGGAGAAAGAATTAGTTACTCACTTATCATAACTCTTGTTGCTAGCATGCATAATAGCATAGTAATGAAGAAGAAGGAGATGGCAAACTTAAGCATTGAAGCATTGCTCTTGGTTGGATTTGCACTCCATATCCAAGAGTGTTTGTGTAGGCTCTCAACCTCTACTTTCTTGTAGAAGGAGAGGGAGCTCTTGCACTTTGCATAGCACACAATGAGAGTGTTTGTGAGTGTGTGTGGGTGAGTATACCCCCTAAGCAACCCCCTAGCTTGCTTGGGTCGACCCCCCCCTTGTAGCTCATGCTTGAAGCTCATTGGACCCCTCCAGGCCTAGCCAATCACAAGCAGGATGCATTACAAGCAGCAAGGGTAACCTTGAGACAAGTGTCCCCCTTTCCCCTTTGAGAGAGAGGGCTAGATAAATGCTAAATCATTTAATTAAATCTCTTAAATTATTATTGGACCCATTGGATGGCCAACCAATAGGCTTTAGGCACACCATGAGAGCAACATGACGAGGAACTTGGCAAGTGTCCCTTTTGCTTTCTTTGTACCATGCATGCCTTGTGTGAGTATGTGGGTGTTCTCTCTCATCCCCCCTCATGTAGGGATCGCCCCCTCCTTGTAGGGATTGAATATTTGACTTTTTGACACCTCAAGCCCCTCATACATAGGCCCAGTTCCCACCACAAGCTTGGCCGTTAAGCACTTTAAGCTTGGGCTAGGTTCTCACCGTAAGTGCAACCCTATCATCTCAAGCATGTCAAGCACCTCAAGCATCTCAATAATTAAGCACCTCAAGCATCTCAAGCACCTCAAGCACCTTAGTCATCAAGCATGACAAGCAGGACAAGCACCTCGAGCTGGGTCGGGTTCCCGCGCCTCAAGCTCAGCCCTAGCTTACCTAAGGTCAAAGGCCTTTTACACACATTATTGGAGGTCTTCAATGAAGCTAACCCTAATATCTTATGCTCCATTAGTTAGCCTTCCTCTTTCATATACCATCTCTCATCTGGGCCCCTTTACCAATGGCCCCGTGTTGACATAGATCTATAAGCACATGTCTCTATCTTAACACTTGTTCCCGTTTATTCTCCCACATTAAGTGATCAATTTGATATGAGAAAATCATTTGGTTTGGTTAGATATTAGATATTCGATTTTATGAAATTACCTCTTTCTTGAAATCATAGTCGTCCTCGACTATGAGGTAGAAGAGATAAAGCCTTAGTCATTAGTCAATCTTACTTTGCGGGTAGAGGATCCCTTTTTACCCTACGACATCTTTCCAAGATGGATGACTAATCCATTTGGTGCTTGCGAGACATAGCTTTCGCAAGCATGTCTGCTCTTTAGTCCATTTCATTCTCCCAAAGTAGAGAGACAAATTCTAATTGGTGTTTGAGAGACGTTGTCATCACAAACATGATTCTAAGCATACATACTAGTTAAATTTGTGCACAATTAAAAAGAGGACTAGTCCAATAAGACAAAAACACGACTCATTTAAAAGAAATTTGTACATTTGCTTACTCTAATGTAGCATTGTAAGCATTGACAAGGTTCATACTATCCTTAAGTTGTATTCATTGCATCCATCTAGCCTCTTTAAAAGGATGATTTTTGAACTTAATAAGATACCGTCGGATAATCTTACCATGTCGTAGTACCTTGTCTTCATGCCGAAGGACAGCTTCGAGTTGTTGCACCTCTTCTTGGTCTTCAACTTCGGGAGGGTCTTCAACAATTGGTTCAGTTGGTGGATCTCCTTTGTAGGGCTTAAGTAGGCTTACATAAAAGGCATTGTGTATGAGCCAATGGTTGGGCAACCTGAGTTGATAAGTTGTCTCATTGATGGGCTTCAATATTTGGAAAGGACCATAGTATCTTTTTGCTAGTTTAGCATAATACTTTTGATGGCCCGTAGGATTTTTGCCCGTCATTTGCCTTAATCGAGCCTTAGGAAACTTGCGTAAGACCCACTCATTTTCTTTGAACATTAGGGATCTTCTGTGCTTATCAGTAACAACTTTTTGCCTTAGTTGAGAGATGGATATAACCTCCCTAATATTTTGAAAAGATTCTTGTAGGTCACGGCTATCCTCATCGTCGGCAAAGATCTTGCCATGTACTTTGAGTAGCAAGGGACTTTTAGGTCTTCTCACAATGATCTCAAAAGGTGCTTTTCCCGTAGAAGTATGTACAGTATTATTGTAGGCATACTCTACAAGAGGTAAGTACTCTTCCCATTGTGAGCGTTGATCTACTTCGATAACATAAGTCTTGAGTAGATCAAGTATCGTAAGATTGGCTATCTCACTTTGGCCATCCGTTTGTGGGTGATAGGCCGAAGAGAAATTCAATCTTGTTCCTAGATTTTCAAAGAGACCGTTCCAGAAATTACTAGTCATTATATGATCTCTATCTGACACGATGGATGTGGGTAATCCATGGTGCTTGAAAATATGAGATATGAAGAGAGTTGCCATTTGATGTGCCTTAATAGTATTTTTGACAGGAATAAAATTTGCTTGCTTGCTAAACCTGTCAACTATTGTCCATATTCCTGTATTCCCATGGATAGACTTGGGTAGTCCAAAGATGAAATCCATGGATATACTCTCCCATGGTGAATTTGGGATAGGCAATGGCTGGAGTAATCCAGATTGCTTCCCTCTATCATACTTGGTCTTTTGGCATACTACACATTTTGAAACATACTCTTGTATGTCCACTTTCATGGTAGGCCAATAGAAGTACGTCTCTACTCCTCGGAGAGTAGGTTGAATACCTCTATGCCCTGCATATGGAGGAGCATGGGATTCATACATAACTTTCTCACGAAGGGAATGGGTAACACATAGCCTATTACCGTGGAGAAGATAACCATCCTGCAAGGTGAATGGTTCCTTTTTCTTCCCCAAAGCAAGGGCTGACATTATGTCTCTAAAGTCAGGGTCAGTAGCATACTCATCTATCATAGAGGATAGATGATTGTGAGTAGCTATAGACACCGCATTAACTTTGGGTCGTCGTGAAAGTGCATCGGCCACTTGATTGTGATTACCAGCTATGTGAGCAATATGGAAATTAAATTGCGAAAGAAAATTTGCCCACCTCACTTGTTTGTCGAAAAGCTTGGTTTGCGTCATGAAATACTTGAGACTTTGGTGGTCTGTTTGTAGGATAAATGGAGTCCCCAATAGGTAGTGCTTCCATGTGTCTAGGGCATATAGAACAGCTAAAAGCTCTTTCTCATAAATGCCCAAGACTCGTTCATCAATATTGAGCCTTGGGTTCTCATATGCTATGGCATGCCCTTCTTGAAGCAAAACTGCTCCAAGGCAATCACCACAAGCATCACATTGGACCTCAAATGGCTTTGAGAGATCCGGAAGCACGAGGACTGGTTGGGAAGTAAGCATCTCTTTGAGCTTTTCAAAAGCATTTTGCTCCTTAGCAGTCCATACAAACTTAATGTTCTTCTTAGTTAAGTCGTGTAGTGGTCCTGCTACTTGAGAGAATTTTGCTATGAAGCGTTTATAGTATGCGCACTTACCAACAAAGCTTCTTAGCTCATGTAGATTTCTTGGGTTAGGCCATGCTTTTATTACCTCTAAATTTGATGGATCCATTCGGATACCATATTTAGAGATAATATGACCTAGGTATTGAATCTCTTGAAGGAAGAATTCGCTTCTCTTTTGGTTGAGAAAAATCTTGTTCTCCCTCAATGCTTGAAAAATCACTTGGAGATGTTGCTTATGTTCCTCCAAAGACTTGGAGTAGATGATGATATCATCAAAGAACACTCCAGAGTGAATTTGCTGTATGGTCTAAAAATTTTCTCCATCAAATGATTGAACGTAGCTAGTGCATTAGTCAAGCCAAAAGGCATTACTAGATATTCATAAAGACCAAACGTTGTGCGAAACGCGGTCTTTAAGATATATTCATCCACTATCCTTATTTGATGATAGACACTCTTAAGGTCAATCCTACTGAAGTAGGTAGAGCCTTGTAGCTTATCAAACAGATCTTCTACTTGAGGTACGGGAAATCTGTTTTTGATAGTGATATGGTTTAGTGCTCGATAGTCCACACACATACGGTGTGTACCATCTTTCTTTTGCACTAAAAGGACTGGAGAACAAAAGGGAGAGGAGCTAGGCCTCACCATCCCTTTGTCTACCAGCTCTTGTACTTGCCTCATGATCTCCTCTTGTTGAGCTTGTGAGACTCAATAAGGAGGCTTGTTAGGTGGTGAGCTTCCAAGAAGGAGCTCAATGCGATGGTCATCATCCCCTCGTTTTGGAGGTAAGTCCATAGGAATATCATCGATGAACACATCTTGGAATCCTTTTAGGAAATTAGACAAGTCTAAATCTTCTTGATTCCTACCATTTACATTTGATGAAACGTTAGTATCTTTTAGAGAATCTTTGACAAAAATCATGTACGCATAAATTGAGCTCTTCATTGACTTATCAAAAGCAAGAGGATTTACAAGTGGGATAGTGCGACCACGCTCACTAGCATCTATATACATGTTCTTTCCCTTGTAGGTGAAGTAGATTCTCCTTTCAAGGAATTTCATGTTGGCAGCCATGGGATCAAATCATGGTGCCCCTAGGATAACATCCTCATGTTGGAGAGGAGAGATGAAAAAGTCTTCTTTGTCGACATAGCTTTGGACATGAAGCCTCAACTTACCAATCAAAGGAGTAAGGGAGGCTTGTTGTCCCTTGAAAGCTGCATCAACCACTCCTATATCTCCCATCTCAAAATCTTGAATGCCCAACTTGGTGGCCAACTCCGTTGATATGAAGTTGAGAGTAGAGCCAGGGTCAAACAAAATGAAGGCATCATGCTCTCTTACCTTTCCCCAATCATAGGAAAGTGATGATCCCCAAGCATAGAAAAGTGATGATCCTTTGCAATGAGCATCCTCTTTTGGAGCTTCGATGGTGGAAGCCCTAGGAGTCTCATTGTGAGTGTTCTTCCTGGGGCAAGAATGTGAGGTCCCCACCCCGCCGTATCAATCAACGGATTTGATGGTGAACCTGGTGGCCACTAGATCTATTGAGGAAGCAAACAAATGGTTCAGGGTTCGGCTAGTGGACGATCTCTCATCACGAAGTGAGTCGAGTTCGAGCCTACTAGCAAGGAGATCTAGCTCCACCTCGCAGGGGAAGCGTACTTAAACTATCTAGCGATCCTAAGACCGACCTTCCAAGAGGAGAGAAACCCCGAGTGCCTTTTTCCCCATGTTTCAGAGACACGTACTCTCGAGATTTCACCACTTTAGGGGCAATGAGTATTACTAATATCGAAATAAGCACTATGGGGACAGAGAGTTCCCGACCAATCGGGACCACCCATCTCGTAGGCATTGGCAACCCAAGCCAAGTCCCCCACTTTCCCCCCCCACACTCACACTTCCTTGTGTGACCTAATTACTACCACAAAGGTTGTTCAACATAAAGATTCCTTGTTTAATTCCGAATCACATTGTTCGTTAAAACAGTCCTTCAATCAGTATTGCAAACAACACCAAGACAGAATTATAGTAAAAATTCTACTCAAACTTATTCATAAAAATTCCAATGTTCTGGAGGTACAACATCCCCCCTCCAGCGAGAGTTCACTCCTCCCGTTGTCGCCTAGCTGCCCATACAACTAGGTATGTCCACCGCATAGAAAGCATGTCATGGACACTCCCACCGCATAGAAAGCAAGTCGTGGGTATCCACCGCATAAAAAGCAAGTCGTGGATTCAAGAGCCCTTTAATGAGGAACTCTGCCCCCTGTGATCAGTAGGGGGGTCAGGAATGATTCAACATTGGAAATAAAATGAACATGTCGAGCTAAATTTTCCCTAGCAAACATTCTTTCCTCTTGCAAACAGCATATCCAGCAAGCATTACCTTCCTACTTTAGAACTTAATGTACAATGAGTTCAATGCCGCGGTTTCCGTCGGATTTCTCCAACATGTTTGGGGATATGTGCGTTCCTAACTAACGTATGCAGTGTTAATTTAAACAAATTAAATGAAAATATGACCTACCTCTTCCATTTCTTCATCGATGGCCCGTGAGATGGCCGGTGTTTGTTCCTCCATGGGAGCTTTCCCCTTCCCGTTGACATTGCTGGTTCCCGCCTCGCGATCATGGGCACCACCGAAGCGAGTTCTCTTAACCGGGGCCATTTCTCACTACTTTAAATGATTAGCTCGGAGAAAGAACTAAGGTTCTCAAGTGTCATAACAATTCAATAGGTAGATTAGCAACATAAATTAATCCCTCCTATATGCGAGGTTTAGAATTTTCCATATAGTAATCATTATGAATGACACATAATTCTATGGGAACCGGCTCTAAAGATAATTATTCGGCTTACCGTGATTAAGAATAATTAGGATTTTACTAATGGAATTACCAGAGAGATGAATTAAGTATGATTAGTCTCTCTCCTAGCAACTAGATGATACAGATTTATCTTATGCATATGTGTGAGGAAAGTCAACTCGTAGAGACTTAATGACAGATTAATTTTTTCTTAATCGCACCTTAATTCATAAAGGAAATGAATTTAATTTAGATACGATATTAATGGGTGATAGAAAAAGTGATTCTCTTCAATCTACACAATTACTAGCTTACCGACTAATTACTATGCTACCTAGAGAGGGAAAGTTCTAATAATTATGCACTAATCATTAATCGAGAGTGATGAATGGCTGATAATTCAGCTATGGAATGATGATTACATAATAGAATATGGTTAAATAGAATTTAGAGAGTAATTATAGTGGATTACGACTAGGAATAAGCATAATAGACGAGGAATTTAGATGGTAGAGAAAAGAATTTACAGATGGCATTAATTTAACCGTGGTTACCGTGATTAAGGGCTGATAATCTTCTGGATTCTCTGATCTAATCGAGCTTCTTGAGGCGAGAATTAGGCAGCACTTCCCTCCTTGCTTCTCCTTCAAAAAGTGTGTGAACCGGCAGCACCTTCCTAGTGTGTGTAGGTGTGTGTGTATGAGCATAAGTGTGTGTGTGTGTGTGTGTGTGTGTGTGTGTGTGTGTGTGTGTGTGTGTGTGTGTGTGTGTGTGTGTGTGTGTGTGTGTGTGTGTGTGTGTGTGTGTGTGTATGTGCAGGTCTTTAAATAGGCTCCTACAGGCTGAAAATCGACCTAGGTTGCTAAATGCATCTGGGAGCTTCTCCAGTTAAGCATGGCAAGTCTAGTTCCCTACTCACCAAGTGTCAGGTTGGCTTGGTTAACTGGTTCTAAGACTAAGTTACTGGCTTGGAAGCTTCCCCAGAACTCCCACAAGGCAAGAGGGCGCCCCCTAGCTGCTAAAGCTGGTCTGGAGTGGCCTGGAACCTGTTCCCACACAGTCCCGGGCCCCCGGTGCCTCCCCGCTCAATTTTTGGAAAAATTAATTTTTGGCTAAAACGGGTCATACGAGTCGGATTTTGATGCCATAAATTGCTATACGGAGCTCTAACTAAGACGTATTGGACCGAGTACCTGCCATATTTAGCAGCCCCTGGGATCCAAAAATGCATTTTTTTGAAATTCGGGATACAGGTGCAGTTTTTCGAGACGATCAAAACTGGACGGGTTGGGTGACCAAAAACTTACTATTTTTGGATTTTTTTTTTACAAAAATTATTTTAATTCACATTTCGAAGCTTTAAAAATTCTAAACATCATGGCACTGACATAATTTGGAAAACTGCTAAAAATAGTAACTTATTCCATTATATTCATTTCATGGTACAAGGGTGCTCTTTTTGATCGGGGTTAGAGACCTTACAAAGAATGATAGCCATGTCCTTTCTCCCCACACTTGAAACACTTATGGTCCTTGGGAAAAGCCTCAAGCTCTTCACGGGAGAGTTTGTTTTTACCTTTGTAAACTCCCTTCTCCTTGGTCCGATTGTTGTTGTTGTTGGAATTGACTTGGGAAGTATTTTGAACATTGGTTTTCCCCTTTGCATCATTTTTGTCTTTGTTTTCCATGGGCTTGACATTATGTCTAGCCCCTTGATGGAAATTGATGCGTGAAGCAACCATGGTGTGATGGATTACTTCGCTAATAGTACCAAGCCGTTGAGAGTTGATGCATTCAGCCATCTCTTCAGGTAATCCCGCACAGAATTGCTACCTTTGCTCGGCAAAGTATATCGTTTGAAAGACAGTAGCCTTGAGATGTAAATCCAAAAACTTGTCTACATATTTTTGGATAGACTCATGGGAGAGGAGCTTCAAGCTGCGCCGTTCGGTAAGCACTTTGTCCTTTGCATCGCTTGCAAGGAATTGCTTCATGATGGAAACTCGTAGAGTTTTCCATGTCTTTGGGGCTTTACCATTGCCACAAAGGCTAGCCCACCATTGACGAGCTGATTTTTGGAAGTGCATAGCTACATGGGGGTAGCTTGGAGGACTCTGTGAAGCCCTCATCTCCAAAGGTCGCATCAAATTTCTATATGAAGGCCAACACTTTGTTAGTAGCACTCAAGGTGCCATCATAGGTGAGAAAAGAGATACTCTTTCCTCCCTCCTTGAACTTCTTTAGCTTTTGTGACCTTCGCCATGCAGGAAATGATTTGAGATGTCCACTCCTCTTGTATTCTCTAGGAGAATAGCCATAGCTTTTGTCGAAAGAGGAGGAAGGTGAAGAAGAAGGGGAAGAGGGTGACCTCTTCCTAGCCCTTTTCTTTGTTTCCTCTATTCCCTTTCGTAGTGAGGAGGAGAAGGACTGTGTGTTGATCTTTTCCTCTTGGGAGGAGTGGGCGATCGTCTAGACCGTCGTCTTTGTGGAGCCACATCTTCAGAGGAACTTAAACTTTCATTGCTTTATTGCTCTTTGGATTCCTCCTCTCGAATGGGAGAGAGTCTTCTTTTGGGGGTCTCTTCAAGAGGCCTCCTAAGCTCTCTCTCCTCTTGGAGAGGAAGGGAAATTCCATAAGCAAAGCAGGGTTGCCCATAGCTTACTGCAACCTAGTGACAAATAATTCACAAACATGGGAGCATCATCATTAGCACCTTCATGTGCAAAATCAAAGCTATCAATGTTCATTATACTCTCTTGATTATTGTCAGTCATGTTACCAAAATTTATGTATGTACTTAGTGTATGCTTTCGCAATTCAAAATCTTAGTTGTCGCTCCTCTTAGCCTTTAAAAATCGGCTCTTAAGTATCTACACCCATGGCTCAAAGTGGTTAATTATAGAGAGTAGAGGAGTAGGTCTAACATAGCAGATTTGCCGAGGGTTACCTCCTTTCGGACTTCTTATGGATCAATAATGGTAAAGCCTTAGGCAAGTCTAAAAATACTCCATTATTAATTCCAAAGCTCTCGCGGTGTGCACCATATCCCACATAGTGGGCTCAACAAAACCGATAATAGATCTGTGTTCCACTTACCCTAATATGATTAACAACATCAACCATTTATAGGCTACTTAAGGACCTCTCTTCTTATGCAAGAAAAGAGAAACCAAATGCTCTGATACCAATGTAATGGAATTAGCCTATTTAACTTGAGAGTAGCGGAAATTAATGAGATTACTTTTGAGAAATGACTTTGTGAGCATAGCGGGTGAACATAATTGGCAACATAATCATAGCAACTAGTTAACTTGGCATGAACAATACTTTTGCAAGAGAGAGAATTTAGAGATCATGACACTAGTTGAGGACCGGATTTATGTGGAGCCGGTCCCCCTCCAATAGGCATTTGTATTATGATTTCTCCCATTAAGAGAGACTTGTTACAATACAATCTTGTGTTCCTTGTAACCTAGGTGATGCAATGAAGATGGAAAGCTTCATGCATCACAAACATAACATAAACTTGAAGAAATCTTTAACTTTCCCAAGCCTCAGTTCCAAGACCTCAAACACCTTCGAAGGTGGAGAGAGCTAGCAAGAAATGAGGGTAGGGAAGAGGAAGAAGAAACATTTCATAGGAGAAGAATTAGTTCCTCACTTATCATAACTCTTCTTGCTAGCATACATAATATCATAGTAATGAAGAAGAAGGAGATGGCAAGCTTAAGCATTGAAGAATGTCTCTTGGTTGGATTTGCGCTCCATAGCCAAGAGTGTTGGTGTAGGCTCTCAGCCTCTACTTGCTTGGAGAAGGAGAGGGAGCTCTTGCACTTTGCATAGCACACAATGAGAGTGTTTGTGAGTGTGTTTGGGTGAGTATACCCCCTAAGCAACCCCCTAGCTTGCTTGGGTCGACCCCCCTTGTAGTTCATGCTTGAAGCTCATTGGACCCGTCCAGGCGCCTAGCCAATCACAAGCAGGAGGCATTACAAGCAAGGGTAGCCTTGGGACAAGTGTACCCCTTTCCTGTTTGAGAGAGAGGACTCGATTAATGCAAAATCAATTAATTAAATCTCCTAAATTATCATTATACCCCTTGGGTGGCCAACCAATAGGCTTCAGGCACACCATGAGGGCCACATGAGGAGGAACTTGACAAGTGTCCGTTTTTCTTTCTTTGTACCATGCACGCCTTGTGTGAGTTTGTGGGTGTTCTCTCTCATCCCTGCTCTTGTATAAGGTCTTTCCCCTTCCTTGTATAGATTGAATCTTGAACTTTTGACACCTCAAGCCCCTCATGCATAGGCTGTCAGGACAAGGGTCCTGTAACCTAAGAACTAGGATGGTCATGGACTACGGCCAAGGGTCGGGCTAGACAATGTGGACAGGGGATCCGTCTAGGGCAAGGGGCTAGGAGCCTGCTTATATAATGGGAGGTTGGGAGGAGGATCTTCAGTCTAGTTTCCCCTAGTTCTTACATTGGTATAAGAGCTTAGGTTAGCTAGGAAGTCTCTCTTCCACTCTCTCTCTAGGCGTGCTCACTTTTGGCTCCTAAAAATAGGGCCTTGAGGTGAGAACCGTGGCTTTTTTAGAAATTTACCAAATTTAGCAAAGTGGCTTGCCTAAATCGGGTATGTTGCCCTTTTTGGACGTGGGTGGGTGGTGCACGAAACGGCGCGCGCTCAGGCTTGAAGGGAGCGCCCTGGTCACGATGTTGTGCTTCTAAGAGCACTTGACCTAGTTCTGCCACTGCAAGCCGCACACAGTCTCCTTCGTCCTCGCGTTTCTACTCCACGTTGCCTGCGAGTTTTTTTTCCTCAAAACTCGTTTGATTTCATATGGCATCGCCAATTGACACAAGATTTTGAGACTTGGACATTCTTGGTGGCCCTTCCCACAAGCAAGGCGGCTCACAAGCAAGAGCCTTCATGTGCGGGGCAAGCATCAAGCCTTTTCGGCTTTCCCTCGAGTTTCACGGCTTACAGTTCAACTTAGTTATTGCAGAAAATTCCAGATTTCTGCATATTTTTACATTTGCGACAGTTTACATTGGAGTTCGTGCAACATAATCATTCACCAATTAAGAAATCTTTCAATAATCAAGCTTCTTCACAATGGTGACCATTCGACCATCTCCACTACAAGATTTCAATCATCTTGTGAACCACGGGCGATTTTGTGAGTACTTCTTTCAGTGCACTGTGTCGCCATGGATTCGGATATCAATATGACATTCGATTTTGAGCAAAGTACTCCTGATCCTACCAATGACGACTTGTGCATCCTCTCAAGGAAAGTACCCGCGACGCTACGGCAGAATAAGATACTTACGAATTGCTCGATATTCAAGAATTTTGTGCACTTCAGACACGCATGACAGTCATGGATGAAAAGTTTAAAGCTTTAAACAAAAATGCTACTAAACTTTCCACATTAGTCATTCAATTAATGCAACAGCAGTCTAAGAGTCCTGCTGACACCCACATGCATGAGCACGGTGGAACACAAGGGAAAAGCCCAATTAATGAAGCACTGCATACTTTCACTGCCAAAGAGGTAGATGACTTGTTAAAGAAATTTAAACCAGCAGTTTTCAAGGGCGAAGACCGAGACCACAATAAGGATGCAGTGAACATCTTTCTCAGTAAATGGAATGGAATTCACGCCTTACAACGTACTCCAAATGCAGTCCGAGCTCTGCAAACGATCTTAACTCTCGAAGGCAAGGCCTAAAAATAGTGGATGTCTCTCAAGGAGAAAAACATCATAGCACAGAGTTGGGCAGCCTTTGAAGCAGTGTTTAGCAAGGAATTTTTGCCTACAAACGAGGCCGATCGGAATTGGACCGCTTGGGACACATGTTCCATGCGCCAATATCCATCACTCGAATATATCTCTCACTATCGTGACGTCATCCTCAAGTTGGAAGGCTTGGATACCTTTCAACAAGTACGAGGGTTCATATGAGGTCTGACTCTAGAGCTTAAGAAGTATGTCAAGACCCAAGACCCTAAAACACTTGAGGAAGCCATAGTGAAAGCACATATTCATGATGACCCTGATGATAAGAAAACACATAATAGTAATGTGCCTGCTAGTATACATGGTAATACACGCACTCAGTATGGGCACAATAAAAGAAAATTTCTAGTTGCTAATTCAGATGGATCTAAAAAACCCAAGGGGTCCAGGGGTCCTCTCTCTCCTGAGGATTTTGATAAAGCCAAGAAAGAGAAGCTATGTTCTCAATGTTTAGGAAGAGGCCATGGCAAAAAGGATTGTCCCAAGGGGAAATCTGCTGCTCAGGGGAAGGAGAAAGCAGTGCACACGGTGCAACTACTGCCTCTTGATTCTTCCTCAAAATTCTCCACAGCGGAAGTAACACACACTGAGGTGGTGCATGAATGCTATCTCACAGCTTCCATGTGGCAACAAACGTTTGGACCACATGAGTTAGTACGTATGCAGGGATATCTGCAAGGCCACAAGGTGCGCATCTTGGTAGATGACGGTGCTACTCACAATTTCATCAATTATGGATTGGTGAAAAAGCTCAAACTGCCTCAAACTCCGAGTACCCACCGCTACAAGGTAGTAATGATGAATGGACATGATACTGAAATATGGGATACTCAATGCCGAGTTGTTCCATTGGAAGTACAAGGGTACTCTACTTGTTTGGATTTTCATGTTATGAACATGGGAAGGGCTGATGTGGTTCTTGGTAGGGAGTGGTTTCATAGCCTAGGACCATCACTGAAGCGTAGCTATGAGTACAACAGCTTGATGTTTGATTCCCATGGCACACATGTGTTGTTGTTATGAGAAAAGGATATACCTTCATCACCAGTGATTTGTACTGCTCAGCTTATGCAGCTCGTTTCTGATAATGAAATAGAACAGGTTTTCTTGTGTTACTCACTGCCTCATTTTCTTTCTAACATTGAGTTTGTTAAACATTCCTCAACGCCGCATGCTTCTCTCTCCTCTATTCCACCAATTCACTACAACAAAAAAAGGTGTCATCGACGCAGATATCGACGCACTGCATCGCTATGTGCGTCGATATCCGTGTCCCTGTGAACCTGTTGCTATTTGCGACGCAGATATGAACGCAGATAGCGATGACCATAACAGGGAAAAAAAATTCTTGGGCAGAGGGCAGGTAGCCTGGCCTGTGCCCAGTTAAAAGATGGACATAGCCACAGCCAGACTTCCTGCCCTCTGTCCAAGAAAGCGAGCAGCACCAAAATCAACCATGCTCCCACGCGCATAAATTTCGGCAGAGTTCCCTTTGTTTTTACATAAACTTTTCAAAACCATATCATGTATACGCCTCCTACATGCTATCCATGTAGGATCTCACATGAGATTTAAGGCCAATGAAAGACAAGTACCGTACCAACTGAAAAGCATAACCATAACGAACCATAACCATAACTTAAAAGCATAACCATAACAAACCATAATCATAACTTAAAAGCATAACCATAATGCAGATAACCATAACTATAAACAAAATTAACAATAACCATAAGCATAACCAGAAAGTTAAACATAACCATTAACAAAACCTGAACCATAACTATGTCTATACAAGA
Source organism: Adiantum capillus-veneris (assembly GCF_014529385.1). Classification (NCBI taxonomy): domain Eukaryota; kingdom Viridiplantae; phylum Streptophyta; class Polypodiopsida; order Polypodiales; family Pteridaceae; genus Adiantum; species Adiantum capillus-veneris. Next base: position 59,086,966 of record NC_140931.1, read on the forward strand.
ATAGGAGAAATAACCTTGTCTATACAATGACAATGACAATAATCATAACCATAAGGGAAACAATAATTGTCTGAACAATAACTGTCTGTACAAAAAAGAGACACATAAGCGTGTCTGTGTCTCACAAAGCATATATATGAAATCCGGTCCACTAATGACTAGGCGTCGCAACTTGCACATAGGACAGCTCACAAAACTAGTATTGATATTACTTCACATATACTTACTTAATTAAATCAACTCACATATATTAACGTCTCACCTCAAGCGATCAGCGACACTGTAAGGCCTCCCAGTCTACAAGCTCTCCTGAAGCTTCAAGATCATTCAGTACTTCATAGATACCTGTGCGATATCCATCTGACTCCTCCTGGCGTGTCGGAGCTCGATGCATCGCAAGATTTTGTGTTTATACAAAAATCGAAGTAATAAGAATACATGATTCATCACGTTTTAAAAAACGCCATAGTTAAGATTGGATTAGAAACTCACAAACTCATAGCGAAAGGTGTCGAAGCCTCCGCTGCCAAGATGAGATGTCCCCTTGGTCATCTGTCGTACCTGCGCAGCCTCACGCTGCTGTTTCAACCGCGTGTCCGTTGTTCGCTCATCCTCCCTGATCTGCAGCCACGTCTCGTGTGGGATGCCCGAAGGCTTCAGCGAGCCGGTCCTGAAAGCCTTCCGAGCTGCATCTCGTCGATGTTTCACGGTGTCCCGTGCAACACCCTTGATCCACCTCCTCGGAACAACGGAAGAATCCGAAGCAGGCTAGTACTCTCTCAGGATGGTCTCCACTATGTAATTGACTTTGTCCCCATCCTGATCACCCCAAGACGTCAGAAGGCTGGTCAAAAACTACAGCTACGCGAGCTGGCGAATCCGCTGTAGCATCTCAGTCCTGACTCTATCCATGTCAATAGAACCATCTGCCTGTATAATATAGAGCTTGGAGGCACTAGGATTGTGTGCCCCCCAAGGTGTCCGAGGTGTGCCAAGAGGTGTGTCGAGAGGTGTGCCTGGGTAGGACGGGGGTCGTGAGCGAGGAGGGGTCGAAGCATCTGTGGACCCTCCACCACAGCAACCACCACCTCCACCTGATGATCACCGAGTTTAGGGTTTGTCCCACCCCTAGGTGTCGAAGCGGCCGTGATGGGAGAAGCAGGCGTCGTACCCATAGGCGTCCTCCCCCCCGTGGCCGTCCCCCCTCTAGGCGTCGGACCCTCCGGTGTGAAGCCCGGAGGCGTAGTACCTAGGGACAATCTGCCATCTGAGCAGGCGTCATTCGTGTAATGAAGCCCATGAATGCATCTGCACTCATGGAAGCAGGATCTGGAATCTGGTCTGCCATACTAAAGTCCTGCACAAAGAAAGTAAAATAAAGCATCAGAACACAATTGTTTAAATTAACTTTAAGCTTAATTTTAAATCAACGTCTTCACACAAACACTTACAGGCCTAGGCCTCAACGAGTGAGGCATCATCGATAAAATCTTGCACCGTATCATCGTCTATCTCTAATTGCAATCATAACTCTGCCCCAACTCGTTCTGGCAGATTGTCTTCACCCATTGCATCTTCATCTACAAGTGTCAATTCTGGCTCGTCTGCATCATCCCTCGTATATCTGCCAGCTTCCTCTGCCATACCTTCGTCCATCTCATCTAATGTCACAGTAGTATGGATGTCGTCTGACTGACATTCCTCCAGGAGATCTTGCCCTTCAAATACTTGTTTATTTCTTGGAGCAACCTGAACCACAAACCACCATTGTCGCTCTCGAGGGTCCGGTACAAAGACCACTTGCTCGCAATGTTCGGGGAGAGCAAATGTGTCACTCGCATCTGTCCAAGTCTTTGTAGAATCTATTTGCACAAGTTTGTTTCCATCTCTACGTACCATTGCATTGCGACCAGAAGTAATCACCTTGAACCACTTCACATCCAACAAAAACATCTCAAACCACCTGAAGCTTACTTTCAGGATATCTGACACCATACCACAATAATCTAGGTTTCTAGTGCTTTCATTCATGTCTCTAGCACTGGCCTTGCTCTTTTGCATGAAACTAAGCATTACCCCACTGTCAAACGTGTTTCTTCTGCTGCCAATTTTTTGTGTTCTGAAATGCTTTCCATGCGACCACAGTGCCATGTATGTATGATACTTCCAGTCACATCCAATAGCCAGCTCTTCCTCTTCTAGAGATATGGGTTCTCTGATCTGTCGAGCTGCTCTCACTGTCTTGTCCAACCATGCCATTGTAGGGAATTCAGGTAGAGGAGCGACATAGTCTGGCAAGGGTAAGCCTCTAGTCGTTCGACTTCGCCTGAAATCTTGTTGCTCCCTATTGCGTCTCTCTTTCTCTTCTTCGTACCTTTCAAGCCATTTTTGCATCGGCACTGAATTTAGTATACAGAACTTCATGATCTTTTCTCACATGGCCAGGTTCATTTTCTTCGGCACCCCTTGCCCTTGCCGCTCCTCTCCCACCAGCCTTGCATCCTCCTCATCGCTCCACAGTCGAGGCATTTCTGGGTCAGAAACGGATAGAAATTCGGTCGTCAATACAAGAGACTCTTGCACTAGCCATCCTTCTGTCATGCTCCCTTTTGGACGCGCTTTTTGGCGAACAAAACCCTTAAGTGTTTTCATGAACTGCTCTAGAAAGAACATCCAACGACTGTAGACTGTACCTGCCATTGCAACCTCATCTACTACATGGACGAGCAAGTGCATTTGGATAGCTAGGCAGCTTGTGGGTAGATGCTTCTCAATCATGCAAACTACCTCAATGGAGTTAGCGCTTGCGACTGCAATAGATTCCTCCCGTATGTCCTTGGAAGAGATCCACCGCACTAGCTCTGAAATCTTGTATATGCAGGTCCACACTTCCTCCGTTAAACACCCCTTGATCGCAATTGGAAGAATGAATTGCAAGAACTTATGCCAGTCGTGCGATTTCAATCCTGACAGTTGATCGTCACGGGTGAATGCTGTCTTGAGACATTGCATATATCCTGTTGGCGTCCTGAACTCTGAAATCACCCTTTTCACTTGTCGCTCTTTGTTTTTTAGCAATACCCATGGCGCTCTTGGAAGTTTTTTTTGGCCAGCTGCATTGGTGAAAGGCCATAGCTCTGGCATCTTTCCAACTATCTGCAAATCATCTCGTGAAGCTCGATTGTCTTTCATTCCCATGATTGTCTTCCAGAGGAGCTCTTCCACATTCTTGAATATATGCATTGAATCCAGAAAATGGTTAATTAGTAGATCACCCCAGTACGGCAACGTATGGAGAATGGACAAACGTTTCATTCCTGGAACAGGTTGCCCCTCATGTTGCTCCCATCGGCTACGCCACTCTTGTACATGCATAGGACGACATTCGACGCGACCAAGCTGACCTTGGCGCAAGTGATGGCCATCTGGAAGATAATGGTGGTGGCCTTGATAAATTGTCTTTCGAAGAGAGGCAGAATAGGGCACACCCAAAGACTACCCGCAAATTGGAAATGCATTGTATCCCGAAGTTGTTAGCCCTGCATATATTAAAGCAAAGGGCTTGCGAATAGGGAGAATTTTGTAAATCAATAACCATTACAAGAAGCTTCTCCGTATCCTGGCCAATCATGCATAGTCCACATAAGAAGTCCATGGATCCTTCCATGCTGTTGTCCTACTGATTCAACCGCATCTGCTATGTCGATCCCATGCCATAACTGCTGGAGCTCTTCAACTAGTGGAGCTAGATATACATCCTTTTTTTTTGCCTTGAACTTACCAGGTACAATCAAGCTTAATATCAAATGACCCTTCTTGATGGCAAGCCACGGCGGGAGGTTGTAATTGATAAGGCACACAGGCCAAGTGCTCCATGACGAGCTTGTCAAGCCAAATGGATTGACTCCATCCATTGCCATGCCCAAACGCAAATTGCGTGGTTCACTCTTAAAATGTGGCCAGGTATCTTCAATGTGCTTCCAAGCCTTTGAATCAACGGGCACCCTAAATGTTGCGTCAGTGGATCTATTCGTAGAATGCCACCGCATCAACTTTGCAATGGAACCACAACGAAACATGCTTTTTATCCTAGGAATAATAGGAAAATGCCGCAACACTTTAGCTGGCACTCTCTCGCCAACTACATCTTGTTTGTAGCGTATTGCTCCGCACTTAGGACACGATAGATAATCTGAGAATTCATTGCAAAAAAGAATGCAATCATTTGGACATGCATGAATCTTGTTGTAGTCCAAGCCAACTGAGGTCAGAAGTTGCTTTGCGTCTGGCCTGGAGGGGAGCATTTCATTGCTAGCCGGGAGAAGTTGCTCCCGCAATAACCTATTTAAGTCACATTAAATTAAAAATCTCTCCGAGCACATCACCGTTGCAATCTGAAAATCTCTTTTGTAAATTATGTACCTAAACAAAGCAGTGACACTTGCATCTGACCACCCGTACACTGACTGAAGATTCAAAAACGCCAGACAATTATGAAGCATAGATATTTTGGTGCCTTCATAGATTGGTTGACGTGCCAACTTCCTCAACATGTCTTCAAGAGATAGGCGCACGGCTTCTGGTGCTGCTTCGTTCGCGTTCTCCTCGCTTGTCTGGAAGAAGGCATCCAGCATCTCCTCCATGCCGTCGTCTTCTGTCTGTAAGCCCTTTTCTGCTTCCATCCGTGGCTCTATATTGTTCGGACCTTCACGCATAATCTTTTTTCTCTCTCTCTCAGATGTAGGTGCTATGTCGCAGAAATCAATGCCCGTTCCGTAGGAGTTGTATCGCAGATTCTGTACGGTTTCTCTAGCAAACTCTCCGTACTTGTGCACATGCTCATTACATATCCTACGCTTGCGCAGGATTTGATACTTGCAGAGCGTGCACGAGCATGCAATCTTTTCCTCCATGTTAGTTGATGACGTTGCCATCTACAATGATTATGAATGTTGTTTTAATATATATATATATATACTCCTCACAATGTAAATTACCTCACATTCTCTAGTCTTGCCCAATCTCCGTACACCTCGGTCCAGAGGTGTACGGATATCAGGACCACCGGGTGAAAATCTCGTCTTTATTGGTCAAATCCTATATGGGTAGACACATACGTGCACTCCCAAGTGTACATGGCAATGCATGTAGCACGCAAAACCCCTTTGCCTCTTTTAGTTCCATAGCTTCTTCTCTGTCTACGTACCCTATCTCTCGTTCTTTCTCTCTCCATCTCGCTCTCGCTATCTCTCTCTATCTCTCTCTCTCTCTCTCTCTCTCTCTCTCTCTCTCTCTCTCTCGCTATCTCTCTTTCTCTCTCTATTTCCCTATTTTCCTATCTCTCTCTCTGTCTCTCTCTCCACTTCCCTATCTCTCTCTCCCTCTCTCTCTCTCTCTCTCTCTATATATATATATATATATATATAACTCTCTTTCTCTATCTCTCTATTTCCTATCTCTCTCTCTCTCTCTCTCTCTCTCTCTCTCTCTCTACTTCCCTATCTCTCTATTGATCGAACGAGCGACTGAGCTAGGGATATCTAGACGCCCACGACTACACAACATCAATGGAGGCTGCATCAGAGGATCTAGCTAGGTCTTTTTGGCTCGACATGCACAACGCCCGGTTAGACTAGTGACCATGGAGGAGATTGATGAGATCCGCCAGCGACCGACAGATGATGGATCTCCTATGATCTACCTATCCCAGCTAGCTGGTTTAGCCGTTTAGTCCACACCCAGCAGTTTAGGATTCCATAATATTTTATTTTGTCATCTTCTTACTCTGACTTTGTATCAGATCCATCACATTGCAACTTTCTTGTCTCATGTCTCATAGGTCACTTTGGCCTTTCGAAGACGTTAATATAACATTTCATTTCATTTCTCTCTTTAATTTTTTTTCTTTAATTTTAATTTCCTAAGCATACATTAATTCTAACTCTCGTTCTCTTTCCTACACTCACACACACATTTCTCTCTCTCTCTCTCTCTCTCTCTCTCTCTCTCTCTCTCTCTCTCTCTCTCTCTCTCTCTCTCTCTCTCTCTCCTACACACACACACACACGATGTAGAGAGAGAGAGAGAGGGAGGGGTTCGGGGGGGCGGAGATGGACATAAGACCTGCGCAGCAGGTTTTGGCCAAGATCTGAGCAGGCGAAAATGGCCCCTGCGCGCGGTTTTGCTTTTTTCCCCAAATTTTTTTGCGTCGCCATACGCGTGGATATACGCGTGGCAAATAAATCCTTTCCACGCGTATATCGACGCACACTGCGACGTGTATATCGATGCGTATAGCGATGCACGCTAGTTATGTCGATATACACATGGAAAAGCATGGCCGTCGATATATACGCGTCGATATCTTCATGTAGTGTTGTAGTGATTGCTTATTCTACACAAGCAAACGTCTCTAATCAATTAAAAAATTTATTAAAGGAATTTCAAGATGTCTTTCCTAATGATTTGCCATCAAGTTTACCACCGACACGCTCAGTACAACATGGCATTGACGTGACTGCAGGCTGTAAACCTGTTAGTAAACCACCTTACCATATGAGTTACTCAGAGGCTACTGAGGTGGAACGTCAGCTTGCTGACTACCTTAGCAGAGGGTTTATACAACCCAGTTCTTCACCATGGGCTTCGCCTATCCTTTTAGTGAAGAAAAAGGACGGCAGTATGCGCATGTGCGTAGACTACCGGGGCTTAAATGCAGTTATAGTTAAGAACAAATACCCACTGCCAAGGGTAGATGAGTTATTTGATTAGCTAACTCATGCTCGAATTTTTACGAAAATCGACTTGCGGTCAGGATATCACCAAGTCCGTATTCGGCTTGCCGATATACCTAAGACTGCATTCCGAACACGGTTTGGACATTACGAGTTTTTGGTGATGCCCTTTGGGTTAACCAATGCGCCCGCAACATTCATGACACTTATGGATAGTGTCTTACAGCCATATTTGGGCAAATTTGTCATTGTGTTCCTCGATGACATTCTAGTTTATAGTGCTTATGAAGAAGAACACTTACAGCATCTCAGGCAGGTATTTGAGTTGTTACGCACAAACAAGTTATATGCCAAGGAATCTAAATGTGATTTTCTCAAGGAGGAAATTCATTATTTAGGGCATGTTATTTAAGCTAATGTCCTATACATAGATAAATCCAAAGTGGATACCATCCGGAAATGGCCACCTTCTAAAAATCTGAAAGAATTATAGATCTTTTTAGGCTTTGCCAATTTTTACCGAAGGTTCGTTAAAAACTATGCTCACATTGCTGTCCCCATGACAGACCAACTAAAAGGCAAAGGTAAAGCTTTTCCATGGGGTTCCGCTCAACAGCACAGTTTCGAAGCACTCAAAGACACATTAGCTACAGCTCCTATACTGGCTATTGTAGATCCTTTGAAACCATTCGTTTTGGAAACGGATGCTAGTAATCGTGCTATTGGAGCAGTCCTGTTGCAATATGGACGGTCGATTGCATTTGAAAGTAAGAAGCTTGATGCAGCTTAGCAGAACTATTTTGCTTACGAACGCAAACTCTATGCAATAGTGTTTTCCTTAAAGACATAGCGGCACTATTTGTATGGTGCTCAGTTCGAGATTGTGTTTGGCCATGAAAGCATCAAATGGTTTACACAAAAAACAAATTTAAAGGGTCAAAAAGCCAAGTGGGCCAAGATCCTTCAGGAATATGACACCAAATTAAGGTATTGCAAAGGCCGATACAATGTAGTGGCAGATGCTCTCAGTAGAATGCCAGAGATCAATTCGCTCTTGTTCACAGAACTTTGTAGTGAATTTCTAGATTCTCTCAAGGGAAAATATGAGCATGATGAAACATATTCCAAAGTGTGGAGCCATGTTCAAAAGAGGGATCCTTCTCACTCCAATGCAGGTAGTGTACAGTTAACCTCCACACCTAGTTCTCCCAAGTGATGAACTACAGCAATGGAAGCATTTTACCATCGACAATGGGTACCTACTCCACAAGGGGAGAGTTTGTGTACTGACGGACACGGACATTCGGCGCCAAATTCTTTATGAATGTCATGATAGTCCAAGTGCAAGGCACACTTATTCTCTCGTACGACGACAGTTTTACTGGCATGGTCTACATGGCTTTGTTCAAGCTTATGTCTTGCATAGCCAAAAAGTCAAGTTAACAAGGCAGAGCGCCTGAAAGCAGGAGGACGCTTACATCCTTTAGAAATTCCCAATGGAAAATGGGAAAGTATCTCTATGGATTTCATTGTAGGTTTACCAACCATTATACGAGGTCATGACTCAGTATGGGTGGCCGTAGACAGGTTGACTAAACTATCCAAGTTTATTCCGACCAAATCAACGGTTAAGACACCGGAACTAGCCAAGTTATTGGTGGACAATCTCTACAAATTGTATGGGTTGCCAAGTAATATTGTTAGTGACCGTGATCCCAAGTTTAACAGCCACTTTTGGAGAGTTGTATTTAAACAATTGGGTACACAACTCAACCTCAGTACAGCTGATCTTCCAGAAATGGATGGTCAAACGAAACGGGTTAACCAGGTGCTAGAGGATATGCTAAGAGCATACGTCAGCAAAAAACAGTCAGATTGGGAAGAATAGTTACCTATTCTCGAGTTTTCCTATAACAATTCTAAGCATGTCACAACACGTTTAGTCCTTTCATGCTCATGTACGGGTTTCAACCTAGGTCACCAGTTACGGTGGGGTTCGCAACCAAAAAACTCCAACAGGTTAAGGATTTTCTCCAAGACCACATGGATATGCTGAAACTTGCTCGTCAGAATGTCCGGCAAGCACAGGATCAGTATAAGAAATACGCTAATGAGAAACGTCGGCAAGTTACCTTCAAAGAATGGGAGGAAGTATTTTTACGTGTACCAAAACATTCAGAAAGTCTGAAAACTAGACCAACACCTAAATAATCTCCCCGATATTGTGGGCCTTTCAAAATACTCAAGCGAGTCGGTGATCGTGCCTACAAACTATTACTACCATCACATTTTCGCATTCATCCGGTATTTCATGTAAGTCGTCTACAAAAGAGGTTACATGGGGATGACAACGTCACTGACCAACAGGTTTTGGTTGATTACATTGAACCTCCTACCTTACCGCATGAACTTGAACGTGTTATGGATTATCATGAGTTGCGTACACGACATCACGCACAACAACAAGCCTTAATCAAGTGGAAAGACCGACCTGAAGAAGGTGCCACTTGAGAAAACATTAGTGTTCTTAAGAAGAAGTTTCCCACTTTTGTTTTCGAGGACGGAAACTCTTCTTAAGGGGGGAGTAATGTCAGGACAAGGGTCCTGTAACCTAAGAACTAGGATGGTCATGGACTACGGCCAAGGGTCGGGCTAGACAATGTGGACAGAGGATCCGTCTAGGGCAAGGGGCTAGGAGCCCGCCTATATAATGGGAGGTTGGGAGGAGGATCTTCAGTCTAGTTTCCCCTAGTTCTTACATAGGCCCAATTCCCACCACAAGCTTGGCCCTTAAGCACTTTAAGCTTGGGCTAGGTTCTCACCTCAAGTGCAACCCTAGCATCTCAAGCATGTCAAGCACCTCAAGAATCTCAATCATCTCAATCATCAAACACCTCAAGCATCTCAAGCACCTCAAGCACGTCAAGCACCTCAGTCATCAAGCATAACAAGAGGCCTAGCACCTCAAGCTAGGTCTGGTTCCCGCCTCAAGCTCAGCCCTAGATTACCTAAGGTCAAAGGAATTTTACACACATTATTGGAGGTCTTCAATGAAGCTAACCTTAAGGTCTTATGCTCCATTGGTTGCTCTTTGATACACCAACTCTCATTTGGGCCCCTTTACCATTGGCCCCGTGTTGAGATAGATCTATAAGCACATGTCTATATCTTAACCCTTGTTCCCGTTTATTCTCCCACATTAAGTGATCAGTTTAATATGAGAAAATCATTTGGGTTGGTTAGATATTAGATTTTATAACAATGGAAATCTTTGAGTGTATGTGAATCTCAAAAGGGTGAATGCTGCCACCATTAGGGATAATTATCAACTTCCAATCACTGAACATGTATTGGAAAGAGTTGCAGGAAAAGAAGCATACAGCTTTTTAGATGGGATTTTGGGGTACATCCAGCTAGCTATCCATCCTCGAGATCAACATAAAACTGGATTTTCCACGGAATGGGGGATATATGCATACCGAGTGATGTCCTTTGAATTAACAAATGCTCTAGCAATTAATGAGTCATGCCTTGTGAGAATATCTAAGGATATTTTTGTATTTTTGGAAGTATATATGGATGATTTATGGGTTCATTCATCCATATAGAATGACCACATTGACCATCTCAAAAAGGTCTTTGAAAGTTTCGGTTATATAGATTTGTCTTGATTGTGAGAAATGTAAATTCATGGTGAATCAAGGAAAAATTCTTGGCCACATAGTATCTAAAAACGGGATATCCACGGATATAGAAAAAATTAAGGTAATTGTGCAGCTAGCTAAGCCAAGAACTATCAAAAAAAAGAAAGAATTCATGGGAAACTGTGGATATTACTGCAGATATATACATGTATGTTATAGTTGCAAAGCTACTTTACGCACTAATTACAAACTTTGAGTGGAATCAGGAGTGCAAAACTTCCTTTCAGAAGTTGAAAACAGCTCTTATATCTGCTCCAATCTTAAAAGCACTTGACTAGAGTAAAATCTTCCATGTTCATGTGGATGCTTCCAATTTTGCTATTGGATGCATACTGGCTCAACCAATAGAGGGATGTATGGATTTTCCCATATGCTATGCAAGCATGCAACTTAATGTCGCGGAAAAGAACTACACCACAACTGAACGGCAAGGTATGGGGATGATATATGCAATTAAAAAGTTTTAGCATTATCTGCTAGCAAACAAATTTGTTTTCTTTGTGGACCACCAAGCTTTATTATACCTAGTTGATAAACCATGTAATACTGGAAGGATTGTACGATGGTTAATTATTCTGTTCGAATTTGACTTCATGGTCATGGTAAAGAAGGGGACAACGCATGTGAGAGCAGATAACCTGTCGAGAATACCAAATGGGTCACAACCTATAGGGGTAGATGATGACCTCAAGATGCTGACGAAGGAAATTTGGAATGGCGGCCTCTACACCAAAACAAACTCCATTGCGCCACAAGGGAAATGAGATAAGGGCACCACCTAGTCTTGGAAGCGTGGGCTAGGACCGCTACACAAAGTGAGAGAGAGAGAGAGAGAGAGAGAGAGAGAGAGAGAGAGAGAGAGAGAGAGAGAGAGAGAGAGATCACTATGAATGAAGCATTAACCTTAGTGTGTGTACAAGGAATGGATGACTTCAAACACTCCCAATACAAATAGCATGTAGATTACCAAACAACTACTCAAGGATTAGCCAAGATCACATCAAGCACTCTCACACATATATAGAAGATTTCTCTTAATTAACATAAGTAAGAGAAGGAGAGGTTACTAGCATGAAACAATTTGCACTCTAGAATGTGCAAGAATAGAGTGAATGAATGAGCTTATGGGCTCATGGTGAGTGATACAAAGACTCAATGGGGCTGAGGGAGGCTTGAAATTACAAAGGGGAAGGTCTCTTTATATAGGAAAGAGAGTGATTAGGAGTGAGGTTAAGATACAAGTGTAATTTGTACAAATGAAGCTTGATTAGGGACATTCAACCAATGAAGAAGCTCCTTCCAAGTGATTTGTTGGCCAATTAGCTCCATCATCACTTGTGTTGTCTTCACTCCTTCCTCCATAACTTGAGTCCAAGAGCTTCCTTATTTTAAAATGTAAAGAATCTACATAAAATCAATACATATCTAGTAATAATAGAAAGGGGTTGAATGAGAACTTATGAATTACAACAAGATTAAGCATGACTTGAGAGGTGATTAGAAGAGGAATTTTGATGGGTTTTTGAGCTTGAGAGAGAGAAGGAAGGAGAGGAGGGTGAGAAGACTAATGGCTGATTTTTAGAGAAGGTCTCAATGTGGAAAAGAAAGGGTGTGTGTGTGTGTAAAGGTAGAGGGGGTGGTCTCCACCACAGTTGAAAAAACTGGCGTCCGCCATTTTGGCCATATCTCCTAGACCGTAGATGCAAAAATTATAAAAAAAATATAGCCAGAATTTCCAGCTCATCAGCTACAACTTTAATGAAGACAACTTTCCTTGGATCGGAGTGGAAGTATTTTTTACAAATTCAGCAAAATCATGTGTCTGGTTCCTTCCTTTACCAAGTCTTCCACTTGGGTCCCATTTGTTTGAATCATCATATGGCTCCAAAGCCATGATGATATGAGCCACTCATGACCCTTGAATCATGGGTGCATGGCTCCACAACCACATCATATCTTTCCTTTTCACATTTACATATTTTCCCTTCCCTTTACCACTAGGTTCTCCCTCTACCTTTCACCTCCGGTGACCTAGTCAAGAAAAAATTCCTATCAAATATTTTTTTAAAATTTTTTTTCCAAGAGGTTGTTCCCACTCTTTCTTTTATTGTAAACCTCTAGGAGCAAGGAAAACCAACAAAATATAATAAACAAAAATTTGTGATAGGCTCGGATCATAGCCCCCCCAAACCTGGCTAGGGGTATTTATGCCTCTAGCCTACTTTCTTTGATCTTGAGCTGACCTTATCCTGATGTGATAAGGCTTTAGACGCCATCCATTTGTCCTGGTCTTTTGCACTTTACCATCAATGTCTTGTAGTCTGTAAGAGCCATTTTTGAACTTTTTGGTGACCAAGAACGGGCCTTCCCATCGGAAAAGAAACTTTTCATCCTTACGAGTGTCGAAGCGATTGTCATATCGAAGCACCAGAGATCCCTTTTTGATGTCTTTGGATGCTAGCTTTTTGTTGAACTTTTCTCTGCGCTTCTCTGCTTCTTGAGAGTAGTGGTTGATGGCTTCTTAACGATCCAATTGCAGCCTCTCTAGATCCATGATCCTTTGATGTACTTTCTCCTTTTGAGAGCCTACCTGGCTACCCAATATTCAAAGACTTGTTAACTTCACTTCAATGGGCAAAAGAGCCTCCTTTCCATAAACCAAATGAAAGGGTGTGTACCCTAATGTGGTTTTGAAGGAGGTTCTATAGGCCCATAGAGCTCCATTTAGGTGTTTGTCCCAATCTTGGCGCCTGGCATGTACCTGTTTGGTGAGAATTTTGCAAATGATTCCATTTACCTTTTCCACCAAACCATTGCACTGAGGGTAGTAAGGAGTAGAGGTTGATGCTGAATATTTAGCTTCTTCATGAGTTCTCCTACCAAGTCTGCTCTAAACCCTGGTCCTCTATCAGATAGTATTTCAAGAGGGGTGCCAAACCGGCAACAGATGTGGTCAAAGATGAACTGACTCACATCCTTAGCAGTAATTCTATTGGTCGGCATAGCCTCAGCCCATCTAGTCATGTAGTCTACTCCCATGATGATGTACTCTTTACCTGACTGAGTGCGTGGTAGAGGCCCTATGGCATCAATTCCCCACTTCTCAAAGGGCCCATATACCTTTATTGGGTTCTAAGGTTCAGCTATGAGCCGTCGTGGTCCTGCTTTCTGACATTCATCACATGTTTGACACCAGTATTTGACATCATGATGAAGACTTGGCCAAGTAAACACAGCTTGTAGAACCTTTCTACTAGTGACGTCGTGTGCAAAGTGTCCTCCGCACATATCATCGTGACAAGCTTTTAAAATCTCTTCAATTTCACTCTTCAAAGGCACTCTCCTAAGCACACCATCCTTACCAAGACAATACAATTCATCATTTACTATGCGATACCTGGTAGCCTTCCTAGCTAACCATCGCCTTTTCCCTGCATTCAAGTGTTTAGGAGCCTCTCCTTGCTCCAGAATGTGCATAATATCTTCCAAGTCCTCCTTGCCTTGCTGAAGTGGAAGTTTGATGGCCACTACTCCCACTATTGACTCATTTAACTTTGATGATGCTAGGTGGTCTGCATCCTTGTTCTGGTCTCTTGGCACATGATGTACTTGTGCCTCCCTAAATCTCCTCATAAGAGCTTTGGCTTCTCTCAATTTAGTAGAGAGACGGGCATTTTTGCAAGCCCATGTACCTTGCATTTGCCTTACCAAAAGCATGGAGTCACCAAAAGCGTTTAATCTCTTAATTGAATTATCGAGGCACCAACAAAGGCCATGAATTAGAGCATGATATTCTTCTTTATTGTTGGAGTGGACATCTTCTAGAGTGATCCCTTCACCATGGATCCTCTCTCCCAATGGAGATAAGACCACGATGCCTGCAGCTGCCTTATCCTTGGTTCTCTTGTATGCTCCATCAAAGTAGAGGCTATAAGCATTGATCAAAACCTCTGGAGCTGGAGGTGGTGGAAGTTCCTTTCTCTTCAAATGGAAAAATTTTTCATAGCACTTGTTTGTTAAAATGTCGGCTAAGCATGCTCGAGTTGTTCTTTCAACCTGTATTGTATAATCAAACTCTTGAAGTCGCACCACCCACTTTGCTATTTTGTCAGAGATTTCCATATGTTGTAGTGCATAGGGAAACATATCCTCCACAGTGATAATTACAAACCTCTTCGGTAGCAAGTATGGCCGAAATTTGGTTACCGCAAACATGAGAGCTAACACTAGCTGTTCCATCAGGGTGTAGGCCTTCTCTGTGTTTTCCATGAGGCGGCCAGCAAAATACACAGGCCTCATAAAGGATGTTTTTGGATCTTTTTGTAGGAGGGCAGCACCAATGGCCTCTTCTCCCACACTAGGGTTTACAAAGAATGTTTCTTCCCAACAAGGTTGGAGGATTACAGGGAGTGACCCTAACATTTTTTTAATCTCTCTAAAATGCCCATCACTTTCTTCACTCCAAACAAGCGTCTCTTGACGAGTCAACTGTTGTAGAGGAAATATCACTTGGGAGAGTAAGTGTATGAATCTACTCAAATATCTTAGCTTTTGCAAGAAAGAGATTAATTGTTTGATGGAAGTTGGGGAAGGTAGATTTAGCAATGTTTCTATCTTTTCAGGATCTACCTCGATTCCATCAATGGACACTACATGCCCTAATAGTGTAACCTTGCTTTCCCCAATGTGGCATTTGTCCTTGTTTAGTTGTCCACCCAGCTTAGCTAAACGAGTAAATCCTTCATCAATCTTGCCGAGATGCATACTTTTGGAGCTGTAAATACAAAAGTCATCTATGAAAACCCTTCTGGACTTACCAAAGTAAGGTTGGAAGACCATGTTCATGAATCGTTGAAAGGTGGCTGGAGTGTTGGTGAGACCAAAAGGCATGACTCGAAATGAAAAACATCCCCATGGTGTGATGAAAGTAGTCTTTTTCTGGTCCTCCTCTACAATGCGTATTTGAAAGTAGCCAGAGTAGCCATCACACACTGTGTATCTCTCATGGCCTGCTACTTCATTTAGAATCTCATCTTGAAATGGGAGAGGGAAGTGGTCCCTCTTTGTTGCAGCATTTAGTGGCTTGTAATCCACGCACACTCGCCATTTACCATTCTTCTTTGGCCTCACCACTACTGGGGAGACCCATTCTGAATCTTCTACTGGGTATATGAATCCTACTTCTAAGAGTCTCTTCACCTCAGAAAACAGTGCATTTTGTTGCACAACTCCTAATCTTCTTAGTTTTTGTACTACTGGCTTGCTCCCTTCTTTTAGATGGATATGATGCTTCACTGCAGTGACACCTGTAATGTGAGTGTAATCAGAAATAAACAATGATGCATGCTTCTTGAGAACATTTACATAACCCTCCTTTTCTTCTTCCTTTATATCCTTGGATAACATCTCCTCTAGGCTGGCATCCCACACATTCTCCATTTGGATCCTTGGGTTGTCTTCTGATGAGGTAGTTTCCTTTATGGTGACACCCATGACTTCGAGAGTGCTATCACTCTCTTCACTTGAACTCTCTTCCTCGTCCATAGATGAGGAGCATCCACTTGAGCTCCACTCATCAGCTGACGTCTCTAGTTCAAGGTTCTCTTGTCGCCCATTCTTTAGGTTATAAACCACCTTCTGACTATGGCCACCCATGCGAGGCCTCAACTCCAAGTCTCCTGTTGCCCAATCTTGCCTAGCTCCTATACCCATGAGCCAAGGTCGTCCTAAAATAAGGGGGTATCCTTCTCCCTTTACTGGCATCACATAAGCATCAACCTCTGTAGTGATTCCAAAAACAGAAACTCTCAAAGCTTTCACTACACCCACACAAGTGACAAAGACATTATTGGCCATTTTTTCCCTAAAGTTTGATGATTCCATTACCTCTAAACCCAATTGATGCATTACCTTTTCTATCATGACACAAACCTCTGCTCCACTGTCAATGTAAGTTTTTGGAATCCGTTGTCCCTTGATTCGAGCCTCCACCAAAGGCACTATATCCTTGAGACCATATGCTTTGATTACACTTACTAGCTTACTTCGCTTTGCCCTCGTGCTCACCATTTTTGACCATTTTCGTCGAAGCTTTGGGGAGATATGAAGTATTTGTGGCCAAGTAATCTTTGGTCCTTGAGAACTCACATCAGCTGTCAAGTCATAAGGTTGTGTCCGAGATCCCATAGGGAAATGAGAGATGTCAATTTGAGACCTAGTACGGGTCTTTCTCTTCTTGGCTTCTTCTTTAGTTTCCCGAGATGTACTTGCTTCATTGCTTGCATCCTTGCTTGTTTCTTTACCTACTTCATCTTGGACACGCACACGTTTGATAGGCATTGTAGCCACTTCATCTATCTTCATCTTCCCTTTAGCTATTTCTTCCTGGTTGCTTCTGCCCTTGAGGACCTCCTCCATCCTTATGATGCTCACATTTGGTTGAGTAGCAGGGGCTTGAGCTTGAGCACGAGGTGGCTGCAAAATTTGAGGTTGCGGTTGCTCTTGTGCTTGAGCTCTAGCACGGGGAGGACTTACTTGTTGTCGAGGACCTCTGACAGGGTAGTCATATCTTCTGGGATGAGGGCAATTATACATGCCGTGGCCATTTTCCCACAATTGTAACACAACATTTCCCTTTCTTGACGTCACATTGGTGGCCGATTCCCACCATTTCCCTCAATAGGCCTTCTTGCACCCTGCACAAGATTTACTCTCAACCCCTCTAGCTGGTTTGTGAGATTGTTTATTTATTGGAGCATATCTTCTTGTTGACCTCTATTGAGGTCTGGTGCATTAGGCACATTTGGAGGTATGTGAGAAGCTTCCATAGTTGTGATATTGCCTCCCAAAGCTAGCTGGCCAGCTTGGGCTTGATAGAGAATCTTTCTATTCTTTTCCCTAGCAATTCTTAAGGCATCTTCAAAAGCATTTGGAAATTTGCTCTTTACCTTCTCCCTTAGCAAGGGGTACAAACCTGAGATAAATCGATCCTTTTGGAGGCAATTGGGAGCTCGCTCACCAGGGTTCAGTGAGTCTGACCATTGCCCCCAAAGTTTCAGAAAACCTTCCTCATAGGTTGCATAACCATGAGGGTCAACTTGATGAAGGGCCAGAAGCCGTTGCCATAATTCTTCTGCCGAATTGGCTCGTTGAAATCTTCGTAGGAAATCCGCCTTCAATCCCTCCCAATCAATTCTTTGGGTTGGATCTAGAGCCTGGAACCATACCCTAGCTTCTTCTTTGAGCACCAAAGGAAAAGCTCTCAATTTCAATGCTTCGTCATCCCTCCCAGAGACAAGGAAAGCCATCTCCAAGTTATCCAAAAAATCCCCAGCATTTTCCCCACTACGCCCAAAAAAATTTGGGAAAGCCATCATAAAAATGGGTTGCCTTCCTCTCAATACAGCACAAAGATGAAAACGTCTAGGCCCAAATCATATCTTATTAAGGGTAGAATAAATGGATTGATAGATGCATTAATCTCAGCTAGACGACGAGGGCCTAGTAAGTTCCTTATGATGTTTTGGAACCTAAGCTTTGTGCTAGCTATTATATGCACAGTTTGTCTAGCAAGAGGTTAAAAAGGTCCATATAAATCCCTATGATTCATGGAGTATGCTTAAAGCAAGATGAAGATGTGAACATCAAAAGATACATTATACTCCAAAATAGGAAATATTATAGGGTCAGGGGACAACAATATCTCTCTCAACCTCTCAGCTCCAAAATAGAAGACCAATCTTTGTTGGAAAAAAATCTTTCTATCAATGCGCACATTCACCCTAACATTCTGAACTGATTGAAAGTTGTAGAAAATGGGATTATTCATTGGTGCATTAAATACAAACTTCCATGAAGCACTTCATTGAAGTTGAGCTCTCTTGGATCCCACCATTTGAGAGATGCGAAGAATTTGCTCACCAGTGATTAGCCTAGCTTTGGTGTGACCATCTTCAGCTTTGTAGAGTTCATAGGGTTCGATGGCTACCCTCTCAACCACCTTGAGCCTTCTTGCTAGTAGTAGTTGGAGTGCATCACCATATGTAGCCTCTTGCCAATACCGCACCCCATTGATGTGTAGCTCCCCCTCCAAAAACTTGTTAATACCCGAGTTTGAGAGTGCTTTCACCACCTGAAGTCGAGGCTTCAAAGGAAGTGTCTTTACACTAGCCACAAAGCACTCAACACAATTTTTTGACCTAGGGACTTGATGACTACAAGATTTTCCTTGAAGCAAAGAAGGGTGTGTGTAGTTAACTCTCTTTACCCGCATACGTGCCGTTTGTCGATAAAGACGCTTCTTTTCTCGAGCTTCTTGGGGAGACCATAGTGGAAGTCTCGGAGAATTTGATGGATCTTCCTTCATAGGATTGACAGAGCGCTGCTTGAGAACTCCTCAGTGGGGGCACCAATTTATGATGAAGGAAATTTGGAATGGCGGCCTCTACACCAAAACAAACTCCATTGCGCCACAAGGGAAATGAGATAAGGGCACCACCTAGTCTTGGAAGCGTGGGCTAGGACCGCTACACAAAGAGAGAGAGAGAGAGAGAGAGAGAGAGAGAGAGAGAGAGAGAGAGAGAGAGAGAGAGAGAGAGAGAGAGAGAGAGAGAGAGATCACTATGAATGAAGCATTAACCTTAGTGTGTGTACAAGGAATGGATGACTTCAAACACTCCCAATACAAATAGCATGTAGATTACCAAACAACCACTCAAGGATTAGCCAAGATCACATCAAGCACTCTCACACATATATAGAAGATTTCTCTTAATTAACATAAGTAAGAGAAGGAGAGGTTACTAGCATGAAACAATTTGCACTCTAGAATGTGCAAGAATAGAGTGAATGAATGAGCTTATGGGCTCATGGTGAGTGATACAAAGACTCAATGGGGCTGAGGGAGGCTTGAAATTACAAAGGGGAAGGTCTCTTTATATAGGAAAGAGAGTGATTAGGAGTGAGGTTAAGATACAAGTGTAATTTATACAAATGAAGCTTAATTAGGGACATTCAACCAATGAAGAAGCTCCTTCCAAGTGATTTGTTGACCAATTAGCTCCATCATCACTTGTGTTGTCTTCACTCTTTCCTCCATAACTTGAGTCCAAGAGCTTCCTTATTTTAAAATGTAAAGAATCTACATAAAATCAATACATATCTAGTAATAATAGAAAAGGGTTGAATGAGAACTTATGAATTACAACAAGATTAAGCATGACTTGAGAGGTGATTAGAAGAGGAATTTTGATGGGTTTTTGAGCTTGAGAGAGAGAAGGAAGGAGAGGAGGGTGAGAAGACTAATGGCTGATTTTTAGAGAAGGTCTCAATGTGGAAAAGAAAGGGTGTGTGTGTGTAAAGGTAGAGGGGGTGGTCTCCACCACAGTTGAAAAAACTGGCGTCCGCCATTTTGGCCATATCTCCTAGACCGTAGATGCAAAAATTATAAAAAAAATATAGCCACAATTTCCAGCTCATCAGCTACAACTTTAATGAAGACAACTTTCCTTGGATCGGAGTGGAAGTATTTTTTACAAATTAAGAAAAATCATGTGTCTTGTTCCTTCCTTTACCAAGTCTTCCACTTGGGTCCCATTTGTTTGAATCATCATATGGCTCCAAAGCCATGATGATATGAGCCACTCATGACCCTTGAATCATGGGTGCATGGCTCCACAACCACATCATATCTTTCCTTTTCACATTTACATATTTTCCCTTCCCTTTACCACTAGGTTCTCCCTCTACCTTTCACCTCCGGTGAACTAGTCAAGAAAAAATTCCTATCAAATATTTTTTAAAATTTTTTTTTCCAAGAGGTTGTTCCCACTCTTTCTTTTATTGTAAACCTCTAGGAGCAAGGAAAACCAACAAAATATAATAAACAAAAATTTGTGATAGGCTCGGATCAATGCCTACCTATTTTTTTGTAGAAGCCATACCTAGATGGTCAAGAAAATTTGTTACAATCATGACTATAGCTAGATGGATTTTGACATTCCATTTTCTCTAACACCAAAGATTTTTAATCAAACAACAATGTATCAATTGTTGGCGGGACGATTGTATAGAAAGACCCCTGAAAGAGTTCTTCTCCTATGCATAGAACTCCATGAGCAACAAGACTATCTAAGAATGGCTCTGAAACTTTACATAGGTGGAGAAATGGTGCTCATTTGGGTCACCCAAAATTTTGTCACGTAAATGCCTTTGAATTGTTAAATTAAGTTAGAGAGTTTTTTGGATGCGGGCAATGGGCATTTTAGATAGGATCTCTCTAAAAGGACATCCGAGCATCAGGAAAGGGAACATTTGCTGAGCCACCAAGAACGGGTATCTCTGATGCGTCACATCAGATAGGTGACTAGAGCATCAAGAAGGGTTATTCGAACATCCGGAACAACCATCTCTGATGTGTCATAGGATGGAAGGCATAGAGCATCGGGAAGGGGATGATCTATTCGTTTGGTGAGTTAGAGACTAGGTAATGGATATTTCAAGTGCGTCGCATGGTGGATGATAGGTACACTGAGTGGGGAATATTCCATAGTCTGAGGTATTCCGAACGAGCTATAAGATATTCATGCAGAGAAGGATGCAAGCACATGGATAACGATGGGTTTCGAATAAGATTCTCAGAAAAGCGACTCTTTGCTTTTTGAAAAAGCAAAGTGCCTTTCTAATGAGACGAGGTGCTTTCTTGTCTAGGACTAAATGTTAAGAAGCATATGTGTGTGAACTACACCCAGGGACGCCCGGAAGGTTATGTGCAAGCATTAGTAATGGCAAGCTGATTGGCTTCCGGAGGTGCGGACACGTGCTCGAGGGAGGCCCATTATCCCTTGTGACACGTCGCCAAGAGGACCTTGTCACGGGAGAGGGGACTTATCTTTGCCTCAAGACAAATCCTCGCATAGTGCCCAATTCTTCGACATTTGTAACAGGCTTTGGGGAACGAAGGAAAAGCCAGCAAGGCACCAAAGTTTCCCATACTTAGATCCAAATATTTGGGTATGGGACTACTCATATTCCACAAGATACAAATCTTTATATCCAAGCCTAATCTGATCCTCTGTGACTTTGGGATAATTAGAACCCGTCCCAGCATGGTGGAAATGGTCTCCACATGATCACAGAGCCAAAAAGGGAGGCTTTTGCGAGTGACCAACGTTGAGCAAAATTCCATAAACTCTCCATTCGGAAAGAACTTGCATGTCCACGGCATTGCGAATGCAAAGAACGAAGTCCCCCCAAATGCCTCCTCTGAAAATGAGATCTTGAACCGTATGCTTGGATGCACATTCTGCTACATAGAAACCTTTACCCAAGGCGATGAACTGACTAATCGCATTTCTAGAATTGGTCGCCATTGCTGCCCACTACCATAACCCATGGGACGACATACGATGATCCATAAAATAGAGTATCACCGAGTGAGCACAACAGGATTCTAAACTCTTCAACGCCAATTCCGGACTGAAGTTCGCCTGTAGCACAAGCCCATCTGACTTCTTCTTCTGATTGAACATATTCACGCCATGCAAGATCTCCTCAGTCAAGGTATGGAAGCTAAACGAAGAGGATTTTAACATTTTCTCTGGACAAGCGGCATCTGCCAAGGGTTCAATGATCCGTTTTTTTCCCTTCGCCGCGAACACAAAATCCATTTGTTGAGACCCCTCTTCATCATTTCCATAACATTGGCATGGTCTTCACAACAATTCAAAGGTGAAGCCTTCTTATTTTCTTATTGGAGAGTTGATGGGTTTAAGCCTTGTTGGCTTAATAAGCTTTCTTTTGGCCTACGATGGGTCTGCCCCCATTTTTGTTACAATTGATTTACAAATATCCCGTTAATTTTCAGAGCCAAATCCGGATAAAGATAAAATCTGTTTTTCTAAAAGCCCTTCGCAGCGCCCATTGAATGAGCTACTCATTGATCAAAATTGAGTTCGGACCCAAGAGATCCAAGCCTCACTTCTTAGCTGGTCCTCTTTTGGGGGTTTTTTTTTTTATAAAGGAAAGTGGAAATGTATTAAAAGAAAAATTTACAAAGGGGTAAATCAGACACACAAATAGGGGGTGGGTCAACCCCAACTACTCAGAAACAATTACAAGAGATAAAGCATTCTAAATCTGGCATGGTGGTAGATCAGAGGGGCAACTGTATGCCATTTTTGCCAACAGGTTGACTTTAAGACAAAGGATAAAGACAAGCCTTGTGGTAAAGCTTCTTTAACTTTATTACACAGCTTGAGGGCAGAATGTTTGAGATCAGACTTAAGGAGACATAGGGGATAGGCTGAGGGGCTATTGAACAAAAAATAATTCCTCTGATTCCAAATATACCAAAGTAAGTACCCTCTCCAGATGGTCCAGAGTGGGATGTCAAGACCCCTGCAGCTACCTAGTAAAAAGTCTTTGAAGTCCAAAGCTTTAAGATTTATTTTGCTGGTTACATTCTGGATGGCTCTTAGTAACCCCCCATTAGCTTTACAATTATACCAAAGATGTAAATTGTCTTCCACAGCTTTATGGCATCTGTTGCAAATACCATCACTAACTCCTTCTTTGAGTGCCCTACTTCCAGTCCAAATGCCATTATGGATGATTAGCCACATGAGGGTAGAGTGTTTAATCTTCAAAGGAAATGCTCAAAGACATTTAAACCTGTAGGTCCATTGCTTCTTACTCCAACCAATCTTCCAAATTTTGTTGAGTCTTTTCTTTATGTCCTCTTCTACACCTGACTTAGGGTAGAATTGCTTGTAAACATCTTCACTCAACTTGCCCATCCTGTTTGCTTCTTGGTTATCTCTGAGGGGGATGGTGAATTGTCCAAGCTTCAAGCTAGTTGTCACCAGACACCACTTGGCAAGGGAGATTGGGATTGAGAATTGAAGGTGAAGCTGTTTGTCAGTCTTCAGTTTGCACTGGAGGAGGATATCTTCCCCGTATCTAATGCCTACTTTATGACATTTGTGAGCTTTTTTGCAAGGTAGTACAGAGGAATTACCTGCAAAAAAACCAAACCATATAGAATCATGAAGAAAAATGGATTGGTTAGAGAAGAATTCATTTGAAGGTTTCCACTGAGCTTTGACTGTATTCCAGGCCAGCCACATTCTGGAAACCAGCTTGGATTCTACTGGATGCAAATTGACAATTGACAGCACGATCTCTCTGAGATGAAAGTTTGACCAAGATTTGTAGTTTGCACATCTGCATTTATGAATATCCCTTTTGATAAGTGCAGCCCAGTAATCCTTTGAGTCTGAAGCTCTGTAGATCCACTTGGCTGCAAGCTTGGTGGATAGTCTCTCAAAGTTAAGCAGTCCAAGCCCCCCTTTATCTTTTGGGAGACAACAGATTTCCCATGAAACTTTGGGTAGCCTTTTGTGAGCATTATCACCTCCCCACAAAAAGTTCCTTGCCATAGAGAAGATTTGATTAATCTAGTACTTAGCTGGAGACCAACAAGACAAAAATTAGATGAGTGAGGGCAACAAGTAATGATTTAAAATAAAAACTCTGGATGAAATGGAGGAGTGAGCATGCTGCCGTTTCCCAGCTTTTGTTTTGAATTTATCAATGACCCATTCCCATCTCTGAGCAAAAGAAACTTTGAAACCCATTGGAATGCCAAGCAACCTGAAGATTTCACCATTCTTAAGTTCTTCGCAGCCATAGGTAGTAACTATCTGAGGAGTAAGTCCATTAGAGCTTGTAACATTTAATGGCCTAAAAACTTGTGTGTAGCGGAAATTAGCATGAACATAGTGGGCATTTCATTAGAATAGATTCCTAATGATAATTACAAGAGTGCTTAGGTGGAGAGAGCAACAAAAAGCATAACACCTAGTTAGATAGCATCAACAATACTTTCAAAAGAGAGAGAAATTAAGCTATTGACAACAGTTGAGGACCGGATTTGCATGGAGCCGGTCCCCCCTCCAAAAGGCTTTGTATTATGATTTCTCCCATCAAGAGAGACATTGTACAATACAATTCTTTGTGTTCCTTCAAGACTAGCTAGTGCAATGAAGATGAAAGCTTCATGCACTAAGCAAAACACTTAGCAAACACAACATCAATTATCCCCGTTCTCAGACCCAAGACCTCACACACCTTCGAAGATGGTGAGAGCTAGCAGGGTATGAGAGTAGATTGAGAGGAAGAACGAGTATCTTACGATAAAGATGTACATCTCCTCACATAATCGCTCATATTAGGATAGCTTAGCTTAGTAATTAGCTTGGTAGAGGAGATGAGCATGCATTGAAGCTTGGCTCTTGGTTGGATTTGCATCCACATGCCAAGAGTATGTCGATGTAGGCTTCTATCTCACAAGCTTGGAGTAGGTGATGAGCTCTCCATTAAAGCTTGGGAAGAGATAGTCTTCTTTTCTTCTCACATAGATTGTGTGAGAGTGTGTGTGTGTGTGATAATGCCTTGCAAAAATCAGCCCCATCTCTCTCTTGGGTGAGCCCTCTTGCTATTTGCTCTTGCTCAACCCTCATTGGCCCTCCCCAAGTCAAGCCAATGACTATTAAGCAGCATAAGTGATAGCCTTCTGACATGTGTCCCCCTTTCCCCTTTTGTGAGAGCTTTAGGTAAATTAACAATTCAATTAAACTCTCATTGGACCCCTTTGCCTCCTGGCCAATAGGAATCAGGCAAGCCATTGGGCTGTTGAATGCTCATTGGACCCCTTGGGAGACTATCCAAGAGGACTTAATTGTCATTGGTTCTTTTATTAAGTGTTTTTAAATTAATTAAACTAGATTTACTCTAGCCTAATTCTCATTGGTCCACCTCCAAGGCCATCCAATAGGAATTGGGTACACCTTGTGGGCATCTGGCCTAGGGAGCTGACATGTGTCCCTCATTCCCTTTGTGTAAAGGGGGCTTGTGTGTGTGTGTGTGTGTGTGTGGCTTTCTCTCTCATCCCCTACATGCTAGGCTCGTCCCCTCCTATGTAGGGATATGCAAAGACTTTTTTGGTCACACACAAAGCATCCAATTCCCTTAAGGTTGACCTTTGGACCAACCTTTGAATTTTGGAACCTTAGCATTTTGGAAGTCTTAATGGGCTGAACCTTAGGGTCTTTTTAGCCCATTGTTTGACATGGCTCTTTTGCAGATGGCCCCCCCTTTGGATCCCTATTTTCCCTCCTTTGGATCCCTACTATGGCCGGTCTGCTAGCTTAACCAATATTCTAGCTTTTTCTCCCCTGGCACTTCCCCATATTAAATGATCACTTTAACATGAGAAAATCATTTAGGAGAATTAGATATTGATTATTATGACATTACCTCTCTCTTGAAATCTAACAACTTTTAGGTGAAAACTTTTTAGGTGTACTTTGGCACTTCAAGCCCTAGTTGCTACTCCTCTTTACCCCTTTAGAAAAAGCACTCAAGCTACTGTACCCGCGGCTCGAATACCATTAATTGCAAGGAATAGAAGAGAGGGTCTTTCAACACCAAAACAGCACCGGCTCCTGTCAAGCTTCTAATAGCTCAATAGTGGTTAAGCCGTAGGGAAGCCCCGTAGGACTCCACTATTAAGACCATAGCTCTCGACAGTGATGCCCCGTTAATTACACGAAGGCAGGCGCACTGCAAGGCTGAAAAATCCCTATTCGACTTACTCACAGGCAATTAATAATACCAACCATTTATAGCTAGCTTGAGGACCTCCCTTCTTCAGCAAGAAAAGAGAAACCTTGTGCTCTGATACCAATGTAACATTTAATGGCCTAAAAACTTGTGTGTAACGGAAATTAGCATGAACATAGTGGGAATTTCATTAGAATAGATTCCTAATGATAATTACAAGAGTGCTTGGGTGGAGAGAGCAACAAAAAGCATAACACCTAGTTAGATAGCATCAACAATACTTTCAAAAGAGAGAGAAATTAAGCTATTGACAACAGTTGAGGACCGGATTTGCATGGAGCCGGTCCGCCCTCCAAAAGGCTTTGTATTATGGTTTCTCCCATCAAGAGAGACATTGTACAATACAATTCTTTATGTTCCTTCAAGACTAGCTAGTGCAATGAAGATGAAAGCTTCATGCACTAAGCAAAACACTTAGCAAACACAACATCAATTATCCCCGTTCTCAGACCCAAGACCTCACACACCTTCGAAGATGGTGAGAGCTAGCAGGGTATGAGAGTAGATTGAGAGGAAGAAGGAGTATCTTACGAGAAAGATGTACATCTCCTCACATAATCACTCATATTAGCATAGCTTAGCTTAGTAATTAGCTTGGTAGAGGAGATGAGCATGCATTGAAGCTTGGCTCTTGGTTGGATTTGCATCCACATGCCAAGAGTATGTCAATGTAGGCTTCTATCTCACAAGCTTGGAGTAGATGATGAGCTCTCCATTAAAGCTTGGGAACAGATAGTCTTCTTTTCTTCTCACATAGATTGTGTGAGAGTGTGTGTGTGATAATTATGCATTGCAAAAATCAGCCCCCTCTCTCTCTTGGGCGAGCCCTCTTGCTATTTGCTCTTGCTCAACCCTCATTGGCCCTCCCCAAGTCAAGTCAATGACTATTAAGCAGCATAAGTGATAGCCTTCTAACATGTGTCCCCCTTTCCCCTTTTGTGAGAGCTTTAGGTAAATTAATAATTCAATTAAACTCTCATTGGACCCCTTGGGAGACTGTCCAATAGTCTTCTAGAGGACTTAATTCTCATTGGTTCTTTTATTAAGTGTTTTGAAATTAATTAAACTAGATTTACTCTAGCCTAATTCTCATTGGTCCACCTCCAAGGCCATCCAATAGGAATTGGGTACACCTTGTGGGCATCTGGCCTAGGGAGCTGACATGTGTCCCTCATTCCCTTTGTGTAAAGGAGGCTTGTGTGTGTGTGTGTGTGGCTTTCTCTCTCATCCCCTACATGCTAGGCTCGCCCCCTCCTATGTAGGGATATGCAATTTGGTCACACATAAAGCATCCAATTCTGTTGGACGGGGGCGACTCACACACCCATGAAGTGCATGCAAACACTACCTAGATCAACATAATGTCAATCGAGGACACAGATGACACGATAGGCACACGGAGGAAATCTCTTTAGCTTGTCAGGCTGAGACCATCCTACACATACAACACTCTGGAAGGCCAGCTAAACCACAATCAAGAACGTCACTGCTCTCAACTACACCACCTAGCCACATACACACATACGGAAGGTAACTCACCAAATCATCCCAGATTCGTATGAAACTTAAGGAACACCATCCCCTCACTAGGATGCACCTGTCCCTAAGCTTCTACACTCAAAAACCTCACTCTAAACCCATCTGCAAAAAACGCGTAGGATGACAGAGCAGAATTTTGAAAGTGCCTGAAACTGAAATTTATGAAGTTGCCACGATTCTATAGACTACTAGAATGTCGCTCAAAACCCTCACTCTAAACACGTCCGCGGAAAACGCGTAGGATGACAGAGCAGAATTTTGAAAGTTCCCGAAACTTAAATTTATGAATACCAATGTGTAGCTTATGTCGCCACGATTCTATAGACTACTAGAACGCAGAAAACAGACATCGTTTGATACACTTACGGCCACAAATAGCTCGTAGATGCGTCGACGTGTGCGCTTTGTCGGCGTGTGCGCTTCGTCTCGCGTGGAATGCTTGGCGTTGTCGGGTAGCTCTCCTTGAGCCTACAACAATGGTGGAGTCGGATCTCCAATGTGTTGAGCGAGTCGGGCGTAGAGAGAGGATAAAGCTCATGCTCACTCTCTTTCTCTCTCACACACAGTAGACGGCAGCACTAAAGTTTTGATTATGATAAAAGTCTTTTTACAAAATGACCTAGGTACCTTATATACTAAGGCTACCTTAGGTTTAACCAAAAATGGGGTTGAAAGGGTCAAATGGCTTTGTATTTACAATCTGGAAGTGCCATTGCACCCTGGCTTCTGAAACTAGAATAACTACTCATTACAAATGACATTTATAGCCATAATCCGCAGCATTTCATAACTGCAAAAGATAAGATTTTGGTACGAAACTTGAGTTATGTTGTTTTGTTGACCCAGCAGTCAACATTCCCCCCTTCTGCGTTCATGTCGTCCCCAACATGACCTGATTGTCGATGGCGATGTGGTCTTTGCTGTCGTTTTGTTGTTGTAAAGAAAGTATAGACTATAGCCTTTGCAGTAGCTTGTCTTGTTCGTCCATTCTGATTTACATAGTCTTCACATGATTCAGGAAAATCATAATTGATCAGGAACTTTATGTTTTTCACATCCACGCTCTGAGCTGCAGCATCTGTTTCTGTCATTATAGGTCTACTGCCAGATCTAAATTCAAAAAGAACCCAATGTCGTATATCTTGACTCTTATCATCATGGATAGAGAAAATTCCATCCATCACTTACACCAGCAAATCTGTCAATTCGGAGTATTTGTGATTCTCAGAAACAACTTCTACAATCTGTAGAATTGAGTGATTGGCTTTCTGATCTTGTGAGCCAATGACAACTTTGTAAGGATTTTGTAGAAATTGTATGGCTAAACCCTTAACTTCTTTAGGCCAAGTTGCACTCCAATGCAAAGTTTGTTTGTTCAGGCCGAATCCAGGACTTAATTATTCTAATTTGAGGTTCAAAACCCTGCCAAGCATTCGATGCGCATTATCAAGGACAAGCTTTTGAGATCCTCTGATTACCCTTATGTCTGCTGTTTGTCATTGAGGACTTCTTTGTTCTTGTGCAATCCTGTTGTTAGTGTTGTCTGCAGCTTTGTCATTGTAGGCCATTCTTCGACTTGCCATTGAGGAGAAGTATGCTATGATCTGAAATTGGTGCTCCAATTCATTTGTCAATTGATTTGAGTAGCATTTCCTTATTGTTGATGTAGAAGGAATATGTACAAGAGGATGGTGATAGGTGTCTTTAGATTAGGGTCTAAAACCTGGATGACCAAAGGGAAAAAACCCGGTGGGAAAAAAAATGCCTTTGGTATACGCTCTTATTGGAGTTGAGCAGTTGAACGTGAAGTACATGTTCATGAAAGGTGAGTACTTGGGTGAAACATGGAAAGAGTGCCTGATGCAAGTGCCAATTATGGGACACTCTATATGCATATGAGAAATTTGTCAACAAAAGCATGCAATGTGAAAGAAGGATATGATGGGTGTTTAGAGGAATAAATGTAGCACATGTGACATCAAAAAGATGTCTCAATAGCTTCCACCTTTCCAAGAAGGGTTTTCGATGTAGAAGTTTCTCCACTCGTATCTCACTGTGCTCAGCACGTGAGTGTCTTTTGGCCCTTCTCCTTCACTTCACCAGACTTAAGTACTTAGACTTCGACTCTTTTGCTCACCTATACCAGCATGAGCGACACAACGTAAATATGCTCAACTCTTCCAGCTTGAGCAGTACCTAGAATAGCTAAGACGCTTAGACCACAGAGAATATTACTTGAAGCTTTGGGACTAACACCTCACTCATTTTGTGGCTTAGCTACTCGACTCTGGCTCTTATGACTTGTCGGTTGCATGTTGACACTGCTTTGTGACAAGTTCTTCGGCTGTTGTAGTGGTTGCTGAGACATACTTTGTGAAGTTTCATTGTTATCCTGTACCTTCTTCTCTTTGTAGTTCTCAGGCCTCTCGTCAGTCTTTTCTTCATGTGGATTATGGTTTTTTTTATTTTTTCTTAATAATAAACAAAGAAAATCTTTAAAAAAACTTAACAGAAGAAAAATCATTCAAATAGAAACCTAAATGCTATGTACACTATACACATGTCCCTAGGGGCTCATATATGGATTTTGTCCCCATACTCCTCTGCAACACTACTATGAGGGCATATACTCTAAATTTCGTCAAAAACTTATCACAATAAAACGTAAAAATTCAATGCATCTCACAAAACATTGCCCTCTAATAGTCATAATGTTAGGTCCGCATTCAGAATGCCTCCCCCCTTCCTATTTGGAGTCATCCTTTACGACAGGGTATCGCAAAGGGTATGTGTTGTGCTTGGGCAAATTAAAAGTTGTGCCTATGTAGCCCTATTATGCATACACAATCAATGCATGGAAAAGATTTATGCTGTGCAAGATGTGGGTATAAGCAATTTGCTTATTGGTATTTGTTGGCGAGGCTTCCTATTCTAAGCAATGTAATGGTCTTTGAAGCTCCTGTATCGTTGCTTCATTGAAGCGACTTGCTCTCTTCTAACTGTACTCTAATCGTAGGAAGAATTGTAAGAATTCAAGCGGCGATGCACTGACAGCAATTTTGTTGTTCTTCTTTGGGACCCATTTCTTTGCAATTATTGGCTCTATCCCAGGCTTTGAATGCAGAGACATGAGAACAGAATGCAGTTTCAAAGATATTCTCAATTTTACTTTTGACAATGTCTAAAGCAAGCAGAGATTGATCCAGATGAGGCGAGCATGCCTTATAAGTACATTCCTCTTTCTGAAGTTCAAAGATAACTGACAAGTGATCAGATAGAGCAATAGAGTTATCCTTATAACAATTTACTTGCCAATACTCCTGCATGACACTGGAGCTCATGTAAACCCTGTCCAGTCTGGCCGCTCTATAGCATGAACCTTTTTGTTTATTGCTCCAGGTGTGTTGAGTGTTCTCTGAGATATCAACAAGGTTGTGCTTCACTAGGACTTGCTCCCATTTGGCTTTTTCAGAGCTTCTCATTGGAGGCCCCAATTGATTCCATCTGTCAAGAGAAGACTCTACCATATTAAAGTCCCGTACAATCATACAAGGCCCTGAGAGGTTAAAGATCTCTTCCCAGGCATTAGCTCTTTCCACATAAGAATTAGAAGCATAGGCAGAGATGAGTATAATCAAAAGGTTGGCCAAGGGATACAGCTATCCAACTACCCTTTTGGGATGAGTGTTGATCTATCACTAGATGGTTGTATTTATCTGGTATGCCCAAGGATGCACCACCTATGCCTTGCAAATGATCTGTGTAATACCAGTTATATCCAGAGCCAATTCTGTGAAGGTTAGAGATAAGGTTTGTACCAGAGACCTTCAGCTCCTGTAGACAAAGGAAATCAGGACTGAGATTAGTATCAAAAAACCATTTTTTAATGACAAGGGACCTTAGGGAATCAATGAGCCCCTTGCAGTTGTAGGTGAGGGCTTTTATATTGGGACACTTCATTTTTTTATTTTCTTTGCAGGTTTTGACAATGAGACTGAAGTCCTTGTAGGGTCCTTGGAGGGTTCCTTCTTCCTTTTAGATTTTAAGGACTGATCCATAGGAAGACTCTCCTCTTCTGCTTGGGTCATGAAAATATCAAAACTGACTTGTCAGGGTCATAGCTCACTTGTGCTTTGGCATCCCTATCATGTTCCATAAGCTGGGATTCAAAAATCTCATTGTCCTTGAGTTGAGTACTAGGAATTGAAGTCCCCTCAGAATCGGACGACTCTATTGAGGATAATCCCCCGGCTTGACTCATTGGACTATCAGGGGGAGTGGGGTGCCTTGTGCTAGGGGCTCCATTCTGATTTGTTGCAGAGATTCATTTCTCACTTGGGTTCTCTCTTTCAACATTTTCCTCATGATGTGGAGAAGCATAATCTTCCTCTTCTTGCAAGTCATAGTTAAGAGGGTCAAATACTTCCTGCAGGAGGAGGCTATAGCTATTTTTATTTCTTTTTGTAAGGCTGTCTACTATTCTTAGCATTTCTGGTAGTATTTTTTCTCTGGACAGGCTGAAAAGATTCTTTCTTCTCTGGTTGGTTTTCTTCTTAAGGAGGATGGGGGGGGTTGAGGTCCGGACAGTCTTTAATGTAGTGACCTTGTCTCATGCAGTGAAAGCATGCATTAGGCAGTTTCCTGTAGAGGGCAGTTTGAAGGTGTAGAAGGTTCCCTTCTAAGTCTTTGATAGGAATCATAGTTTTCAGTTCTGCCTGTAGATCAACTTCTATTAGTAGATGAGGGTTCCATTTGGGATTGATTCCAATCCTTGCTCTTTGACCTAAGACTCTGCCCACATTGGAACCTATGTTTTTAAGCCAGGGAAAAAGCTCAACTGGTAGATTAGGGAAATCAATTCAAACTGGGACTTTGGTAGATTTAGGCCCTCTAGGGTTAAAGCTACCAGGAAACCAGTTAAATATTGAAATGGTAGCATTTCTGATAAGCCATTGACCTTGGCTGATAATCTGAAGAGCAGAGTTAGGGTCATCACAAAAAAAACTGATAGTAGCTATTAGGTAGGTATTGGACATGGTAGACTTTTATGTCTCTGTTAGTCCAATTGACAGCCATCCAGTTTTTTAGGGCTTCCACAGAAGGTCTAGATCCATGGAGGAGACCTATGACAACCCTTTCCTAAAGTTGTGAGTGCCAGAGCTCAAATTCTTGCTTAGGGATGATCACTGCCTCATCAATAGGCATAGCTTGAGTAGGGTCAGCAGTGTTAACCTCAACCTCCTCTTGAGGGATATCACAAGGAGTAGGGGGATGCTCGACAGGGATTGGTTCCCTTGCTAAAAAATTATTATCCTGCATCACCTTATCAACAGACTGACCCTGCTGGAGCTTCGCAAAGAATTTTCTAACATTTTCAGACAGAATGCCCGCCATAAATTCAGCATTAAAGTGGTCATGAGGGTAAAAGTCATTTCCTGAATAGAGGTCGTGTAAAGGCATTGGAGGTCTGAGTTCGAAAATTCCCACTGTAGGGAAAGCAAGGGGTTGAGATTTATTCACCATATCCGCATATGCAGGAGGGTGAGGCCCCAAGAAGGCTCCACTGAGCTTCGTGTTGACTGAGTTGGCACTCGGTAGACCTCGAGGTAGAAACTGAAGCAGGGGGTTAGGTACAAGGTTATCATGTGGAGGCTGAGAGGCAGAGCCTTCTTGGGGTGTCCTACCATGGCCATTACGCAGGGCTTCGGAAAGCTCCTTAAGACCCACCCCCCCCTAGGAGGAGGGGGCGAGGTAGAAAAGGGGGAGAGTAAATAGAGGATAGTATTCAGAAGGGGGAGAAAGGGGGAAGACGAGGACTGAACATGCAGACCGTACGACTCATGCAAAGAGGAAAGCCAGAGCTGTCCCTTCACCCTCTCTCTTTTGGGGGTTTTACCCTACATCCAAGGCCAGATATAATGTATTACATACTCACTCAAACTTTTAAAAAATCAATACTTTGTGAGATTCCCCCATTCTTTTAGCCCCCTCCTCCCAAAATCACACGCACACAAAAGCCTGCATGTGCACTTTCACCTCCCTTCCTTATATAACAGCCCCCAGGGCCCAACCCCCCCTCCTGCTCACTTTGTGCCCCCTCTGTAACCCCACCCCCAGAGAGACCTCTCTCTCTCTCTCTCTCTCTCTCTCTCTCTCTCTCTCTCTCTCATGGTTAACCAAAAAGGCCTTTATGAGGATGAAAACATTGCAGGTTTCAAAGCGGAGGGCGATCGCTCCAGATGTGAATTCTTGGAAGCCGCAGACCCTGCGCATACAGTTTCGCCTGATTGACTGCAAATCCATAAATAATCGATTAGGCTGATCCCACACTTATGGGATGGAGGTTTATGATGTATTCAGTTGTGAATGCACATCAAAATGCTTTGCAAAAGTGCCACGGTGTTCTAGTAAACCCTGCCCACAGCATCTTGATGCTTAAAGTGCTCCACGCGACAGAGTTGTGAAGAACATCTTGGGTATGTGCGCAAGTCTTAGCGCGGCAGGTGTGGAATATGCATGGCACGATGGTGTATGTATTGTGCAGCACGACGATGCCGAAGTTGAAGAAAATATAAAACATGTGGGATGGATATATGCCTATGCAAGAGAGGCCATCATTTTTTTGCATCGCGTGTGGAGCCCCATGGCAGGGATCAGGCATGACGATGATCTTGTCTCACGGTGGTAGACGAGGGTGTGGACATTTCAAGAGGCGGCTATGTCAAAACGTAGGCGATACTATGTGCGTGTTGGAATAGGAAAATTGGGCGATTGCCAGAGCCTGCAAGAGCTGGAGGAGAAAGTAAGTCTTTGGTATCAGAAAGAGTACAGTAAGGTGGCAATCATTAATGAGGAGGAGGTGATGTGGAAAACTTTAATGGAGATTAACATCGTGATAGTGCGCTTGTTAGTTGGTGTAGCAGCAAGTGAGCATGATCCAATTCTGTTTCACAAACCATGGAAGTGGACTGTTTGCATTAGTGATTGGATCAGGACTTTGTTCCATACATGCTTCCAGTTCCCAAGCCTAGCTATAGCACTAGAGTTTTCTGCTTTCACGAAAGCAAGCACAAGGGAGATTGAATCAACATCATTCTGGCGGTGACAGGGGTGAAGGATTTTGTGGCTCCAAAGGATATTCAGATGGAGGCCTCAACAATTGAGTTCTTCAGGAGGCAAGGAGAGCAAGGTCTGGCAAGGGCTGTGTTCATGACGAATGTGCTGATCCACAGAGTCAACAATCAGGATGGGCTAAGGCACCGTCACACATGGGTGTCTGATTTGTCCAAACTCTTGAAATCAATCTACGAACAAATCAAAGAAACTATTACTACTCAAGAGGAGGCGGCGCAAGTGATCACGACGATGAGCTCTGTGGACAAGTTCATTGGGTTTAGTGTGCAGCTGCAGGATGGGAAGCTTGAGCTCAGCGGAGAGCTGGCATGCGTAGCCCGCAGGTGTACTGCATGTCCGAAAAATAAGCAAGATCCAATAGATCCAAGAGGACCTGAAGGATCTATCATTGTTCTCCAGGTAAAACAAGCGTGTTCCTTTACCTCTTTTGAAGCATATAATGCAGGCTGTAACAATATGGAGTAGTTCAGGTGGGGCAGAAGTACTATCCTGTGAATTTGTTTTGTTTTTTTTAGAAACATGAATTGGCATTAAAAGGGTGGAGTATTACAAGAGTGCCTCACAGGAGGGAAGAGAGGTGTCCCAACAAATTACAAAGCCAAATAAGAATAAATCATTCTAAGTCTATTAGGGGAGTAAAAACACAGCATGGCATCTTGCTAATTTTGCCACCTTAAGTTTTGTTGAAGAGACTTGAGAGGCTGATAGAATACATCTATCATTAGTTTGGATGTTTTGACTGCTACTCTTTTGAGCTCCATGGAGAATACAATAGAGTTATCTGTGAACTGATTTTGAAAAATTGCTTCATTCCTTTGTGTCCAGCAAGCCCATAAGTACTCCATTCTCCACAGATTCCATAAAGGGATGTCCAGCCTATGGCATTCTCCCATGAGGATTTCTTTGACTGTAAGGGGGTGAGGGTGAAGGCTAGAGAAACAGTACTGCAGCATCTAAAGCTTCCTTTGATTGGTATTGGATCCAAAGAAAATGTGGGGTAGGTCTTCTATTGCTTGGCATCTTTTGCACTTCCTATCTTCAATTTTAGGTTTAAGGGCTCTGACCCCAGTCTATACACCTTGGTGGAGAATAGACATGGCAAGAAAACTGTGTTTAATTGGGTATGCAAAGCTCCATACACATTTGAACATGTGAATTCACTGTCTTGAATTTTATTGTAAACTCCATTTTTTGTTCAGATTTTTCCTTAAAGCTTCATTAAAATTCTGAACCATGTTGTAGCTGGTGATGGCTTTCTAGGCCCATTCTTCTAGCTTCCCATGCTTGGTTCTAGATGCCCCTTCCAATTGGAGTAGGGTTTTAAGTTCAAGAATCTTGTTCAAAAGCTCAGAAGAACAGCTAGAGGACAAATTAGTGCTATTAGATAGAATTTTAGCTAATATCCATTCACCATTCACATACAGGTCAGACCAGCTTTGGAAGCCATCTTTAAAGCATTTATGGACCTTAAGATTAAGCTTTCTTTCAGTTTTCTTAAGGATTCACCCAATCCAAATAGAGTCCTACATAAGAAAGTCATGAGACAAGGCCTTGTTCAAAGGAATATGCATACTGCTCCTAATCTCAAAACCAAGCCTTCCATAAGGCGACAGTTAGGGGGCTGCATGTAGGATTTATATTAACATTCGAGGTGATAGTGTCCCACAATGTAATATTTTTCCATGCTTTGGAGGACTGTACTGTAAAATTGTTTATATTTATTTTGATAAGACAGGCCCAGAAGTCGTGAGAGGAAACAAACCTTGCTATCCACTTACCTGCCATCTTGTTAGCTAGCCTTTCAAGATTAAGAATACCCACACCTCCTTTGATTTTAGGCATACAAAAGGTATTCCAGGAAACTTTTGCTACCTTCTGTATTTCATATGTACCCCCCACAAAAATCTTCTAGCAAGAGAAATTACCTGGTTAAGCTGAAGCTTGGTGGGTTTCCAGCATGAGAGATAGTAGATAATGGAAGGCAGTATATAATGGTTGAGCACAAAGGATCTGGCAGCCAGATTAGGTTGCATGTTTTGCCACATCAGCACCTTATTTCTAAGTTTAGTTAATACCCAATACCATCTTTGGGTCATTGTTACCTTAAACACTACAAGAGGCTATTCATATTAGCGACGCTCACACAACGACGCTCAAAAAAATAATTCCCGGCGTCGCTATGAGCGTCGCAAATTTATTTGTAAATTTGCGACGCTCATAGCGACGCCGATTGGGCTAAAAAAATAACAGAGAGCGCCCAAAAACTCAGATCTCAGATCTGAGTTTTTCGACGCCCTCAAGCAAGGAGCAGGTAACGCTCTCCCTCTCTCTCTCTCTCTCTTTCTTCTCCACACACACACACACACACACACACACGAGGAGAGGAAGGAGAGCCAGGTATGCTCCTTCCCTCTCCTCACTCTCATGTTCCCTTCCCCTCTTTCTCTCTCCCTCTCTCTCTCTCTCACACACACACATAGTGTTTTTGAGAGAGAGAGAGAGAGAGAGAGAGAGAGAGAGAGAGAGAGAGTACAAACATAAACAAAAACGCACACACACATACATAAACAAAGAATGCACACACACATTGAGAGAGGAAAAGAGAGAGAGAGCATGCATAAACAAAAAACGCACACATTGAGAGAGGAAAAGAGAGAGAGAACATGCATAAACAAAAAACGCACACATTGAGAGAGGAAAAGAGAGAGAAAACATGCATAAACAAAAACACGCACACACATTGAGAGAGAAAGAGAGAGAAACTAATTTAACGTCGTAGGAAACTAATTAAAATTAAAAGACCTAAAGATCTAGCCGACGAGGAGTTGAACTCAAGACCTATTATTCAAGAGGGAAATGGCATAACCAATCTATCATACTTGGCATGGGTGATAGAAAGGTTATACCATTTATCTCTTTTTATTGGCACACACATCCACACACGCGCACACACACAAGAAGAAGAGAGTTATAACGTCGTAGAAAACTATCCTAAAAGACGTTAAAGATTAGGTTAGATGTAGACTTACGTTAAATTAGATTTAGGTTTATTTAAGTTAAATTAGATTAGATTTAGGTTTATTTAAGTTAAATTAGATTAGATTTAGGTTTATTTAAGTTAAATTAAATTAAATTTAGGTTTATTTTTAATTAGATTTACGTTTATTTACGCTAGATTTAGATTTACGTTATATTAGATTAGATTTAGGTCTCCATAGACTGCGATGCCTGCGTGAAGCGGGTGATCAAGAAAGCCCTCAATGGAATATAGGGTATTGCTGCCTTCACTCATGGTGGGCTCCGTCGATCCAAAAGTACTGGTGAAATGTCTTCAGAAGATAGGGAAGAAGGTGGATCTTCAGGGCGGCAAGAGTCACTACATCCCCGACACAATGACCATCTAGACAACAACAACAACTTCAAAGTTAGTAACAAGAGCAAGAACGGTGTAAAGGGCCAATTGCTGTCGTCAGATGTGGATGGAGATGAGGCAGCGTCACCGCCGGAAGTTAACTCTCACATCTTTAGTGATGAGAATGCCAACTCTTGCCGAGTTATGTGAAAAATTATGTGTTAAATCAGTTTTAAGGTTCTTATAATCCCTGTTAGTTTAGTTCTTTGTTTTTAATATAACATAATTTACGTTGGATTTAGATTTATGTTATATTAGATTAGACTTAGGTTTATTTAGGTTTACCCACACACACACACACACACACAAGAAGAAGAGAGTTTTAACGTCGTAAGAAACTATCCCAAAAGACGTTAAAGATTAGGTTAGATGTAGACTTACGTTAAATTAGATTTAGGTTTATTTTTAGTTATATTTACGTTTATTTAGATTTACGCTTATTTACGTTAGATCGAGTCTACGCAAGAATTACTTACGGTTTAGGGTTTAGAGTTAGACGAACAGTGAAAAGATCTACTGTGAAAAGATGTTAAGATGCTGTGAAGTGCTACAGCTAGAGAAGAGGCAAAGGGGTTTTGTCCACTACATGCAGTATCATGTAGACGTGGGTCTGTAGATTTCTTGTACCCATAAATATAGACATTGACCAATAAAGACGAGATTATAACCCGGTGGTTCTGATCTCCGTGCACCTCTAGACCGAGGTGTGCGGGGATTGGACATGACTAGAGAATGTGAGGTAAAGAGAGAGAGAGAGAGAGAGAGAGAGAGAGAGAGAGAGAGAGAGAGATAAGACGAAGAATGCCAATAGAATATTAAATTTGTTGTCCAAGTTATAAGATTTTTATCCTCATTATGAGTAGTGACGAGGATGTGGGACCGTCCAACCGAAGCACCTATCTCTCAACGAGGGTCTTATGTCCTTGTAATCAATGTAAGCATGTTGTGCGACGGACAAGACGTGTTTCTTTGCAGCACGTTCGCGAATTTGGCGAGTTCGATCCATCTATTATAGATCGAGTTGTTGCCAATTATAACTCGTCGGACTCTGACGTTGGCCAACAAGCAGCAATTTTGCAACCCAATAGACGTGTTCGCAGGCGCTTTGGTCAAGCAGCATATGTGAGGCCACAAGATCTAGCCTCTGACAGCTCGGGGGATGATCATGCAGAGCACATTCCCAACGAGGCAATGTTTGAGCCCGAGATTGATGAAATGATCGAGACGATCATGGATTCAGAAAGGCTTATCTATGATGATATGAAAAGTGAAGCCGATATGCCATTGTATAATGGAGCACGTATGTCTAGATTGAAAGCACTCTTGGTTCTTCTCAACATGCAGGCAAAGTTTGGATGGAGTGACACTAGCGTCACAACGCTTTTCAGGTGATCTATTACAATTAGTTTACTTTAATAAAACTCTAAATGTATAATGATCTGATAGATTTTTACACGATTGTATCGTATTTTTATGTTGTGTAGATTGCTTAAAGAGCACATACTACCAGCTGACAATGTGATGCCAGATTCCCGAGATGAAGCAAGAAAGATTTTGCAAAACTTGGGGATGGATTACAATTCTATCCACGCTTGTCCTAATGATTGTATTCTTTTCAGAGGGGAATACATAGACATGGAGAAGTGTCCGAAATGTGATTCCGAAAAATATCGAGTAGATCTCCACGGGACAAAAATTCCACAAAAGGTTTTGCGACATTTTCCTCTGCTTCCTCGCATCAAGCATTTCTTCGAATGTAAGTCCATGGCCGCCCTAGCATCATGGCATGAGGAGAATAAATCTTCGGATGGTGTGCTACGAATTCCTGTAGATTGCGCAGCCTGGAAACATATAGATGGAACATGGTCGGATTTTGCCAGGGAAGCTCGAAATTTGCGCTTAGGCCTGGCTATGGATGGCGTAAATCCATTTGGTCAAAGATCAACATCTTACAGTGTATGGCCCGTTGTCATTGTCAACTACAACATTTCCCCGTGGTTGACTACGAAGAAGGGGCACCTATGGCTAAGCTTGATTGTGCTAGGGCGATATAAGTGGGGAATATGGATGTGTATCTTCGTCCACTATTGGAAGAGCTACAACTATTGTGGATTGGCATAGAGGTGGTGGATATGAGCCGACACACAGGACGACGGAATGCTTTGATCAGAGACATTCTAATGTGGACCATGCATGACTATCTCGGGCTAACAGAATGCTCAGGTGATCTATTGACACTCCTCACTCAGACACTGTAAATCTTGTTTTTTCTCATAGTTGATCTATTATCATGTGTATACATGTAGGGCTTCAAACAAGCGGATACAGAGCATGTGTCACATGTGGACCTAGACTGAATGCACGTAGGGCGCCCTCACTGAAGAAGCAAATCTACGAAGGTCATCAAGCGTATCTTCCAGAGAATCATGTGTTACGCGACGGCTTTTTGGGAAGAGAGCCACCAAGGATGTCTGCACAAGCATGGTTAGAGCAGAAGGAGATGTGCGATGACGGATTGCCTCCAGGGATGAAGAGACTATCTCTATGGTACGAGTTACCATACTGGCCCCGACTCATGATCAATCACTTGCTCGATCCAATGGACATATTCAAGAATGTGGGTAATCTACTATGGGACCATCTGACCGGTAAGAAAGATACTTTGGAAGCCAGAGTTGACCTTAGAAATGTGGATCGTATGGAGCAATATTGGCCGCAAACAGCGTCTGATGGATCGATAAAACTCCCTAAAGCACCATGGATTTTCACAGGAGCCCAAGAACGCAAAGTAAAAGAGACCATTCGATCTTTGCGGACCCCCACTGGCGTAATGCACTCGCTCCAAACGTGTTTTACTAAAGAAGGAAAGCTTACCGGTTTGAAATCACACGATTGGCATAAAATGTGTCAGGTACGTTCATAGTGGACTTTAATATCATTGCATAAAATGTGGACTTTAATATCATTGTTGCACATACTTTACAGTTTATTTTACCGGTTGCCATTGAGGGATGTTTGTCTCTCGACATCCGTAACACAATCTACAAACTTACAAAGCTGGTGCAATGGATCTCACAAAAGGAGATCAACGTAGACTCCATACCATTCGCCAGACTAAATGCTGCGGAGCTTGTGTGCATGTTTGAGAAACATTTTCCTACTACCATGCTAACCATTCAGGTGCATCTTCTTGTTCACATAGTTGATGAGGTGGAAATAGCTGGCACAGTTCATTCCAGATGGATGTTCTTCTTAGAACGTTTCATGAAAACGCTTAAGGGATATGTGCGTCAAAAGGCACGTCTGGAGGGTAGCATGGCAGAAGGTTGGTTGGTATCAGAGTCCCTAGTGTACATTGGAGAGTGGCTAGACGGATTTGATAAAGCCCGGGACACGCTTTGGCGAACCATAGATGATGAGCGCATATCTGGGATTGTCATGTGCAATCTCGGTGTTGAGAAGAAGATGATGGAAGATCTAGAGGCTAAAATCAACCGATTTTGCATGCTTCACAATCCAATGATACAAAAGTGGATTTCACAATATGAGGATGCAAAGCAAGAGCGACAAAGGGCACGAATCGAGTGGAGACGGGGAAGACGACCACCGATGCACTATCCGACGGTTCTGGAGAGCCTACCAACCTTCATGAGCTTAAGATGGTTGC
This sequence comes from Adiantum capillus-veneris, assembly GCF_014529385.1. Classification (NCBI taxonomy): domain Eukaryota; kingdom Viridiplantae; phylum Streptophyta; class Polypodiopsida; order Polypodiales; family Pteridaceae; genus Adiantum; species Adiantum capillus-veneris. The sequence goes on from NC_140931.1 coordinate 59,128,837, forward strand.
ACAACCAATTGAAAAGCGCACAATAATGCGGTGACGAAGTGACTGAGGAAGAGTGGGAGTACTCTCGGGGCTGTGCGACCAAGGTAAGTTTGCAATGTACGACTAGCTAGTGACTTTATTTCTAAACGTTTGAACGGCCACTCATAATCTTTGTTCGTTGTAGTATAAGTCATACACAGCAGCATGGTGTAAAGGTCGACATTTTAGGGTGGAACGAATCGACAAAAAGCGTTTTACTCAAGATTGTGGAATCATGGAGGGTCGCAACGCTACTGTGCGTAGAGGAGAGTCTGGTTTTCTTGAGGTAGATTCTACTAAGAAATGGACTGACCTAAGAGACACTTTCGTACTACCCGAGCATTGTGAACAAGTAAGTATGTAAATAGTTAACATCCCCCTTTTACAAGTTATGTGCTTGAAAGCTCTTATGTAAGTTATGTGGCTCTGACAGGTAATATTTCATCCTACAAAGTCTACATCAAAATGGTGGTACGTCATAGAGGTAGCCCCTCGTAGTGCAAGGACGTATGAAGGCTACCATGTGGCAATCACAACGGCATCAATGGAGGAGATCAGAGAAGATGCTCAATTAGAAGCCGCTGCGGTGGTGCCGGACGAGCATCAAGATGCTACTACTCTATATGGGGTGCATGCAGAGGAGCTACAAAATGAAACAGAGGATATGTGTTTAAACGGAGAGCTCTATATAGATATAGGAAGTTATGCTGAGTTATGCGAGGATGAGAGAGAGATCTCTTAAAGCCACAAATATTGTATTTGAACAATTTTGCTCCGTGTTGTAAAAGCTCTGGCTCTCTAAGTACCTTCCATGGTGTATAACGCTCTTTTCTACTCGCGCTCACATCTTTTGATTGAAAATTCTGAGTTTTCGACTTGCCTCTTCTATCACTCAATTCATTGCGTCATTGTATTTATATGTGTCATTACGTCATTGTATTTAATGGTCTTTACGTCATTGTCTACTCTATTCATTCAATATTAAGTTTAAATATTCGCGAGACGAGCTTCACACTCGTCTAGACACCGACGCTCTAGTGGTGGCGGTGACGGTTGTTGTGGGGATTCCGTCACCGATGCCTCCACACCGCCTCGTGTTCGACGAGGCTCTTTACCCTCCCCTTCTTTGCCCGCCCCCACACCAGCCACAGCATCGCCATCTACGCCAGGTTTTGCGCGGCTGACTGTTCCTAGCAGCTACACACCTCTACCTACTCCGCCAGGGGCCATGCCACTCGACACTCTTCGCTTCGGGGCCCAGACGCCGGTGGAGATACCTGACGTCCGTACCCCCATCGACACGCCGTTAGAGACCCCTGTCGGGACACCCAAGTTCACGCGTCACCGGTCGGAGGGCTTGCCTTACTCCGTTGACTTCAGCGGCGGCATCATCATGGATGATGACGGCAAGAAGGTGATCTCGCGCATGCGTGGTCTTTGCTCTCAGCTATTTAGACACTACATACTAAACAAATGGAGTGAAGTACCAAGTGATTTAAAAAACAAAGTCATCAGCATACTTCATGATGAGTTTCCCGTTCCAACACGGGATCAACGCTTCAATGAAGACCTGATGAAGATTCGAATGCGCGAATACTGCAAACACAAGCGTTCCGAAGTGCAAAAAGCAATCAAGCATGGGTGGAACAGGCCAGATTGGCTGGCCAAAGAAGATTGGAAGAATGCGAAGAAAGCAGCGCGCGAGAATCCCGACAAGTGGAAGCAACAAAAGGATGCAGCCAGAGCGCGAGTAGAGGCAGGGAGCTCGCACCACTTGGGGAGCGGTGGATGGGCATCATTTGAGGCCGATTTTGTAAGTGTTTTTGCATTGCTCTCTATGTTCGATAGTTTAAGGTTTATGAGTTTTTTAATTCTAACATAATGAATTCTTTGTATGTTTTGACAGTGGTCGATGACAGGACGTGATCCCACACCGTACGAGTGCGAGTACGCAGGCAGGAAGGGCTTAAACGTCCTGATGAACATTCTCAGTTCTCGCGGTGGCATGGTTAGTATTAGGGTTTACTCTTTTTTATTTTTTGTTTTGTTTTATAAATGTCGTTATATGTTTATACTTACTGAAATCTGTCTTATTGTCTTTTTTTGCAGAATCCGACAGATACGCCGCTTGGACGCGATGAGACGTTTGACTAGACCACGTCAGTTTAGCCGTAGCTAGATAGCATTAGTTTAGGGTTTCTCATAGCTTATGTATCATGAGACAGATTTTATACGTCTTTTTGAACCATGTATATTATTACATTTGTCACCGCAGTTCATTTTGCCAATCAATTCTTTATGCCTATGATGTTGTACAATTATCATTACTACATTTGCCAATCAATTCATTTTGCCTATGATGTGTACAATTGTCAATTTTACGCTTGTCAATTTTGCAAACAATGCGTCTTGTGGGTGACTATTTTGGGTCTATTATCTATCCTTGCACTTTTTTTAAAAAGTGAATCAAGTATAATATGGTTGATGCCCTGTCATCAATTTTTTTTTCTCCTGGGCGTCACTATAACCGTCGCTATTTATGGCTCTGTAGCGTCGCTATGAGCGTCGCTATAGACTTCTGTGTAAACGTCGCTATAACCGTCGCTATGAGCGTCGCTATATAGTGACGCTCATAGCGACGGTTATAGCGACGCTCTCGTAGCGACGCTATTAGCGACGGTTTTAGCGACGCCGGGGGTTATAAAAACCCAGTGTATTTCCGTTGCTAACAGCGTCACAAGAGCACACAACCTCTTGTAGTGAAAGCCCATTGGTATGCCCAACAATCTAAAGATTTTTCCATAAGGGAGTATCTGACAACCTCCATCAAGAGCTGTATGAGGCACTGCACCATTAAAGGGTTTAACTCCAGTTTCCTGATGATTTATCTATGAACCACTGGCTAGACAGAAGGTGTTTAGATAGTTTAGAAAAGCATCAGCAGACCCCTGGTCAAGTTTACACAGAGCATTAGTATCATCAGCAAACATCTGAAGGCATAAGCCAATATCTAATCTTGCAATTTGAATACCCTTGAGAGTGCCCTTTTGCATTTGATCCTTCACCAACCATCCTAGAGGATCTGACACTATTGCAAAAAGAAGGGGTGCTATGGGGCACCCTTTCCTAATGGATCTTTTGAGAGTAATAAGGTCAGTAAGATCCCCATTTATAGCTACTTTTTCAAAATCATTTCCAAGTAAAACATGCACAAATTTTATGAACATTTTACCAAAGCCAATATCATGTAGGGCTTGCAGTATGAAGTCCCATTCAATTCTATCATAGGCTTTATCAAAGTCTACTTTGAAAAAAAAGAAATCTTGATCAGTTTCATTAGCATACTCCATACCTTCCGATAGAGAAATAATAGCATCCATAATAAATCTATCTTTAATGAAACCTTTTTGTTCTTTGAGAATGATAGTGTCCACTAGGGGGCTAAGTCTTCTGGCCAGTGCTAGAGCATAGATTTTATAGATAGAAGTCAGATAGGTATTGGGTCTCCAGTTGTTCAACTCCTCCTTGTTGCCTTTTTTATGGAGGAGCTTGACCACCCCTGTATTAATACAGGCTGGAAGAGATCCTTTTTTAACAGCTTCTTCCCACACTAGCATCAGGTAAGGGGTCACAAAATCTTTGTACATTTTAAAGAATTCATTTGGTACTCCATCTAACCCAGGAGACTTACCAACTTTCAATTTATCAGTGCATTCTTTGAGCTCCCCTTCAGAGACAGGTGCTTCAAGGGAGATGGCCATTTTAGTTGGCACAATCTTCCCTCTTAGCAAGGCTATTTGTGCCCTTGCTTCTTGAGTCTTCTTGTCTCTTATGGGAGCTTCAGAGAATACTTTGGTAAAGTGATCATGAGCTATGGTTAAGTTCTCCTTTTGGGTCTCGGCCAGGAGACCTCCCTGCCCCCTAAGGGGGGGTATGAATTCCTTAGCCTTCTTCTTCTTTAGAAGCTAAAACATGTTTTTGGTAGGCCTGTCTATCTTACCAGCCCAGTATTCCCTAGTGCAAGCAAGGGCACTGTTGGCTTCAATGATCTCTTCCAGCCTGAGTTCATTTCTAAGCTCAGTGAGTCTCTTAGAGGGGTAGTCAGAACTGGTTGAGCTTTTCTCCAGCATGGAGATCTCCCCATGTATCATCATTCTTCTTTTAGCTCTAAGGTCTTTGGCCATTTTTTTATACATGGTCAGAGTTTGTTGAATCTGATACAAAGCTACCTCCCAAGCTTTACCTGGGGTATATTAGTACAAAAAGCACAATGCAGAATGCTTTTACCTTTTCGTTTATGTAGTTTATACCCAACAAAGATTGATCTAGGTGAGACCAACCAGCTCTATATGTAGTATCAGATCTTAGCAGATCAAATATCATAGGCTTATGATCAGATAGTGTCAGAGAAGCATCAGTTTTGCATTTAACTAACCAGTGATCCTGCAGTACATTGGATGACTTGTATACTCTGTCCAACCTAGCTGCCCTGAAGCATTCACCTACTTGGTTGTTGTTCCAAGTAAACCCACAGTCTTCTGATACATCTATTACATTCAAAGCATCCAATAAATCAAACCATCATAGCTTTTCTAAGCCTGCTATAGTTTGGCCAAGTGATCTTGACCTGTCAGAGATGTGTTCAACCATATTGAAATCACCTGCAAGAATGATGTTTTTGGGCAGACCTGCGAGCTCGTTCCCGGATAGGGAACGTTCAAAAATAGATTTGGGAGCATAGACACTTACTATTGTGTAGTTGAAAGGATCTGCTAGGGTGACAGCAGTCCAAGTACTATTTGTTGAAGACTGGGAGCTGGATATTAGATTGGACCATTTGGAAGCAGCCCCCAGAGCACAGTCTCCTTTGTCACCATTGTGGCTAGTGTAGAACCATTTGTATCCTAAACCAATTCAGTTAAGATTAATTTCTAATGTCTTTCCTGCTACCTTAAGTTCCTGCAAACATAAAAAGTCAGGTTGCATAGATAAATCAGCAAGCCACTTCTTGATTAACATTGGCCTCGCTGCATCTGTAAGCCCTTTACAGTTCAAAGTAAGGCCTTTGAGATTAGGAAATTTCATTTTTTTGAATTCTTCTTTGGCTTAACCAGGGACACAGAGGCTCTGGTAGGATCAGTTGACTTTTCAACTTTTCTCTTATGCTTAGGAACCTTGAAGTTGGGCAGACTCTCTTCTTCTGCTTGTGACATCAAGATGTCCATAGAGGGGTTAGGTGTATTGTCTAGATCCATTTTCTTTTTTTGGTCTTCAATATCCAATTCCCTGGAAAATTTGAGCATTTCTTCTTAGGCCCCTTACTGTATACCTTGAGTACTCTGTACATACTCCCCATCACTTTCTGCTTCAGATGAACTTGCTGAGTTGGTTAGTGGACTCGAGAAAGGCTCTTGCATCACCTTTTCTGGGACAGTGAGGATGTGCTTATCAGTGTTAGGGGAGGCTCCAGTGGCTTCTTTGCTTAGTTCTTCCCTAGGAGGTTCAGTAGGACTTGCAAATGGTTCAAACACATCCTCAAGCAAGACGTCAAAGTAGTTGTTGTTTGTAGAGGATTGGTCTTTTTTCTTGGCATTTTTATGCAAAGGCTTTTTGATAGCTTGTTGGGTGACCTTTGGCTGCTGAGCTCTAGAGTCTTTATCTGGTTCATGTCTAGATTTTTCTTTGAGTAGGATGGGGCATTTCCTTATCAGGTGCCCTTGCTGATAGCAATGAAAGCACGAGTTAGGTAAGTTTCTGTATAGAATTTTCTAATCATGCAAAAGTAGCCCAGCACAGTCTCTGATCGGGATTTTGGTCGGAGGAGTTCTTCTCGGATCTACTTCAATTAGGAGTTGGGGGTCCCATTTAGGGTTAATGCCTCCCCTTGACTTTTGTCCTCAAACCTTTCCAACAGAGTTCCCCAAATTACGCAGCCAGGGGTAATACTCAACTGGAAAATCAGGGAAGTTGACCCAGACAGGCACCTTAGTAGGCTTTTCTCCTTTAGGGTTAACACCCTTGTACCATTTGTAGACGGATATGGGGGTGTTTTTAATGAGCCATTGTCCTTCCGAAATCACCTGCAGAGCATTGTTAGCATCTTCAAAGAAGAAGAGGTAGTAGTTATTCGAGAGATATTGAATATGATGAGGGTAAAGGTTTCTACTCTCCAAGTTGGAGGCTACCCAGGCTTTTAGGGAATCCAATGAAGGTCTAGGCCCATGGCACAGCCCTACATGACTACTCTATCTGACAGTTGGGAGAACTAAGCTTGGAGGCCCTGTTGCTTAATGACAATACCTTCTACAGCCTCGGGGGAGGTGTCATCTATTGAGGCATCTTGATCTATGCCATGAGTGGCATTTTCAATTAGAGAATCTGATTTATCCCCATTAAAATTTCCTTCTATTTGTGCGACTATACGTGGGCCTTGCCATTGAAGGTCATGGGGTAGAGTGATGACAAAGGGGACATTAGGGTCTGGGAGGGGCTCACTGTCATCCAAGGGGAGACCTTCATGAATGTTCCAATTTGGGCTATGGAATTTTGCCAAGAGAGGAAACATACCTGAATAGCCTTGATGCAACACATCGGTGAATGTCTTTTCCTGATGGCCTCAGCATACGACTGCTTGGGGGAGCTTGAAAATGATTGAAGAGGAGTTCTCTGCATGTGCTGCATGTTGCTTGTAAAAGCGGGAGAGACTATTTTGAAGCTTCCCCACTGAGCATGCGGGATTTCCCCTAAATGTTTGAGCTGAGAATGAGCCTTGGGACTTCCGACCCTCTGCGGGTTTTTCTGGGAGTGGTCGATGCAAGCGGAAGAAGAGGGGATGGGGAGCTCCTTGTTGCGTGAGGGGTGAGGGACCGTGAGTCCATTCAGCAGAGCCTCATGCAAAGCCATGTCGCGACCCCCCCTCGGGGGGAGGGTGCGTGCGAGATAGGTGCAGAGATGGAGAGCCTGGGGGGAAGACAATAAGGGGTACAGAGGTTAGGTGCTTGCGAGTACGGCGACATGCAATTGGGAGCAAAGGCTCGTGATGCTCCTCCACTTTGATTATGTTGACTATCCTGTGTATTTGGCCATTTATTTGACGCCAGAAACAGCTGGTTTCACGGCATCACTTGCGCAAGCATCTACGTTGGAAATGGGTACAACAGTGGTTCTGATCCACGGTCGAGAACCTGAGTCTTCGCTTACCGAGATTCATGGATACAGCAGCAATAGACCTGCTAGGAAGCGTGGTGCCGAGAATGTGAGTCTTCAACACTCGCATTTCGGGAGCACTGTGGTTCGTACCTCCACAGCGCGACCTGGAGGAGCCTTGGGAGCACTTGGTTATTCTCAACCCTCGGCCTCTGTGCATGCCATCACTCCTTGCCTTTCTTGTGTTAATAATCGTGATTAGTTTCTTGTGAGCAATAGCGATTATTAAGTTGTGCAAATCTATAGCGATTATTAACCTTGTAAGCCAGCGTTTTCCCTCTCTCTCTTTTTTGTCTTTGCCTTAGTTGTGGAGTGGCTCCCTTGGCTAAGAACTTTTGAACTAAAAGTTTTTGCTTCTCAAAGTAACTGCATTCCTTATCACCGTCTTCAAGAAGCGATTTTAAGGTCTCCCTTTTGTGGCTGGGTGTCGGTGAGGCTCATCACTGCGCCATGGCGATCTCGTCTAAGTTGTCCTACGCTGAAGCAGTGGCAAGCAAACAGAAGTCGATGAGCGAGCAACCCGACTCTCTGAAGGCTATTGATCCAACAGGCGGCTCTGCGAAACAGGGCGCTAGCGGTCAAAGCTCCCTTGCTAATCTGAGCAAGGAGGAATTGAAACAAAGAAAGTCGCAGGTGGAAAAATACCTTGCGGCAATCCTTAGTGCACTATCTTTGAACAAAAGGTCACAGGAGGATGCTGGTGGAGTGATGAAAGGGGAAAGAGCTTTCCAAGCACTTAAGAAGGCGCTCCCACAGCGTGTAGAGGTGGAAGATGCCATTACGGTGGTTGTTCCCCCTGCCGTTGTGAAAATGTAACTTGCGGAGGTTGCCAATTCCACTATGGTAATCGGATTTTAGGGGAGAATTCCCAATAGAATTGAGTTCATTAACTGGCTCTGTAGCCCACTAGTTCTGAATCAGCACGGCTCGGAAATGGTCACACAATCTATAGCAAAAGGATTCGTGTCAGTTCAGTTCAATGACAATGCATTGGCTGAGAGGGTTATGGCGAAAATCCCACTTTTCTTCAACCGCACACCGGTGTGTGTGCTCCCTGAATCTAACGAGGCATTCAAAGATCTTTGCCCAGTATGGGTGGAGTTTGTTAACCTCCCCGTATGGCTTAGGAAGAATTTGAAGGACCTTGCAGCTTCGCTTGGTGATCCACTATTTGTCCCATCTGCCAGAGCCTCAGGTGTAGCAGCAAACAAGGTCTGTATCTGGTGGGATCTACGGAAGCCACAACCAAAGAACTTGGTGGTAAATGTTGGGGCAGGTCTAAAGGTCGTTCCTCTGAACTTTGGCACCTTCTTCGGGGCCTGCTTCAAATGAAACAAATTCGGGCACTATGCGAGGGCGTGTCCCGTTGAGGTACTAAAGCCTACAAACCAGATGATGGAAAGAAGCGAAGTACAGGCTACCCCACAAGTCGGCACAAACGCAGTAGATCCAACAAAGAAGCCCAATGAAAATCTTGGCAAGGCAGAGGGTGCCCAAAATAAAGACAATTGGGGATAAACAAGCTCATGGCAACCGGAAATAAGGGCAAGAACACCCAAAGCTACCACTTTTCATCCATTGCTCAGCAAAACGAACAATCACCCTAGTAATACAAAAGATCGTAACGTCTTCAACTCTTAGGTTTAAAGATGAGGGTTGGCAACAAGTATCTTATATCTCATGTAAACGGTTCAAAGCGTAGGCTAGGGCCTTGGGACAAATCAAAGGTCTCCAGCCGGATTTCCCAAAGCCTTCTCTCCTGTATGACAACTTATTCGAAGTTTTGGGGAATACTAATCAAGAGGACCTTTTCACTTTCAAGCTGGATATCTTGTAGGTTTTAGTAGAAAAGGAGCCAATGGAAGAGGACAACCTGAATGGGAACTCTGTGGAAGAGTTCCTGGAGGTAGAAGAATTTGTCCCCCTTTCCCAATGATGGATACTCTCTCTATTCAATCTTGGAATGTGAAGGGATTAAAAACCAGGCAGAAGGGCACTCTGTTCTGGGAAGAAGTGAAGAAAGAGAAGGTAGTCAATTGTTGGGCCATCGAAGAGCACCATTTGGATGCTTGTAGGAAGAGAAAACAGGTTGTAGAAAAAAAACTTATTTTCTATGGGGAAGGAAGTGACTGCTTCAGTGGTGTCTTATTTATTGCGGACAGAGATTTGGAGCCAAAGACTGTTAAACCACCCCTCCGGAAGAGTCCTTAGTGTTCGAATCAGGTGGGACGATCATCCTATCACCATTGTAAATGTATATGACCCTTGCAATGAAAAGGATAGAGCTAAACTGTGGATGCAGCTCAAGGATACTCCGATCGAAGGGGAGTGGCTGATGTTGGAGATTTCAATATGGTTGAGAAAAACAAGGATAGAACAGGCTCCGCCAATATATTGGCTGGCTTAGAAAAGTCTAAATGGCTGAGCTTATGTGAGAAGTGGGCCATGATTGACTTGTGGGAAGTGGGCCCTTGAAAAAACATGCCTGGGTTCACATACACGAGCCTTCAGTATGCCCGGAGTTCCTCTCGGCTGGACAAATGCTATTGCTCTCATCAAGCTGACTGGATTTCATCGATGTTATAGATGAAGGTAATCTCAACAAAAAGCCTTTCCGACCACATGCCATTACACTTACAACTCAAGAAAGATAAAGGGGGGGGGGGGGGGGGGGCAATTCTTGGGAGGGGAGAAAAGCTCCTTCTTACAGGGACACCTATTCAAAGATCCTCTCTTCAGAAGCATCACCAAGAAAGCACTGGGAAAGCTCAAGAAAGATGTGGGGATTAATAAACCTAGTGCTTGGAATCTATTTGTTCAGAGTGTACAAAAAGCAATCGAAACTTCGGGTCCTCGGGTTACAAAAGCCAATGAGACACATATCAAACACCTCACAGAGGAGGTAGCGCATTTAGCCTCTAGAAAGGCTGCCGGACTGGCTACCGAGGAGGACCACAAGCGATGGCTTGAAGCTAAGTCTCACTTGGCCAACAAACAGCTAGAGGAAATCAAGAAGGTGAGATTTCTCTCTAGGGAAACGTTCCTTCAACCAGAGCCTACTAACCAAGCACATTTTTTTAGGGCTTTGAAGGTGAGGAAGAGTGGAGGCCGCATGCAAGTGCTCGATGATGAGAAAGGGAATACAATTCAAAACCAAGATGAGATGGCTGGACTTATGCTCAATTGTCTCAACCAGATTATCGGCCAGTCAGAGACCCAATCTCAGGAAGTGGAAGAAGCCCGAGCATCCTTACTTGAGAGTGTTGAAAAGAAGGTTCCCCAGGAGGAAGCCAACCGCATGAAATTGGCCTTTTCTGAAGAGAAATGCTCAGCGGCACTTAAAGATCTTGGCAATGAAAAGTCCCCCAGCTCGGATGGACTGACGACTGGATTCTTGAGGGAATTCTGGGATGATCTCAAGGGTCCAGTCACACGGATGGCCATTCAAGCGATTTCCAAAGAGTCGTTGGATGCAAGTGTGAAGAGAGGGCTTATTAAGCCCATCCCCAAACAGATCTGTTGCTCTCAACTTAAACATTGGCGTCCCATTACGATGATGTCAATAGCGTACTAAATTATTTCCAAGGTGGTAGCTCTCAGACTTGCCCCCCTCTTGAGTTTGTTAAGTATGGAGCCTGATTTACCCTTGTAATTTTCTGTGGTAAAAGCGCACATTTGTAAGGCCCCCATTATGAGGAGAAGCCATCGTGCGTGAAGGAAAATCACTCACTGGAAACCAAAATTTTCACGGACAAGAATCAGGGGCAACTTTAAAGGCCTCGGGGGCGGAGGCCCCCGAGACTTATTTTTTCGCCGGAATATTCTTTTTCGCCGGAATATTATGGCCGGACGGCGGTCGGAAAGTGGTCGGAAAACAACCGGTCGGTTGGCCGGTGGCCGGTAGTCAATGGCCGATGGCCGGTGGTCGGAAGTCAATGGCCGGTGGCCGGTGTTGGAAGTCAATGGCCGGTGGTCGGAAGTCAATGGCCGGTGGCCGGTGGCCGGTGGCCGAATTCAAAAGCGGACTTGTCTTCTCAAGGACGGCCACACATGGGCGGATTGGAGGGTCCGATTTGGACTTATTCGCACAAGGGCGGCTACACATGGTTGTCTCTCATAAGAGAGGGCAGCCCTTTTGGCCTATAAAAGGAGGCCATTTCTACACACATTTCATAGTGTGTGAAGTTGATGCAAGAAGGTGAGTGTGAGGAGGTGAGAGTGAAGCAAGGCGGGAGCTCCCTTAAGGGTATAATCCCTTTGTAAACTACTTCTTGTTTTGAAGTACTAAAGCCATTGAGTGGCTGCTTTCCCATGGACGTAACCCACATTGGGTGAACCACGTATATCGTGTGTACTCTCTCTCTCTCTCTCTCTACTCTATAATCTCGTGTATATAAATCTGTCTCTCTCCATTAAGTAATCTACTCAATTATCTATTTAGCTACGTCTTATTTCCTAACAGAGTTGGTTAATCTCTCCCCATCAACACGGGTTCATTAAAGGGAGATCTATATATGACAATATCTTGGCAGCAATGGTAGGAATTGAGTATGCATCCTTCTCAAAGCAAGAGGGCATCTTGCTGCAACTGGACCTTGACAAAGCCTATGACAGAATACTATGGTCCTATTTAGAAGAATTCATGGGAGATCTATGCTTTGGGCCTCCCCTTTATCGCCTCATATGCACACTAGGCGTTGGCAGCCAATCAGAGCTCTTGTTCAATGACAAAATTGTAGGCTTTTTTGAGGTTAAAAGGTCTATTAAGCAAAGATGTCCCCTGGTCCCCTTGATGTTCGCCATCGGGTTGCATCTTCTCATTACGATGCTTGAATCTAGTGTTACGGGGGGAGAGATTCAAGGCCTGGCATTATTGGGCAACGACCAGCTACTGGCCAAAATGTTTGCAGATGATTCACTCCTTTTCTTGAAGGCGTGCCCTCAAGTGGTCAGGAGAGATCTGGAGATTGTGCAAACATTTGTCGTGGCCTCGGAATCCAGGTGCAATATAGAGAAGTCAAGGCTTATCTTCCTGTCAGAGAACGACTCTTTTGAACCTTCAGTCTGGACAGGAGAGATTATCTCAAAAGGGAGTGTTTTCAAACACCTGGGAGCCCCCATAGGGGTGGAAGTAACCACAGACAAATACTTCAATGGGTCCTTGAAAATGAGAAGATGGGAGTTTGTTCTCCTCCCCTTCCAAAGACGGATTAGAGTGATTAACTCTTTTATGATCGCGTATATTGCTTTCCTCATCCCCGTGCTTAAGATGGCCAAGTGTCACTGGAAAGAATTCTTAAAAACAGTTTTCTTTATGAAAACAGCACAAAAACCTCCTGGCCATGGTAGTGGGCTAGATGGGAGGTGGTTGCTCACCCGGTAGACCAAGGAGGGTTTGGCATTCTTAACCCTGTATCCCATGCTGAGGCCATGTGTGCCAAATTTATGGTCTCATTGCTAAACAGGACCAAGCCTGGACTATCATGACCAAGGAAATGCTTGATGCAGTAAAACTAGATCGAAAGGGAGAAAGTGGAAGGAGGTTGTGATGCAAGACAAACTTCTCGCCCCGAGGTGGTCTTATCTTATTAGATCTGGTGGACTCTCCGAGGAACTGATGAGGAAGTGCAAAAGAGTAGCTGAGGCTTTAGAATGGGGGGAAGAAACCAAGATACTTTAAGAACTCCATTTTGCACTGGTCCCCTTGGCTCTCTAAAATATTGGGGCTGCCACAAAGCCCCTATTGGATAGAAATGGCCAGGAATGTGAATAATAAGGGGCTCATTCGACTAGAGCAATTCTGGGATGGTAACAGTAAGTGCTGGAAAACTGCTGATTCTATAGCAATCCAATTTCAGTTGAATCGCTTTGAGTTATTACTAGTATACAGGGTATTAAAAGAGATTGATAAGGTGGTGATGCCAATCTGTGAATCCAATTTTGAATGGGGCGCTTGGAGATGTCCCGGGAGTAGCCTCTTTTGGAAACCACATTCTAAAGGCATTTACCATGCATTAATGTACGAGGCTAACTGGTGTAGCCCCCTCAACAATTTATGGAAGAGGCACTGGACGGAAAAATGGTGGGAGAGAGTCATGGAGAACATCCGGAAGCCAAGGTGGCCTCAGTATATGAAAGTATTTCTATGGAAAGTGATATAGGGTGCTCTGTCGAGACGGGCGTAAAGATACAAGAAAGAGGAATCAGGTACGATCGCTGCTCGGGGTGCAGAATAGCTACTGAAGACCTAGCCCACCTTTTCATGGGATGCCAGGCTATTAGTGGCATGGATGGGAAAATATGCAAGTGGATTCAAAGGACATGGAAAATTAAGCTTCAAGACTGATCTGCTCTTTGGTAGTAACAGGATGGGTAGTCCTACTCTCCTTGTATGCACTCAAACAATGAGATACTACTTCTTTCACCATATTTGGCAAGCAATGAACCGCCACGTGTTTGAGGGGGATCTGGCTGTGGCAAGCTTTTGTGAAATCATACAAGAGAGCAAAGGGACGATCCACATGATCCAAGGCAAACAAGCCTCAGAGGATTGGTATAGAACCATACATGTCATGATGACAACTTGTAATAAGTAAAACTTTGGAGTAGTTGTGGTCTCTGTGTCAAGTAGAAAACTAGTAATCTTCTGACCCTTAAGGCTCGGTTTGAGCTTGAGGTTGGTGTATTTTTATAATGTTCTTAATACTATGCACTCACAATTGTGAGTTTTGCAAAGAAAAAAAAAAGATGTCTTAAGGCTTTGAGTTTCTTACAAATTGGAGGCTATCTGGCTGTTGACTCTCAATAATCTCCTTTGAATTGATTGCTTACCTGCATTACATATAGCAAGTGTCAGTCCAATGGCTAGATTACAAGAGTTACTGAATAAGGCCTCACATCTATGAGTCCAACACTTCCATAATGTCTCCATTCTTATGGAAGCCCAACGATCCCAAGTACATCCCACTAAGTCCCCTAGCAGAAGGTTCTTCCATCGTATGTCCCACCTAGTGGACCTATCTATGCATTCCTTCAAGGGCTTTAGAGCTTTGTGAACTAGAGGGCAAGTCATGAATACATGCAATAGGTCTTCAGGCCCCCCCCATCTGGGGTAGAGGCTATACCATTGACCCCATCTAAGAGCTTTTGGTCGAGTCCATATGGATTTGTGTAAGAGCAACGATGCCAGGTATGGCTTTTCGAGTTCTATAGTGTTCAGCTAGAGCTTGGAGAATAGGACAGTCCACTGCTTCCTATTTAACTGGCAACTCCCATCTGAGGTTGAGTTTAATATGCATGGAAGGAGAGGATTCAAGGTAAGGGATAGGGAGAATCTTCTTATGAGTGTGCCACTAAAGACTATGAGTGGTGGGAGCTCTCTAAATGTGGATAACCCAAATCTATGTAAGATGCCAAAGGCTCAATCTCTGACCACCTAGCTCCAGAAGATTGTATTGTTGTGTAAGTAAAGCTCTATATATCCGCGTATGAAGATTTGAATCCCATAGATTCATCCAACTCTTGATACCCTGCTTATGTAATTTTAGAGCTAGTGTTGATTGATCATGAGAAATAGGGGGAAGAGGGACAACTAGCCACCAAATTGAATCAAATCTATGCACACCCAAAGTTCTCTTGGTATCTTGGCCAGATATAGTTTGTGCCTTGAGCTTATTCCATGCTTTCCAAATGGACTGTACCAAGGGAGATCTTTTAGGGATGATACTATATGGCCTCACTATGATGCCGTTAAACCACATATGTGATCCTTTCCCATTTTGCAGCTCGTTTACACCATTGCTACCTTGTTGCTTATGTCCTTTTGTTTTGGCCCCTCGTATTCCCATTTCCAAAGAATCCTTGGATATGTTGGGATGGCAATAGTATATGCAATGAAACAAAGTGTCGGCACCCATTTTTGTACCCAACATGAGCCTCATGGACCAACCACACACATTTATTGTGTAAAATCAATCCTTTCCACCAAATGAATTTCTATTAGATGTAAAAATTGAATGCTAGTAATTGCTTCATTGATTTGCCACACTTAGTTGTTGCAAGTGCCTTTCCCCAGCTCTATTATAGAAAATTTCCTAGTGACTCTCTAAACCTCAAGGAAAATTCATTATCTTCATGTTATTACGCTTACAAAGAAATGAATCTAAAGTCAATGCCTTAAAGATGCGGACGTATACACACTTGCAACATAAAGATCAATGCACAAACACAAATTCGAATAGGTGATCATGAATATGGGTGTCATGACAATGCATAATCTCTCTCTCTCTCTCTCTCTCTCTCTCTCTCTCTCTCTCTCTCTCTCTCTCTCTCTCCTCTCTCTCTCTCTCTCTCTCTCTCTCTCTCTCTCTCTCTCTCTCTCTCTCTCTCTCTCTCAAGGGTGCGTACATTAGTGTTCGGAAAAAATGTGTCTCAGCTTAATATCATGCCGTTTTCAATTTCCAAAATGCCGGTTGAGTGCAAGGGGATAAGGAGAAATTCCGCCCCAGAATAGAGAAAAATAGTGTAAAAACCTTTTAAAAAGTAACCTAATTTTTTAAAATTTCCTCTTGGCAAATTCAAGGAAAGGAATTATATATATTTGAAAAAATGATTTTTCCCAAACATTGCACATGAAACATCAAGGCAGTGTTCGGGAAAAATGTGTCTCAACTTAATATTGTGCAATCTTCAATTTCCAAAATGCCGGTTGAGCGCAAGGGGAAAAGGAGAAATCCCGCTCCAAAATAGATGAAAATAGTGTAAAAACCTAAAAAAAGTAACCTGATTTTTAAAAAATTTCTTCTTGGCAAATTCAAGGAAAGGAATTTTGTATGTTTGGAAAAATGATTTTGTATGTTTTGCATCCAAGTGCCTTAATGGCTCAAACTAGGGAAAGAAATTTCTTTGCAATCATGACTTTGATAGGTGCCATTAATCGACAAGTTTAATCCAATGGTCCACAACTGCTCCTCCCTTATTGAGGACTCTCCTGAGGCACAAGAATGATGGGTGCATGTACACGTGCTCCCCTCCATATGCTTAAGAAACTACAGAAGGGGCAAAAAATAGCACTCTTACTTTAGGATTTCATCTACAGAATGTTGCAGTGAGGCTTCACACTTTTAACTAAATCTACACAAAAGACTTTTTGATTGAACTATGATCACCTAGTCAGCGTACTGATTATGACCTAGAGTGACCAACATAGACATAAAATTTTTCTTTTGAATTCTCAAAAAGTTGAAGAAATCATCCATTCCTATCACAAGAAGTTTTGGAAAACTTCTCACAATAATTCCCACATTGTGACTTACCTCAATATCATGAGCTTCTGTGAGAGAGGCATTAGGAAATTTCAGAGGTCATTTGGAGGGCCATATAAAGAGAGAAAAATAGAGCGCGTCCAATGAGCACGAAGGCTACGTTACGTAGGAAAGTACGTGGAAAGACTCAAAAAATAGGAAAATAGCATAAAACTTTCACGAATCTAGGATTGTAGCATCGTAATTTCCTTCCTTTTATCGAGCTTTTAGGTGCTTGCATGTGGTCCCACTTCTGATATTCTCTTATGGTCATTACCGTACTGGAGGGTGACCATTAAGCCCGCACAAGATATTGGAATTCTAAAACACTTTCCCTCCATTAGAATGCTTTCAAAGTGAATCTCCCTCCACTAAAGCTTTTCTCTGAGAGCTATGGCTTCCACGTCTTCTCGCCCAAGAAGCTCCAGGTGTTTACTGTCTCTCACACCAACAACCAACAGCTGCACTTTGCCTAGAAGGCCAAGTAGTAGCATATCCTCAATTACAATATCAACTTCAATAAGTGCAGAGAACCAATGGGTTGGACAAAGGATAAACAAAGGTTCATGGGTCTTCATGCAACCAAGAAGACCCAAGAGGTCTAGTGGTATCAACGTTTACCGCTCAACATGGAAGGCCAGAGTGTTGGATTTCAAAGTTGAAATCGGCAAAAGATCTGTAAAGGAAGTTCTTGTTCAGCATGTGTTTACCCATCCAGAGGTGATAGCAAACGGTGGAGATGTATCAGATATACATCAACCACGTTGCAATTGTAAGTACTCTTGACATGTGAACTTACTGATACTCTCATTATAACTTTTCTTATATATTTTGCAATGTTTCTCCCGCTTCTTATGAGCAATGTCTCCATTCTTCACAGCTCAATTACATTATATTTGTCATTTTTACTTATTGATACTCTTAGTTTAACTCTTCTTATATATATTGCAGATGTTTATCCCTCTTCTTATGAGCAATGGGAGCCTGTGGAGTGCATAATAGGCCTCTTCCATGTTGTTCATGCCCACATTGGTTCTCTACAGTATTCAGGGAGGAGCAGCAAAAGCCTGGCTGATGAGGGAATATTTTTTTATGACCACTTCTACCAACTCAGCTCAGGGAATAAGAATGGCATGTGGTGAAAGTGCCTCTACCAACCGATTGGAACACTGTGGACTGGCCAGTTCCCGAGGAAACAATGGTGGAGGCAATGCGAAGTAAGCTCTACAAGGATATACAGAGGTCTCTACGTAGCTCTATTCCCACCAAACTGGTTAGAATTGCAAACTTTTGTCCTGTTGCACTCTTCATAGAGTTGTTTCATAGCTACAACATCCGTGTTACGAAAACTATGTTCATGTGCAAGTCATTTCAACAGTCATCCTGTGACAAACTTCTTGATAGAGGATGGTATGTAAAGGAAGAGATTGGTTTACGGTGCGAGGTCGCGCTTGATACTCTAGTTGTCAAGTACATGATTGCAAGCCAATCACTGTTACTCTCGTTTTGGTATATGCGATCACAAATGCTCAATGGTAAGTACATTCCTATGGACCAGGTTTCTGTAGGTTTGGAAGATAATCCTGTTGTGGATGTGGAAGTGATTGATAAAGAGCATGGCCTACTGTTGGTGGTTACAATAAGGGAGCTATGCAGTCTTCAACATTTGCGGCATGACATAATTGAAGAGTCAATGGACAGGGACCTATCAGATTTTTCCTTTTTCCTAGCTGGCCGTAAGGTGATGCGGCGAAGGGAAAAAGATATTTTGTGCAAAGAGTTGGATGGTCGGGTTGAAGTAGTGTCAATGTAACAGATATTCTTGTGAACCCAAGTGTATACAAATGACTTTCAATACATGAAGTTTATTGAGCTCATTTGTCAATTGTGCCCTGTGAAAAAGTGTGCTTGAAATACATTTCTTTACCATGTCAAATCTCTCTCTCTCTCTCTCTCTCTCAATGTTAGACAAGACAAAGACATGATAGAAGAGTCATCTTAATTCATTAGAAAGTAAAAACTCGTCCGTGAACAATGGATTGAGATACAATTTCTGTAAGTATGGAGTCAGAATGTGTTCAAGGTAAAAATCGAAGGAATGCCCCTCGAAAGAAGGTGGTGAGATAGTTGTTCCCGACGGATTTAGTTCTCCCTTTTCAGGAGTATCATCAATCAGTAGTGTATTAGTTGCATCAAAGGGTACACCGATTTGGCTAAACGGTTTGTACAAAAGAGATAAGTGTGGTGTTTTAGGGTGGTAGTGGCCCTCAACGGTAACGCATTTTCTTTGATCATACAAAAAGGCAAAATCTGACATGTTAGCGCTGCATACACTGCAAACTATTGTAACTAGTGGCGACAAGTTTTGCCTTTGCATTGAAGACCATATGGCAACTCTGAAGCGCGGAAGAAGAAACTGAATAAATTCCTTGGTTCCTGGACGAACCACGACTCGACAAGTTCCCATCCGAAACGTTTGCAAATCCTCAAAGGGTTCTGTGTCACCGAGAGGCACGCGCATCGGCAGCAATCCATTGACATCCAAGATAATCAACCTCTGTAAAAGTTGACAAGTACATATAAGTAGTTAGAAGCTGAACATATTTTGCCATACTTGAATAGACATTACCGGAACAATCGTATCTACAGGTACCAAGGGTCCATACTGGGTCTCTGTAGTGTTGATGTCGTTGTTGCTCTCCTCTGCTTTAGCTTCATCATTCACATCTTCATAGTCATCATTCACATCTTCATCAGGGGTCTCCCCCATGGCTCTTTCTGCCTCATTCAAGGTTTCCTCCAAGGTCTTTTCCTCTCCCTCGGTTGACCGGCTTGCCTCATACATCCTTGCCTGATCCATATCAGTTTGCTCATCCCTAGGCCTTCTTTCCTCATCCATATCCTTTTGCTCATCTATAGGCCTGCTTTCCTCATCTTGGGTTTCATCCATAGGCTCTTTTGGCTCCTCCACTGGCTGACTTGGCTCTTTCATTGTCTCCTCTGGTTGTACACTAGCACCTTCCATATGCTCATTTGACCTTTCCTCATCCTCAGATCTTTCATCTTCTGCTGATATGACCCCCTCGGCCCGTTGTGATTCGACTGTATCGGATGCAGGGGTTTGTCGTGGTGGCACGTCATGTATTGTGATCAATAGTGCGGTCATCCAAGCCGCTATCTTCAAGCTCTCTGGGGCTAGACATAGTAAGCAGGTGTTGTATTAAACTTACCCGGTATCTTTGCAAATAATCATATGTGTAGTTTTTTAAAGCACTCTGCAAAATTGAAAGACCACATGGTGAGAATTCTTTTATAAACTAAACCAAAACTGACTGAATGCATTGCCAAATGGTTACCTTAGTCATGAAAGGTTTTAATGCAAAGTAGCTTTGCAAGACATATTTTGCATGGAGAAGACATCTCCAGCCGCAAGAATTTCCATTGGTTTGATTTGGGACAGGTACATCTTTGATTGGGGCCTTGTATAGTTCATACCTTCCACATAGCTTGCCATAGGCAAACAACAACCTCTTTATACAATTGCACAAAGCAGCGTCAAGATGTTAGCATGAGGCTTCAAATTTACATGGATATCTATAAGAAACACTTTCTGATACAAAACACTTACAGCCTAATTTCAGGGTGGGTTCCTTTTATTGAATTGAACACCCACACTGCTGGTTGGTCAACATCAAGGCATATGAGACTCCAGTGATGGTTGTTCTCATATGGAAAGATGATGACAGTAACTTCCAGCATAGCACAGTGGAGAAACCAACTCTCAAAGGTCCCAGATGGATTGTTCTTTTGTCTAATAATCACTGACATTTGTGGATCAAGAAGAAACACCTCTGTGTGGGTGTGCAGTGGGAGTTGACTTTTGATCAGGCTGCAGAGAGTTTACCTGAGTTAGCAAACCTATTATCTGAGTTTTCAAAGCTAGCAAGATAGTAACACTTACTTAAGACAAGCATAGATGTTGTGTCTGAAATCTGAGCATCTGGATTCTGCAATAAATTAATGTCCACTTTTTCTAGAGCTAGCTTTCTGGCTCCATCTACAAATGGTATCTCTGCAAGCAAACCATCCTTCATTGAAAGTAGAGTTTCTTGATTGCTTCCCTCTATGGACAGAGTCACATTGCATTCTGTTTGCCTCTGGGACTCCACTGCTACTTTTGCTTTCTCCTTAAGCTCAGCTTCCCTCATGTCCTCTGTTTGGCGAGCAATAGTCTCTGCCCTTGCCCTTGTATTCACATCATGTGTGACATCTACAACTGTGAGTTGTGGCACTAGCTCAGGGGGGTATAACAAAATTTCCCTCATTTTCTTATCTTTGTAGACATTGGGGACCAGTAGTTTGTCATACCTCCACCTTATTCTTTTCAGTGTCTCACTATCTTTGTCCATTATAGTAACCCTGTGGGCATGGGCTGCAACAATGGTGATGTCATTGAAGTACTCCAGTAGGAAGTCCTCTGCTGCTTCTTGTAGAGCCATTAATGCCACCACCTTCCACCTTTTGGTGCCCCAGGTAGCTTCTTCACATATGGACCTCACCATCCTCTGAAAGGGCAGCTTTGGTATGCATAAATCTACACATTTCTGTGCCTTTCTGATTTCTCTGAAAAGTCCCATGTAGGTTTGAAACTTCTTCACCCTTGGACCTTTCAGACTTTTATTGGGTTTTCCAGGTCTTTTCTTTAGGGTTGCAGATCTGCTACTTGCCTTAGCTGCTAATCCTGGTCCCTTTCCTGCCTTCCTTGCACTGGCTTTTGTTCTAGCCATTTCCCTGTATACAAAAAGAGGAGTCTCTCTCTCTCTCTCTCTCTCTCTCTCTCTCTCTCTCTCTCTCTCTCTCTCTCTCTCTCTCTCTCCTTTCTATAGCTTAGCATATTTAAATAGAGAGAGAGTGAGAGACTCCCATTACTAAAGGCGCGCGTGGAGCATGTTTTGACCTCAAAAAACACCTTCGCGCGCCATTAGTATAAGGTAAAAGAAAGACTCACTCTCTCTCTCTCTCTTTCCCCCGCCTTACATCCTCTCTCTATAACACTCACACATACACTGGTTGATGCACAGTACTAACGGCGCGCATAGAGACATGCACACCGGTTATGCCTCTCTACGCGCGCCTTTAGTATAGAGAGAGAGAGAGAGAGAGAGAGAGAGAGAGAGAGAGAGAGAGAGAGAGAGAGAGAGAGAGAGAGAGAGAGGCTTTGTGTGTGTGTGTGTGTGTAAGTTATATTTGTGTGTGTGTGTTTGTGAGTGTGTGTGTGTCTCTGTATGTGTGTGTGTGTGTATGTTATATTTGTGTCTCCGTGTGTTTGTGTGTATGTTATATTTGTCTGTATCTGTGTGTGTTTGTGTGTGTATGTTAGATTTGTGTGTCTCTGGGTTTGTGAGAGTGTGTGTCTTTGGTGTGCATGTTATATTTGTGTCTCTGTGTGTTTGTGTGTATGTTATATTTGTCTGTTTCTCTGTGTGTGTGTGTGTGTGTGTGTATGTATGTGTGTACGTTTTATTTGTGTGTGTGTGTGTGTTTGTGTGTGTGTGCGTGTGTCTGTGTGTGTGTGTGTGTGTGTGTGTGTGTGTTGTGTTTGTGACTGTATGTATGTGTTGTTTGTTCAGTCAGAGCTAGATATGCAATATACTATGACAGAAACAGAGAGAGAGAGATAGAGGCAAAGGCAGAGAGAAATTTCAGAAGCAGAGGGAGAGAGAGAGAGAGGGCTAAACCTCCTGAGGACGCAGACCTTCGTTATGTCTAAGATGGGTCGGCTTGCTGTCGGAGACGCAGACGACGGCTCTTTCTCTCTCTCTCTCTCTCTCTCTCTCTCTCTCTCTCTCTCTCTCTCTCTCTCTCTCTCTCTCTCTCTCTTTCACTCACTCTCTTTCACGAGGTGTGGTTTTTCTCTCTCATGACCTCTATATATGACGTACAAAAGTATACGGTCTCAAAAATGACCGCACGTGCGACAACATGCAATTATACTCTATTTTATTGTAACACGTGGGGCACCGTCGTGTGTATCCGTTATAAGTGTGATTTTGAGAGAGAGAAAGAGAGAGAACAATAGAAAGAGAGAGAGAGAGAGAGAGAGAGAGAGAGAGAGAGAGAGAGAGAGAGCCTCATTACTGCCAGAGAGTGATAGAGAGACAGAGACAGAGAGAGAGAACCATAGAAAGAGAGAAGGAGAGAGAGAGAGAGACAGATTGAGAGAGAGATAGAGAGAGGGACCTTCGTTATGTCTAAGATGGGTCGGCTTGCTGTCGGAGACGCAGACGACGGCTCTTTCTCTCTCTCTCTCTCTCTCTCTCTCTCTCTCTCTCTCTCTCTCTCTCTCTCTCTTTCACTCACTCTCTTTCACGAGGTGTGGTTTTTCTCTCTCATGACCTCTATATATGACGTACAAAAGTATACGGTCTCAATAATGACCGCACGTGCGACAACATGCAATTATACTCTATTTTATTGTAACACATGGGGCACCGCCGTGTGTATCCGTTATAAGTGTGATTTTGAGAGAGAGAAAGAGAGAGAACAATAGAAAGAGAGAGAGAGAGAGAGAGAGAGAGAGAGAGAGAGAGAGAGCCTCATTACTGCCAGAGAGTGATAGAGAGACAGAGACAGAGAGAGAGAACCATAGAAAGAGAGAAGGAGAGAGAGAGAGACAGATTGAGAGAGAGAGAGAGAGAGAGAGAGAGAGAGAGAGAGAGAGAGAGCCTCATTACTGCCAGAGAGTGATAGAGAGACAGAGACAGAGAGAGGGAACCATAGAAAGAGAGAAGGAGAGAGAGAGAGACAGATTGAGAGAGAGATAGAGAGAGGGACTCCTTACTCTCAGAGAGAGAGAGGGAGAGAGACAGAGTCAGTTTGACAGACAAAAAGCAATAGAGGAGACACCTCCCTTGGAGTTTCTGCAAACCCCACCAACAAAAGGTGATCTCTCACTCTTTCTCTCTGTATTTCCAACAATTGTTACAAATTGTGTGTGTGTGTGTGTGTAAACAAAGAAAAACCCATACTGTTGTTCAACACACACACACCTCAACACATACTTCCATAGACAGAGACATACACACACACACACACACACACACACACACACACACACACACACACACACACACACACACACACACACAGACACACACACAGACATACACACTCTCTCTCTCCCTCCCCTCTCTGTCCCCGTTACTAACGGCGCGCAGAGCCAACCAAACACTGGCTGCAGCTCTCCGCGCGCCTATAGTATAGTTATGACTCTCTCTTTCTCTCTCTCTCACTCTCTCTCTCTCTCTCTCTCTCTCAATTGTACTTAAGGCGCGCGTAGAGAGTTGCAAAAATCATGTTGTAGTCCTTGCGCGCCTTGAGTACAAAGAGACACATACACACACACACACACACACACACACACACACACACACACACACACACACACACACACAGAGAGAGAGAGAGAGAGAGAGAGAGAGAGAGTGTGTTTTTGTTTGTGCTTTGGAGAGAGACAGATATATATATATATATATATATATATATATATATGGAGAGAGAGAGAGAGAGAGAGAGAGAGAGAGAGAGAGAGAGAGTGAGACTTGTCATGT
Source organism: Adiantum capillus-veneris (assembly GCF_014529385.1). NCBI lineage: Eukaryota > Viridiplantae > Streptophyta > Polypodiopsida > Polypodiales > Pteridaceae > Adiantum > Adiantum capillus-veneris. The sequence continues at coordinate 59,152,973 of NC_140931.1, forward strand.
TTCCTGATGAATAGGATTAAGGTCCAGTAGGCAAAAGAGGCTGAAACCAGACCCAGAGCTTGTGCCTGGATTTCAACCTTTGCAGGCTCAGTTGCTTAATGTTTCTGCCAAAAGAACTGTTGAATTTTGTCAGGACATATCTGAAGAAGAGTCAATTGGTGAAGATCAATCAGAGAGGTCACCAGGCCAAGAGGATCTCTCACCCTACAAGGCTCCCTCACCCTGTACAGTACTTGTCAAGAAAAATACAAGAAAGAGGAATATAGACTTCTCAGATGATGCAGATGTGCCAGAAAGTAGTCCCTGTGCAACTAAATGTAAAGCCAAAGAGGATGTGTCTTCTCTGGAAGACCCATCTGCAACTGATGAGATGCTGTTTGATTTTGCAGCATCTTGTGGTGCTGGGGACAAGTTTGATCTAGTTCATTCTATGTTTAATCCAAAGTTTGACATTGAAGACCTTTTAGCTCAGCACAGTAATTTCTTGCTGTCCTACAGAGATAAGTTTGAAGTGATGGTGCAGGTAGGGAGGGTTGTTCTGCCCACTATGACTCTTGTGCATTTAAATGACTGTGGTGGAAAGGGACAGGGACTGAAGAAGTATAGGGAATTACCACGTTCTTGCCGACATTCAGCCTGCCCTTTGCACCAAAAAGAATGCAAACTCATTCAGGAAGCCTTTGGCTTTATGATTTACCTGAACAGCCTGTTTGGATTCCTCATGCAGAATCCTGATGAGGTGTTAGAGGAGCAGGATGCAGCACCAGATGAAGAATGCGAGGAGACAACTCATATACAAGAAGAGGTTGGAGATACAATCGACCTTGAGGTTGAGGCAATTGAAGTACAAAGAAGTAAGATGCTCTCTGTGAAAACCATAGAAATCAAACTTCCATTGGATGTCAGTAACTTCACTGAGAAGCATGCTCAGATGATGTTGCCTGTTGTGCCTAACTTCAAGATTGGAGACATGACCTATATCTTCTTACATGATGTGCAAAGTATCTTTTATTTAAGGGAGGATTTCTCCCTGGCTATTATTTCTAGAGTCCAAGAGGAGAGGAGTGGATTTGTTTCAGAGGATAGTAGTGATGATGAGGCAATGGAAACATCCAGCAATCCAATGGAATGCCTCCGAAGATGCTTTGAGAAAGCTGAAAAATACAAGGAGACACTACCTGATGAAGCCACCTTCCAAGCAATAAGACAAAGCCTAAGACCATCAACAAGTAACAAAGAAGTGGAGGATTGGTTTAACCATTCAGGTCAGGGGTCAACTACATCTGTAGACCTGTGGCAGGAAAACCTTGTTCTACAGGATGAGAGCTTCATGGTTACTCTCTCTCTCTCTCTCTCTCTCTCTCTATCTCTCTCTTTGTGTCACTTCTGACATGATATGTGTAGTCTTGGATTGCTGACAAGGATGACTTCCTTCGGCGGCGGACTCGAGAGTATGGTGGAAGGGATGCGGCCCTAGCGCAGTACCTTTCAAAGCTTTGCGAGTCGCCGATAGTAGTTTTTCACAATTACATGTCACAAGAGGGTTCAATAGCAACTTACACATTCAAGACACTATTACGCTTCTTGGGTCGACCCGTGCTGCCCAAAAGTGCAGATAAAGTTATTCTTGTGGACAAAGTGTTTGGTAGAGACTGTTTTGGTTACTGCCCGGGCTATACAGGTGGTCGGGCAGCGTATTACTACACCTACACAGCAATGGCACTAGCTCTTGGTAGACAAAACCCAGATGAACTTTTAGAGTATGGCAAACATCTCATGATTCGTTACAAGGGTGACGTGCCAAAAAAAAAAATTGAACCTTCAAAATCTTGATACACTTCAAGTAGCAATTGTATAAGATCATGTATTACATAAATTTTGTACAATGTCATCCACTCAGAGTATCTTTCTCCACTTGTGATTTACATACACCATTGTCTCTCTCCACCTTTGTTGACTTTCACAAGCTCCGGAGTTGTATGCCATTGATCTTTTAACTTTTTGTTGTTGTAAATGTCTGATGGCTTGTGCTGTTGCTGAATTTGCCAAGACTTCTTTTGCCTGCATTCGATGAATGATTCTACGATAGAACCATTCAAATAGTTCTCTCAAATGTTAGCCTTGATTCGAGAGCCACCATGTCGTGTGTACCTGAAATAAGCATTTCTCGCCATGTAATGAGACTTTTCCATCCCTTGGGTATTCCATATTGCCGGGTTCCCATACTTTTGTATAAAATATGGTAAATGATTGAAGATGATGTGTTGGATATGAAAACAGATTAGTTAGAATGTTTTACACTCACATATTTGCACATAAGAGAGAATGAAATACACGATAATACCATGTAGTGAGTAATCTGGGTGTCTGTCCATGCTGTCTTGAATGATTTTTTCAGAAGGTTGAGATTCTCCTTGAACTTGCTCATATCACCTTGTGACCAGTCATCTTTGTCGCACATCAAAAATAGGATGTCTATTGATCGCCAAACCTCAGCCTTCACATTACGAGTAGTTGGTTCTTGGTCTTTGACTGCAATATGTAGCTTTTTCCAGCTCTGATACTCTACCTTGCTAACATAAGATGTGTTATATATTTTTTCATGTTTTGTTAGCTTCGGATCTCTTGTACCTTGGGGTTTAGATAAAAACCTCCGTGCCTTCACCCCACTGATGGATGGTTTGCATGGGACATCCTTCTCAGCAGTTGATCTCTTTTTATCCCGCTGGATTTTCACATTGCCACCATGAAGTCCCATATCCAACAGTACCATTTCTAAGCACTGTAGGGCTACTTGTTGTTCTGCCGAGTTCTTAATCTTCCAAACAAACCCGATATATAAGTAGACCAATTTCTCCACAATTCTACAAAGGGCATGCATTGTACCAATGTGGACATTCACAAGTGGTATTTTCAAAACCGGTCGAAAAGCAAGATCCTCAATGTGACGTGTTGGAGCTTTTCTCCACCACTTTGGGTCCATGACCTTTGCAGGCTCCATGCAGAACAAACACGGCGACTTTGCCATTGCACCCATTCCAAAATTATACATGCACTTTAATGTTTTGAGGTCACCTGCAAGATGCCACTGAACTTGAAAGTCTCCCCTTCCATCTAGACGTAGTACCTCTCCGTGGTTAGTCTGTCGATCAATCATCTCCTGAATATTAGTTCGATGGAACACCCAATATAGAATCTCATGATCTTCTTTCTTTACCTGCAACACAAAATAAATGAGACTTAAGTAGATGTGAACAATTGAGCTTACCTGAGAATCTCGCTTACCTCAAACGCACCAAGCCACCATATGTTAGATTCTGATTGAACACTAAAATATAAAGGATCATCACTGGGACACTTTGAGAGGGCTCTATTCATTAAAGTAATAGTAACACACTCTAGCTTTTTCTCTTTAACAAGCTCACACTCATCCAGTTTTAACACAAAATGTAATACCCCTCGTGACTCTTCAAATGTGATGTTGTAAAACTCCACCATTCTCTTCTGTAATATCCGCAGGTCCATAAAAATATTATTGAACTCATCATATGCCATGTTTGCTCCATGGCCACTGTAAGTTGCTTTAATATGAAAGGGCTGTCCAAGATAGTCTCCCTGTGCCTCGTTAAGTTGAAGCCTCTCTTTCCAAACACTTGAGGCTGATGGTAGAAGTTTGGATTTTATACCCTTCTTAACAAAGATGGATGAGACAGAATTTTGGATAGCCGAATATCCTCTTTTGCTTACACCAAGTGAATCAAGTGTGCCTTGTATCTCTTTTGCAGGCATTGAGTTCTCTGAAATAAAGCGGTCCACTACATTTCGTTGTAGGACCTTAAACTTCTTGTCATGTACTATATCTGCTGCCAGGCTTCTACTTATAAGTGGCTTCAATCTCTTTTCTATATTGGCTTTGGGGTTAATGTTTTCCTTGTCAGGATAGATTGAATCTCTACATGAAGACAATGCATAAGTAAATAACAGAAAATTTGCTTCACTAACACTATTTAGGCACATGAAAACAATGCATAACAAGAAAAAAAAAAGATTACTTAACTAAGACAATGTAGCCAACCAAGAAGCATCACCTTAATGCTCAGATTCTTTTCTTGAGACCTCCTGATGCAACCTGCAATGTTTCAAGATTGTGCAATTTCTTCTTTCGGATACGACCACCCAAGATGGTATCCTTCATTTGACAACTTCGCACCTTTCCTTTCAGTTCTTGTACCTCTGTTTTATGTTGCAAAATGGTAACCTGATCTGTAGAATGTAAATGTGAAAGGAGAACAATCTCACATTGTTGAGCTTGGAGAATGCCCTTGTAAGTTTCAGCTTCTCTTGTAAGAGATTTACAATAACCCAGAAGGCCCTTTTCTCCATCACCAGCAAAGGTCAATAAGCTTGTAGGATTGACAAACGGTGGAGACGCATTAGTCATTGGATTCTTAGGGTAGAGAGATCCTCTCGTCCAGATATCTATGTGTTTAGCTCCCTGAGCTCTGAGAGTGTCTATGGAAGCGGGAGGTATATGTGTGTTTGTTTTACTGCGCTTAATCAATGGTTGGTACTCATTGTCCAAATCAATGTGAAGGTGATATTTGGCTCGTTTCTGGGTAACATTTGTGCCATTTGAGGAGTGCTCCATTAGCCAAATGTGAAAGTTTAATGGAAAGTGAATAGCGGCTGCGCCTTCGTCCCTCCATGTTAGCCTCATTCCCTCCATATTGACGAGGTTCATTCAATGCAACTGAAAAGAGGATTATCCCTCAATCACTACGAACGAATGTTCAGAAGAGTAAGGAATCTACTTAAAGTACACTTTTTGAACTTTTACTATGAAAGAACCAGCTCTATTATTTGCCATTTTTTCTAGAGAGAGAGTGCAAAAAATACATTTTCTTAGAAGGCCCTCCAAATGACCTCCGAAATTCCCTAATGCACCGCATACCTAGCTAGTTATGATTGGGGGCAGGGGACCGTCGGCCTGGTGGGGGGGCTGGTGGTCCCCTGCCCCCAATCGTACCTAGCTAGGTATGCGGAGCCTCTTGAGTAGAAGCTCATGATGTTATTCATTGTATGAAACACTGGACAAGACTTTGTTTTCCTACAGGAGAAAATTTCTAAATCTTCATGTGTATATCTCACCCCTAGGAGGGCCACATTGCACTATCAAGATGAATGCATTGGACCCTTACAATGTCTCCAAAATCTGTCCACTACCAATATATAAGGATACACTAGGTATTGCCAAAATTGCACCCGTTGACTATGACTGCACAGGCATCAACGATGCTATAAAGATTTAACATCACTGTCTTTGCAAATCACAGTCAGGAGGATTGCTTCTCTCCTAAGCATTTCTAGTTATTGACTTTGAGCTGGCTACACCCTATATAATATAAGTTCTCTTTAAGTGCTTAATGGTAATTAGGTTGTTCACCCACTCATTATAGAATCTATTATTTCCTATCGTGTAGGTTAGTTCTCTACTTTCCTATATGATCTCTACCAAATTGGCCATTGCAAGGGTCTTCTCAAACACTTTAAGGTTCTTTCCTTCGTTAGCGTAGTGGCCACTTTCCTGTCCTTGGCCCCTCAACAGCCCACGTGGCTCCAGTGCAACTCTAAAAAAACGCCTACGCATCTCATTCAAAATTTAAAAACGCGGCTTCGCCTGCGCGTCTCACTGAAAAGATCTAAGTAAACAGCGTCGTCCATGTTACCAAGCGATTCTGATGCTGCTAAAAACCTTTGTGGGGCTGCTGTTAATGAAATTCAAGCTCTTGGGGAGGCGAACTCTATCCAGCTCAGCACGGCCTCCATGGTGCTGTAAGAATTGAAAGAAGATTGGTGACTCCGAATGCTGCTGCCTCTTCTGACAGCCAATTTGCGGCTTTGAGTAACACTGCAGTCATGCCACCTCTCTCACCAGGAGCACAAATAGTCTTACCTTTCATTGAAGGTTTTTTTGTCTTATGTGACAAGTTGAGGACAGCCCCTGCTTCTCCAGGTTTACAGGAGCTTGGCAGTGCAACTGCTTGTGAGATCAAGGAGACAGCAAGCTCTACTTCTCTAACCAAGTCTAGATCTATGCAGTTACGAAAGTCTGACGAGAAGGGACTCACATTCGTCCGTTTTGCTGACAGGCACAGGCGGCTGCTAAATGCATTTGTGAGACATAATCCTGGGTTGCTAGAAAAGTCTCTCTCTCTTGTTCTGAAAACCCCTAGGCTTATAGATTTTGACAACAAGAGAGCATATTTCAAATCTCGAATCAGGCAGCAACACGAGCAACAACACTATTCTCCTCTAAGGATATCAGTCTGACGAGCTTATGTATTAGAAGATTCATATAATTAGTTGAGAATGAGAACACTTGATGAACTCAAGGGCCGTTTGACTGTACAATTTCAAGGAGAGGAAGGAATTGATGCTGGTGGGCTAACAAGAGAGTGGTACCAGCTTTTGTCCAGAGTAATTGTCCCAATTTTGTGTATCAAACGGAGCATCTTTCCTACTTCAAGTTTGTAGGCCGTGTGATTGCTAAGGCTCTGTTTGACGGGCAGCTTCTTGATGTGTATTTTACTCGATCTTTCTATAAGGACATATTGGGAGTGAAAGTGACTTATCATGATATTGAGGCTGTAGATCCAGACTTCTACAAGAACTTGAAATGGGTTCTTGAGAACACTGTAAATGATGCACTTGGCCTCACCTTTAGTATCGATGTAGATGAAGAGAAGCATATTCTCTATGAAAGAACTGAGGTTATGGATCATGAACTTATTCCTCGTGGCAGGAACATCAGGGTCACAGAGGAGATAAGCATGAGTATGTTGACCTAGTTGCTGAACACGGGTTAACGACCGCGATACGACCACAAATCAATGCCTTCTTGGAGGGATTCAACGAGCTTGTGTCTCGGGAGCTTATTTCAAGTTTTAACGACAAGGAACTTGAGCTCCTTATTAGTGGTCTTCCAGAGATAGACTTGGAAGACCTCAAGGCAAATACGGAATATACTGGTTACACGGCTGCATCTCCTATTGTGCAATGGTTCTAGGAGTTCGTGCACCAATTTAACAATGAGGACATGACCCGCCTACTGCAATTTATAACTGGCACTTCAAAGGTTCCTCTTGAGGGTTTTCAAGCATTGCAAGGCATCTTAGGACCCCAAAGGTTCCAAATTCACAAGGCTTATGGACCTCGTGAGAGGCTTCCATCGGCACATACATGTTTCAATCAGCTTGACCTTCCAGAGTACTCTTCAAAGGATCAGCTGCAAGAACGATTGCTACTTGCAATTCATGAAGGAAGTGAAGGGTTTGGCTTTGGCTGATTTGACGAGGGAAAATTCATGGCTTTGTTATATTATATACACAGGGTTTTGGGCGGGGCACACGATACAACAAGAATCCCTCGCCTGTCATAACTCCACGTGTCTCTAGCGCTTAGAAGCTCTAAAAAAAACTACGTCGTCAAAATCCCAGTGCTGAAAAGCCACAGTAGAAAAAACTACGCCGTCACTAAGAAAATAAAATAGAAAAAGCATTCTACGTTGCTCTCAAGAGAAATTCGATCTTCTCCACAAGTAGTTCGCACGTTCCTAGCAGTAAGCAATGTTGCTCCCAAGAGCAATTGCATCTTCTCCACAAGAAGTTTGATTCGATCTTCTCCACAAGCAGTTTGCAGGTTCCAGAAGTAAGCAGTTCGCAAGTTGCAGCCATAGCACCAGAAAGGAGTGTCAAAGATCTTTCAAACCCTGGTAATATTTCACAGATCATCAAGCTAAAGAGTACTTCGGATGCTTGCCGATGTGATGAGCACTCCCAAAGCTCAGATATTTCGTGCGATCAACCCATGGCAGAGGTATGTTCTACTAATGCTACTGAAGCAGAAGATATCAGATTTCAATCGATGATCAGTTGCTCTGATATGTAGTCGAATCACCAATACTCATTGCCTTTGCTGGCCCATTCAACACATTCTTTTGTTGATGCTATTGGTTGAAGTGAAGGATACACAAAAAGCTAATGCAAAGTGAGGGCATCTCTCCGAATGAAATCATCTATGCTTTGGTCTTAAAGGCTATCTTGACAATAAAGACTCTCTCTCTAGTTGTACCCTTACAAAAGCACAAACAGACCATGCGGGCATTCTCTTTGAGATGTCCTCTATTGGAACACGTTGACTGCATAGTACTGTCAGCATGGACATGGAAAGGAAGCTCTGGACTGTTTCAGTGTCAAAGGTTACGCGCTTGTAAAACTTCACAAGAGAACCGTCACCCATGATAAATAAGTCAAAGGAAAACCTGCCAACCATTGACGGCGAACAATTTTTTGCTGAGGTCGCCGATGCGTGTTCGCAAAATACTATGTTATTAAACGGCATGATACTATGTTGCGAAGCGAGGGCCTCTTTCCAAATGCAATCACGTACACATCCATGAAGGCATGTAGCTCCACGCAAGAAGCTGATATGGGCAGAAAAATTGCTTGAGGAGTTTCGTTTCTGGAATGTTTGATTTACAGGTTGTGCAAAACAGATCGCAAGAAGAGTCTCTATCCAGATGCAATCAACTACGCCTACACAGGAATCTAGAATGAATCCGAGGCAGCAAATCGAATGACGTACACAGCCATAGATATTAGAATTCACAATATGATCGCTAGTCAACGTTTGTTGCGAGTACGATTTCATGCTTGGTGGTGGTTTGATCGATATGTATACAAAATGTGGTGTTCTCACAATAGCACAAAATCTTCTTGACTGGTATCCTCCCAGGGATGTCGTCTCTTGCAGTGGGTTAAGTGCAGAGATGCCCAACATCATTGATACAAGGAAGTCCATTGGCAATAGACATTCAATCGCGTGGTGAGTAAGCATTATTATTTTCTGATTTTTGAAACTCAGAATGCAGTTAATGAACACACTGAAAATTGCACGCTGGCGTGGGAATGGCACGTTCCCTCGTATTATAAAAATTGGGGAGGACTTTGCAAACTCCCCCATGCAAGGATACTTGCATGTTTTCTTTTTTTTAGAACATAAAAATGGAACAACAAACAATTAATAACATTGACATCTTGTATGATCATGAACATTGAGCTTGACAAAACTCTTAACACTCCTTGTGGTTTTTGGCGAGGTACCCTTATGAAGCACTACAATCGGTAACCAATTTATGCGGAGGTACACGACTAAACACTCTCAGGTAAAAAGATCTAACACTCTTTCATGAAATCTCTCTCTCTTCTCTCTCTCTCTCTCTCTCTCTCTCTCTCTCTCTCTCTTAGTTTCCAATATTTTGTTCGATCTCAATTCGATGGAACATAGCTAACGATGCACTCTAGTTTCCTTTGATATCCGTTTGAGATAGCGTTAGAAAACAATCTATGTTTCAACAAGGGTAGCTTGGTTCTTGATCAACTTCGCTCCTAAAATTAGAGCATGCTTGGAGAATAGGGTCTTTCAAGTCCTTTGCACAATTTACCGACTAGGCCCCTAGTGGATGGGCAGTCTTTAGAAAGATGGCCAGGATCTTGAGTTGCAGCTTTGCAGCTTGCGCACACGTGCACACCAATCCCTTTAGATTTGAACATGATTTGGATAAAGCGAATCTATCTTTTCCCAAGCCGTCCCCCCCCCCCCCCCCCCCCACACACACACACACACACACACCAAAAGGTAATCTTTATTCCATGGAGAAAATCTTATACAAGCACATGAACCAAAGGTGGGGCATTATTTCCACACTTAGCTCTATCTTTCCTCCCTCTCGAAAGTAATCTCTTTTCTAACTCAGAAATCTTGAGAGCTTTCACTCTCCTCTTCCAGTACCACAGTGGAAACACTCTTTGGAAAAACACACACACACAGTCAGATTTCAACCGTAGAATCTCTTAAGCAGAGGCCGAGGCCTTCTACTGCTTGCACTCTTGTAAAGAGAGATCTTTTCCTGCAAAGAGAACATAAGTCAAAGCAAGAAAACTACACAAGATTTATACCTGTTGTCACAAAACGGAGAGCGTATCTCAACATAAATAGAAAGAAAAGATAATATTCTTGAGCCAGACTTGATGAGAGAAAGAAGAGAGAGAGAAGAGAATCGACACAACATTAGAAGCTAGAAGATGGGCTGCCCCCCCAGCAAGGTGGGCCATTGTGCGGCACCGCGTGCCCGCATCCCCGAAGGACATAAGCGCAAGGCCGCGGCAAAGCACGCGCCGCCTCATAGAGTCCCGGTCCTCCAAATAAACGACCCGCCAACGCCCAACAGTCTGACACCGGACAAGTCTGATGCACAAAAGCAAGCCATTGACACAGGCACCTCGAGGTCAAAAAACGTGGCGGTACAGGGTCCTGGGCATCCCACCAACCGAATGCCGGTCGCCTTGCCGCGAGCACGGCTCCGCCTACCGACACAGAGTCAGCAGGGCCGCAACGCTTCGTTGTCCATGTAGTCTTGCGTGCAACATCCTGGTGTCGGGCCGCGGCGAGGAACGATGGTTATTGCCATCGTGATGTCGCCGGCTCGCTTCGAGCACCTCCCCGTCAAGGGAAATGCGTCGCTCCCTCCGAGGGCCAGGCTCGTCGGTTCAAAAGTCACTCAATTCCAATCTGAAGGCACACGAGTTCGGGAACTTCCGTATCGATACAAGCTACACGTAGCTCGCAGCGGAGGCAACGTCCGTCACTTTCCACTATGAAAATCTCCAAGTGTTTACCGCATTGTTTTACCGCGTTTTGTAGAGAGAACGTGCATATTCAAGTAAAGAAACAAGAGAGAGGAGGGCGGGGATTTTTTTTTGTGTTTTAAAATATTTCTGCGTACATTACCGTTGTTATATCCGACAGCCAGATTTAGCGCCTAAACTTTCAGATTCTGGCTTAACCCCTCCCCCCCCTTCAAATTTTGGTGTTTTCCTCCTCTAATTAATAAAATTAAAGAATATTGTATAGGATTTTTAAATTTGAAAAAGAAGAGAGAGAGAGAGAGAGAGAGAGAGAGAGGAGGAGGGGTGGATATAAGATTACATTTGGTTACAACTAAAATAATCATTGTCAATTGATTAACATAATTGAGCATATTCTCAAATCTGAAAAGAGAAAGAGGGGGGAGAGAGAGATGAATGGATTACACAACCAAAAAACGTCATAACTGCAAAATGTTTATAAATCATCTTCCAAAAGATCTTTACATGAGGCATCATCCAATTCTAAGCCCATGGCTCCTAAATCAATAAAGAAAGAATCGGAATTGTCGTTTGTCGATGCATTGCCTTCATCATCTTCGAGCTCGTCATTCTCCATCTCATCATCTTCATCATCATGCCAATCATCCTCGCTAAGACTTACTGCCGCCGGACTCGATTCATCGACCTCCCTCTCCTCTGTTTCCACCTCATCCAAAGTCAGAGGTGGAAGAGGGTCGAAGATAGTCTCCACTTCATTAGTAGAAAAAATGGTTCTCCCCTGAGGTGTTTTGGGAATTACAAACCAAAGTTTTGGTTGGTGGATTGCTGAGATATAGATGACCTATAAAATAGAAGCTCAAAGTTAGTAACGTTGGTATAACTAACGCTACAAGCAAATAAGAATAAAAAAGGTACATGTCACTCACCTGCTCACAATTGCACGGTAAAACTAAATTGTCATACCTCCCTGTGTGATGAACACTAGAGACCACCATGTAGAGACCATTCTCATGTCGTCTAGACACATTTGCAAACCACTTGCACTTGAAGATGAAGGTATGAAAGCTTCTAAAATTAACCTTTAGTATCCTTTCAATAGTTTCACAGTACCTAGCTTCGTCACTGTCTGTGTCAAAGTTTCCTATGATGGCACAATCCATGGTGGTCCTAGCTCGTCAATGTGGCGCGTACGAAAGTGACAACCCTTTGACCACAGAGAGTTAAAGGAAAGACACTAAAAAATAGAAAAATATATTAATTTATCAAATTATACATATTAAAGATAATTTCAAGAAATAGCATCACAATATGGTTTAGGTATATGAGTACGCTACTTTTGATATGCAGCCTCGTGCATACTCCCATTCTTTGCTGGTGATGTCTTCTCCGTGCGCTTTTGCCTCGGTCATTCTCTCAGCACTAATGAGATTTGGGAAACATGCAAGGTGTCTAGGCACTGGGGGTGCCCTCCTTCCTCCATGTGCTTGTTTCCATGCTTCCTTCTCTTGCAAATGCCTTGCGTTTTCCACTATCCATAAGTCCACCCACTTGGTCATAATCTTTCAATTGAGAAGACAAAAGTTATTGACCACTCGGGATAGATTCATATCCATGTAAGTAGTTTCCCCTTTCCACTTGGCAAGTGTGAAGTCATCCTTACATCTTCCTCGTCTGACCACATGTAAGGCATTGAAGGATCCACTTGTGCCAAATACTCTGATATGTAAACAAATGCCTCTTGAACGATGCACCCTTCAGCCATACATGCCTCTGGTTGTCACCGTAGCCGCACAAAATCTTTGAGAGTCTTTAAAAACCTCTCTAAGAAGAACATCCATTGTGCGTGCACTACTCCACATATAGCGATCTCCTCCACCACGTGAACCAAGAGGTGAATTTGACTAAGAAGGACCGATCAAGAAAATGCATCTTCAATGGCACACACAGTTTTAGTTGCAAGTGTTTGAGCAGTAGGGATAGCATCTATTTCGATTTCCTTGGAGCTCACAAATTTGCAAGAAAACACACAAGGATACACTAAGTGCTAGTTGAAATTATTGTGTACAAAAAAAATGTGTAGTTGAGTGGAGTCTTGTGGTGTACCTTACTAGCTCTCCTAGTTTGAAAATAGCGTCCCTCACTTTCTTGTCCCGACATATACACATACTCAACGACAGAATGAACTACAATGTAAATCAGGGAAAGGGGAAGTGAGTGATAGTCATATACCCAAACTATAGATAGAATAGGGAGTATGAATATTACCTGAAGCATCTTGTGCCAATCATGGGACTTCAACCTATACAATTAAACGCTTCCACCCTTCTTCGCTTTGGTGAAAGCTCCCTTTAGCGACCTCATGTATCCTGTTGGTGTGCTAATAGAGGCAATGGTACCCTTTACCTTGTCTAATCCTTCTTTGGCTAGTATCCATGGTGCTATAGGAAGCAAAATCTCTCCATTTGGGGCACGACGTAGAGTAGCAGAGGCGGGGAGACGTTCTAAAAGCCTCAAATCCTCCCTCGCACCCGAAGAGTCCTTCTTGCCAATAATGTGGTCCCATAGTGTTTGGGCTACATTCTTGAATATGTGCATGGGATGCAAGAGGTGTTGTATTTTTAAGTCCTTTCAATATGGAAGCCTTAAAAATATGCAGTACCTTGACATACCTTTTGGTGGAGTACACGGAGCCGGATTGTTGTTGTGGTGTTCTTCCCAAATGGTTGCCCAATCTGTCATCGTGAGCTTTAGAGGAGTCTTCCTATTTGTCGGAGCCTTGTGCTTGTTATGCCCGTGGGATAAGTAAATATGGTTGTTTGGATAGATTACCTTGCACAAGGAATCGGGCCTCTCCATCACCAACGATGGCCCACAAGTAGGACATGCATTGTGCCTGGATGTGGAAAACCGTGCATACATATCATATGGTTAGAGAGATGAGTGAACTAAAGGGAGAGAGGGAAAGAGGGCGAGGAGATAGAGAAAAGGGGGTTATTAGAAATCTCTCCAAGCCTAGGATAGTCGTTCATGGTCCACATAAGGATTCCCCTCACAATGGCCTCTCTCCCCCCCTTTGCAAGTGAGACATCGACAACAAGAATGCCTCTCCATAACTCCTCCAACTCCTCAATGAGGGGCTCGAGGTAAATGTCAATATGTGACACATTGTACTTCCCTGGCACAAGAAAGGAAAGAAATATATTGCCCTTCTTGGATGTCTCCCATGGTGGAATATTGTAGTTGACGATCACCACACGTCAAGTGCTCCATGAAGTAGACTTAGTGCCGAAGGGGTTGACACATCACTTGCTAACCCAAGCCTCAACTGTCGAAGCTCCAACCCAAACTTTGGCCATTGAGTTTCGATGTGCCTCCATGCAGGTGAATCGGCAGGGACATGCATCATTCCATCATTTGAGTGATGGTTTGCGTGCCACGTGAGAATCTCCACGATAGACCTGCTTTTAAACATGTGTTGAATGCAAGAAATGAATGGAAAATGTCTCAATACCTTGCGGGATAGGTGCACCCCGCTCACTCCTGTCTTGTATCGTGCCTCCCCACACACAGGACATGAGGTAGCATGTGCATGCTCATTGTGGTAGATCATGCAATCATTGACGCACACGTGATCCGCTTATACTCCATTCCAAGTGCAGTGACATACAATCTAGCTCCTCGACGATCTGGAGGCATGTGGTGATCTTCTGGCAATATTTTGCCCATCAAACTACAACAAACATAGTATAATTCCTAGAAGACTGCACCATAAAGCGAGTGGAGAGTATATAAAATCCACATTCCATACTTACAGAAGTAGTGCATCGACATTTGCATAACTCCAACAGAATTTTGCTTGCAAGTTGAGGACTTCCAACAATGCTCGGAGCGGTGAGTACCATGCACCTTCATAAAGAGGTGTTCGGGCAGCCGTCATCAATCTATCCTCTGTTTCGGCAGCCCGTTTAGTCCAGGGCTGACAATCCTCGTCGCACACATCGCGCTCATGAGCTAGTAACTCATCATACATGTCAAACATGTTCTCATCCTCTGCTTCAAAGTACGACTGAGACGCCATAGGAGTTGCCGAAGTAGAGCCAACGGGAGGATCATCATGCAGTGCACCCAAATCGCCCAGTTTCTCTTGCCTCTGCCATTCAACCTTGCACGTCGGTGCACCCACCATCAAACACAAACCAATGGGGCACCTCCTCAAGCGAAGGGTGAGTCGTGCTATCATATCTCCGAGCATTTTTTGGAGGATGCCAAAGCCCTTCGTTCTCCATGTGCTTCAAAGCAATGCGTCTCACGAGAGGGATTGCCCTTTTGCACTTGATGCAAGGACAAAGGAGTTTTTCCTTGAGGCAACGATCGCGCTCAAGGCCTCCAGGGGGACCACGATCATCCCAATCGATGTTCTGCACATGCCAAATGGTGTTTATTTAGTCATGTGTTCTAAAAAATAAATAATTAGAAAAGTCCTTAATACCATTAAAAAAATTACATAAAGTTAAGGTAAAAGGGAATAAATGACAATGAGTGCTAAAATTATTTTTAACTAAAAAAGAACTTTCAAAATACAATTAATAAACATTTAAAAGTACTATAAAATAAAGTATCCATAAAAAATTAAAAATATTCATAAAAAAACTCAAAAGGCTAAAAAATGAAATAATGTATAGGTAAGGGTAGAGGGGGTGGTTTGTACCCCCCCCCCCCCCCCCCCCCCCCCCCCCCCCCAGCCCACAACCTTGGATTCACATGTATCCATTTGAAATGACCGGCCGCCGTAATGGACACGGTAATGGATGCGGTAATATGAGCGATTATACCCGCGGTAATGCCTGGCGCCTAAAATAGGCAAGAAGGCAGAGTATGCCGCGTTTTTACTGCATACTCTGCGTTATTGCTCTCCGCCATCGCTCCCAAGCTTCCTCCCCCCCCCCTCCCCTCTCCCACCCACCCTCTCCCTTCCCTCTCTCTCCTTCTCCAAGCCCCCCCCCCCCCCCCCCCACCCCCCTTTCCCCCTCCCCCTTTCCCTCTCTCTCCTTCTGCAAGCTTCCCAAGTTTCATCGAAGGGGGTTTCGTCCAATTTTCTTCCATCATCTTTGGAAGCAGAACATCAAAGGGGGTTTCGTCAAAGGGGGTTTTCTGCCATCGTCTTTGGAAGCTCAACCTAGCCAAAGATCAGCCACGCTACAAACAAAGAGGTAAAGACAAACCAAAGCACCTCACCCCTCTTTCCCTTTTGTTTTCTACCACACACACACAAACACATAAATAAAAAAAGTAACAAAAATAGAGAATCCATAACATACCTCGTTCTTTGGAAATGGTTGCTTTGCTCGGGTTATTTGGAAATGGTTGCTTTGCTAAGCTTATTTGAAAATGATTGCTTTGCTCGGCATGTTTGGATAGAATGTTAGATAGCAATGTTAAGTTTGTTAGATAGAAATAGAGAGAGATATATAAATGAAGAAAGAGAGAGAGAACTAGATGAAGAGAGATAGAGAAAGAGAGCGAAATTTAAAGAGAGGGAGATAAATGGAGAGAGAGGAGAAGGGAAATAGATAGAGAGGGAGAGAAAGAGAAAGAGAGAGAGATAGATAAAGACAGTGAGATAGGGAAAGAGGGAAAGTGGGAGATAAAGAGAGAGATAATTAATGAGAGTGAGATAAATGGAGAGAGAGAGAGATAAAGAGAGAAAGAGGGAGAGAATTAATGAGAGAGAGATAGAGAAAGAGGGAAAGAGGGAAAGAGAGGGATAGTGATAGAAACAGAGAGAATAAGGGATAGATAGAGAGAGAGAAAGAGAAAAAGAAAGAGAGAATGAGGGATAGATAGATAGAGAGAGAGAGAGAGAGAGAGAGGGAAAGAACGAGAGAGAGAGAGAGAGAGAGAGAGAGAGAGAGAGAGAGAGAGGGATAGATAAAGAGAGAACGAGAGAAAGAGGGAGAGAGATAGAAAGAGGGACAGGGATAGAGATAGGGAGAATGAGATAAAAAGGGAGAGATAGAGATAGGGATAGAGGGAATGAGAGAGAGAGAGCGAGAGAGAGAGAGAGAGAGAGAGAGAGAGAGAGAGAGAGAGAGAGAGAGAGTAAATAGAGGGAAAGAGAGAGAGTAGATAGGAAGGGAGAGAAATAGAGAAAGAGAGAGAGATAGATAGAGAGGAATAGAGAGAGAGGGGGGGGGAGAGAGAGAGAGGAGAGAGAGAGAGAGAGAGAGAAGAAGAAGAAGAAGAAGAAGAAGAAGAAGAAGAAGAGAATTTTAACGTCGTAGAAAACTATCCCAAGAGACCTTAGAGATCTAGCCGACGAGGAGAGTTGAACTCAAGACCTGTTATTCAAGAGGAAAATGGCATAACCAATCTATCACACTCGGGTGATGAGAGAGAGAGAGAGAGAGAGAGAGAGAGAGAGAGAGAGAGAGAGAGAGAGAGAGAGATAGTAAATAGAGAGAGGGAAAGAGGAATAGAGAGAGATAGGGAAAGAGGGAAAGAGATAGAGATATAGAGAGTAAATAGAGAGAGGGAAAGAGGAATAGAGAGAGATAGGGGTAGAAAGAAAGAGGGGAAAGAGGGAAGGAGAGAGAAAGAGGGAGAGGGGGAGAGAGATAGAGAGAGAGGAATAGAGAGAGATAGGGAAAGGGGGAAAGAGAGAGAGTAGATAGAGAGGGAGAGAAATAGGGAAAGAGAGAGAATAGAGATAGAGAGGGAGAGAGATAAATAGGGGAAAGAGGGAAAGAGCGCCCAAGTCCAAAACCACCATGACCTTAGCCGGGACCTCCATGCCTCGGCAGAAGATTTCTTCCATGTTTCGCTTCTCATCTCTAAGAGTGCTTGCTTTACATGGAGGCGCATGCATGACTTTGGGATGGAGCTTCCGCTTCGTAGTTCAACTGCACGACCGAGGCCAACATTACGTATATATATATATATTTGTGTGTACATATATATTTGTTTATGCATGCATGTAGGCACTAAGTACGGGAGCATAACACCCGAAGGTTAGACGCTTCCTCTTTCATATAGTTCTTTTTTAATCGTGGCATTGTTGTCATTGATCCACTCATGCATGGATTACCACAATGTACCTTTGGTTTTACCACGGTTGAGACTAAGATGATATCTAAAGAGGTGCACTTGACCTTGGGCACTACTAGCCCCTACTTAGGTCTACTAGTATGTATATGTATCTACGTGCTTGTGCACATATATACTTGTGTGCGTATGTATAGATGAGTGAGTATGGGACAAAAGATAAATCTCATATTGCTCTTTGTAATGTAGATGTCAGACGAGAGAACAACTCGTGGGGAGCAGTCAGTTGGCTCTTCTTTTGGTTGGTTCACATCCAGGTGGGCTCCCACCCGGGGTGGACATCGCCTCTAGTGGACCCGAGTTTTGAGTCGGTGCGAATAAGAAAATAAATAAAGAATATTTTTGCATAGTTAACCATAAACCATGAGTGTCATAGGTTTATTTTTGTTATTTGTAGACATGGCCATCCTACACCTACTCTTCTCAGATTCCTCCACTGGTTGTAGATCTAGACCTACAGCGGGCTATCACTTTGCGAGAGCAGTACCTCCGTTCGACGGAGGATTTGTTTGGCCGCTACACTCCGCAACAGCTTGTGACCTACGGCCTTTCTCCGCAGACTATACAATGGGGGAGTTAGGGAGGGAATCCTTACTACAGAGCCTCGCACCGACGACACCTCACTCTATAGTCCCTTCCTATCGTCCTACTCCCATTCCATCGCAGGGTCCTACTCCCCTTGCATCGCAGGGTCCCACTCCCATGACATCACAGGGTCCTACGCCACTCCAATCCACTTCTGCTTCGCCAGAACATCGTCAACGGACTTCCTCTGGCAACGCATGTCGACGCTCGTCTCAGGGCAGCGAGCGCCGACAGAGACGAAGCGACGATGGATCTTGTGGTTTCGCATGTTTTTGGTAGTGGCGGGGGAACGGAGTTCCCACATTTAGAGCGTGCCGTCCCTGACGCAAAGGACGAGGATACTAAGGCACCCATGCCACACACGCGTGGGTGCTACTACAGGGTTAAATATGGCAGGGAGATGGACTTCGGCACAGCACACGGCAGGGCATTTGGATGCCATCTACAAATTCCTATACATTCAACGTATAAGAACTGTTTTATAAAGCTTAGAGACCAACTGTCCGATCATGCACAAGAACATTGAGGACACTCTAATAGCTAGATTTTCAAACTCCTCTTCAAACGCTAGGTTGGAGGGCTACGTTAAACAAGCAGTCCAGTGTGCAGCGCACAACACCCAACCAGGTCAGAGATCCAGACAGGAGTTACTGTGGTGGAAACATGGCAGACGTGGAGTCAGAGTGGACAATTCAAGAAAAGAGCGATCAAGCTGCGATGAGCTCATCATACAAACAACAACACGAGGCTCGCGCAAGACAAACTCCCATGCACTATGGCTCAGGAGGCAAGGAAGCTTGGAAGGATAAATATGTTAGATTAATTGAATTATAACGTCGATCGGTGATTATAAAGCTTGTACTTGATGATTTTGATTGCTAACTTAGGAAAATATCACTCTCTTTCGATCAACTAGAGAGATGATCAAGTATCAAGAGCGACATACAGAATTTGATAGTTGGCGATGGTTGTTCGAAAACAACCACATCTTTCGCCAGTAATTCGACGCGGCGGTTGGATCACTACAAGTGGTAAGTTTAAACAAGTAATTTTGTATCAATTGTTTTGAGTTGTTGACAATTGTTTAATTTGGTTTGGGTATCTGTAGAGTAAAAGTAATCAAACATACGTGCCTCTCGACGATGACACGATAGAGGAGGATTAGATAGAAAAATATTTTGTCCAAACTTTCGTAAAGTCACAATGTGGCACAATGTATATACAACTATTTACTTTGTATTGTAACTTTTTTAAATAGTTGACCTTCTGCAAACTGTCAAGGTAAAGTAAATTCAATTTCAATTCTTTGGTATTTTCTATACTCTTCCCAAAAACAATTGATGGTTCATTCTTTTATGCAGGTAAAAAATAAAGCTGCTCATTTGGGCCACCCAAAATTGGGTGGCCCAAATAAGCACCTCTATTTTTTAATTGGCGCGTAGCGGCAATAAGCGCGGTAATAGATGCGGCAACTAGCCCGGTAATAGCAGCGAGTATATTGCCGCGACTATTATCATACTGAGAAACCACTACCGCGTCCATAGCCGTGGTTATTGCTGCCCCCGTAATTTTTCTCTCTCCTTTTTTCTCTGTTTTTTTGCGGCAATGCTAGCGGGAGCTTGCCGTCATCGGCGCACCGGCCCCAGACACAGTCCACCATCACTAATCGCCTATAGAGCCCGTGAGCTGCCCCGAGCACACCGAGTCTCGCAAGACTCGAAAACGGCCTGAAAGAAGACAAGCCCATCGGCGAAGGGTAGCCTCTGTACTCCGTCGAGGGGGATGGCATCACGATGCCACGAGGGCTGCGGGGAACTCGTTACCTCATCTCACCCATCCCATGCTCCGCGATCGGCCCCCGTTTTCGTCTCAAGTGAGCACCACTACCCTTATAGTTGCACACAATTCGGCGTGGGCCGGCGAAACCCCCAAGCACCCGGGCAACCTAAACAGAAATCCCAAGTGGGGAGGCACCCCCGACAGCAGGGAGGGAGAGAGACTGCCGTGAACCCTACAATGCTAGAAAAAACCCCATGATGCTGGTAAAAACCCCACGATTTCAGATCGTGGGGTTCACAAACAAGTTGGGGCGACGATCGAGGGGCTGAGAGTGCATGCGTCAACCCGGGGGGGAACACCAGGGACCTTTGTGGCATCAAACCACAAAGCAAAGCGGGAAGCGCCGACGTGGACATCATTTGCCCTCGTGGGGGTACGGGCCCTCGTCGACCAACAGAGCGATGGCGTGCATCGATCGAGGGCGACCCCAGGGACGTCTACATCGACGCCCTCGCCTCGCGGGGGTGCACCGGCCGCTGTCAGCGGGCCGATCGACATCGTGCACCGAGGGGGCCAACCTTGGGGCATCGACATTCCTCGCCTCGCGGGGATTGACGACGCACTCTGAGGGGGGGGAACCATGGGACATTGACGTCCCTCGCCTTGAAGGCGTACACAGGCGTCGTTCGTGGGCCGATCAACGGTGCGCACCGAGGGGGCAACCATGGGGCGTCAACATCCCTCGCCTCACGGGGGCCACACGGGCCGCCGTCGACGGGTCGATCGACCACGCACCCCGAGTGGGGGCAACCGCGGGGCGTCGACGTCCTTCGCCTCGCGGGGGTACAAGGGCCGCCGTCGACGAGCGGATCGATGACGCGCACCAAGGGGGGGCAATGTCATAAAATCTAATATCTAATATCTAGTATCTAACCAACCCAAATGATTTTCTCATATTAAATTAATCACTTAATGTGGGAGAATAAACGGGAACAAGTATTAAGATATAGACATGTGCTTATAGATCTATCTCAACACGGGGCCAATGGTAAAGGGGCCCAAATGAGAGATGGTCTATCAAAGAGCAAGGCTAACTAATGGAGCATAAGATATTAGGGTTAGCTTCATTGAAGACCTCCAATAATGTGTGTAAAAGGCCTTTGACCTTAGGTAAGCTAGGGTTCAGCTTGAGGCGCGGGAACCCAACCTAGCTCGAGCTGCTTATCATGCTTGATGACTAAGGTGCTTGAGGTGCTTGAGATGCTTGAGGTGCTTAATTATTGAGCTGCTTCAGGTGCTTGACATGCTTGAGATGCTAGGGTTTCACTTAAGGTGAGAACCTAGCCCAAGCTTAAAGTGCTTAACGGCCAAGCTTGTGGTGGGAACTGGGACCTATTTATGAGGGGCTTGAGGTGTCAAAAATTAAAATATTTAATCCCTACAAGGAGGGGGAGAGCCCTACATGAGGAGGGATGAGAGAGAACACCCACACACTCACACAAGGCATGCATGGTACAAAGAAAGCAAAAGGGACACTTGTGAAGTTCTTCCTCATGTTGCCCTCATGGTGTGCCTGAAGCCTGTTGGTTGGCCACCCAAGGGGTCCAATAATAATTTAGGAGATTTAATTAAATGGTTTAGCATTTATCTAGCCCTCTCTCTCAAAGGGGAAAAGGGGGCACTTGTCTCAAGGCTACCCTTGCTACTTGTAATGCCTCCTGCTTGTGATTGGCTAGGCCTGGAGGGGTCCAATGAGCTTCAAGCATGAGCTACAAGGGGGGGTCGACCCAAGCAAGCTAGGGGGTTGCTTAGGGGGTATACTCACCCACACAAACTCACAAACCCTCTCATTGTGTGCTATGCAAAGTGCAAGAGCTCCCTCTCCTTCTCCAAGAAAGTAGAGGTTGAGAGCCTACACCAACACTCTTGGATATGGAGTGCAAATCCAACCAAGAGCCATGCTTCAACGCTTAAGCTTTCCATCTCCTTCTTCTTTATTACTATGCTATTATGTATGCTAGCAACAAGAGTTATGATTATCCGGTCCTCAACTGTTGTCATGTTCTCTAAATTCTCTCTCTTGCAAAATTATTGTTCATGCCAAGTTAACTAACTGCTATGATTATGTGGCTATCTTCAATTATGTTCACCTGCTATGCTCACAAAGTCATTTCTCAAAAGTACTCTCATTAATTTCCGCTACTCTCAAATTAAATAGGCCAATTCCATTACATTAGTATCAGAGCATTCGGTTTCTCTTTTCTTGCTTAAGAAGACAGGTCCTTAAGTAGCGTATAAATAGTTGATGTTGTTAATTATATTAGGGTAAGTGGAACATGGATCTATTATCGGTTTTATTGAGCCCACTATGTGGGGGATGGTGCACACCTTGGGAGCTTTGGACTTAATAATGGAGTCTTTTTAGACTTGCCTATGGCCTTACCATTATTGAGCCATAAGAATTCTGAAAGGAGCTAGCCCTCGCCAACTCTGCTATGTTAGACCTACTCCTCTACTCTCTATATTAACCACTTTGTGCCGTGGGTGTAGATACTTAAGAGCCGATTTTCAAAGGCTAAGAGGAGTGGAAACTAAGGTTTTGAATTGCCAAATCATACACTAAGTACATACATAAATTTTGTTAACATGGCTGACAATAATCAAGAGAGTAGAATGAACATTGATAGCTTTGATTTTGCACATGAAGGTGCTAATGATGATGCTCCCATGTTTGTGAATTATCTCGTCACTAGGTTGGAGCAAGCTATGGGAAACCCTTATTTGCAAGCCGAAGTTACTCAACAACTTTGTGCTTATGGAATTTCCCTTCCTCTCCAAGAGGAGAGAGAGGTTAGGAGGCCTCTTGAAGAGACCCCCAAAAGAAGACTCTCTCCCATTCGAGAGGAGGAATTCAAAGACCAAGAAAGCAATGAAAGTTTAAGTTCCTCTGAAGATGTGGCTCCACGAAGACAGCGGTCTAGACAATCGCCCACTCCTCCCAAGAGGAAAAGACCAACACATAGTCCTTCTCCTCATCACTCTGAAATGCAAGAGAGGAAACAAGGAAGAAAAGGGCTCGGAAGAGGTCACCCTCTTCTCCTTCTTCTTCACCTTCCTCCTCTTCCAATGAAAGTTATGGCTATTCTCCTAGAGAATACAAGAGGGGAGGACATCGTAAATCATTTCCTGCATGGCGAAGGTCACAAAAGCTAAAGAAGTTCAAGGAGGGAGCAAAGAGTATCTCTTTTCTCACCTATGATGGCACCTTCGGTGCTACTGACAAAGTGTTGGCCTTCATCCAACAATTTGATGCATCCTTTGGAGATGAGGGCTTCACAAAGTCCTCCAAGCTACGCCATGTAGCTATGCACTTCCAAAAATCAGCTCGTCAATGGTGGGCTAGCCTTCGTGGCAATGGTAAAGCCCCAAATACATGGAAAACTCTAGGAGTTTCCATCATGAAGCAATTCCTTGCAAGCGATGCAAAGGACAAAGTGCTTACCGAATGGCGCAGCTTGAAGCTCCTCTTCCATGAGTCTATCCACAAATATGTACACAAGTTTTAGGATTTACATATCAAGGCAGCAATTCTGTGCGGGATTACCTGAAGAGATGGTTGAATACATCAACTCTCAACTGCCTGGTACTATTAGCGAAGTAATCCATCACACCATGGTTGCTTCACGCATCAATTTCCATCAAGGGGCTAGACGTAATGTCAAGCCCATGGAAAACAAAGACAAAAATGATGCAAAGGGGAAAACCAATGTTCAAAATACTTCCCAAGTCAATTCCAACAACAACAACAATCGGACCAAGGAGAAGGGAGTTTACAAAGGTAAAAACAAACTCTCCCCTGAAGAGCTTGAGGATTTTCGCAAGTGTTGGGTTCAAGCCCATGTTTGTTAGCCCATGAGAACATGGCTCAAAGCATACAGCTATAGGCCATCAAATAAGTTCAGTTTGCATGAAGAGAAAGGAGTGGTTGCTATCATCTTTCAAAAGCTATGTAAAGACCCTTTCATTAAAAGAAAAGAGAGTAGCGTGTTTTTCCTTCTTCAAGCTGTGTCGATCTCTCTCTCTCTCTCTCTCTCTCTCTCTCTCTCTCTCTCTCTCTCTCTCTCTCTCTCATATCTCTGCACGCTCCTTCTAGCCATGGTGATTCTTAGTCTCCACCCCCCATAGCAGCCCTCGTTCCAACAACTGGTATCAGAGCGCGGTAGCTCCTCGGCAGTTCGGTGCTCGCTACAGTAGGTGGTTCGTGTAGTAAGCCGACAAATCGGGCCTCTCAAAACGCTGCTAGCAAGCGGAAATTCCCAGGCTGATTGGCGAACCCAGAGCCTTCACAAGGTGCTGCTCTAGGAGTTACACAGAGCGACAAGCTCTCAGGCTGGAAGGAAGACTAACAAACGGACGTAGCCAGGCCCGTGAGCAGTAAAGGCAGCGCTAGCCAAGCCCGTGAGCAATAAAGGCTACCAAAGATCGAGCAAGGTCGACTATAGCACGCAACATAGGGAATCACAGAGGGAAGCAAGCGTGCAGACGAGGCCGAGCATAACCCAATTCTTGTGTATTGGCGCTGGCAAGGCGGGAAAACTCTGCACTGCTGTGTCTCTAAGCTGCAGACTCGTTTTTTTATATATTAAGGATTTGCTTACATCACCCCTATTGAAACTTGGGTTCCCACACAGTGTGATAACTCACACATAAAGCCATTCATACCTTGCAAATGCCGAGCTCGATGCTCCTTCGAGTAGACAGCCCTATGCCTATGCTGTTTGGCCTCTTAGCCCACCTTACAGTTGTGATTCTCAAGCTTGAGTGGATTAAATTGGTCGGTTTGAAGCTACGACTCCATGAACCCTTCCTCCAAGCTCTTGTGACCATGGAAAATCTCTTCATACATGTGTGTAACTTAATCTTAGTGCTAGTGTAGATAAATCTCGAGAAGTCTTCATCACCTCTTAAAGCATGCCTCTTCAATTGGCAGAGATGTCTTCAAACTATTTCAGTTCGCGATGTGTTGAAGGTTGTTTTGGAGTTGTGCTCGAGGCACATGATAAAGCGGAGATTTGGAGCTATGTTGTTTTATATGCAGAATCAACTGTCATGCATGGATGTTCACTTCAAAAATGCGGTATACGACTTCAAATTCAAAGCTCATGCAACACGAAAGGAAAGCTCCTTCAACGGTTTGCTCAAAACACTCAACATATACACAATCCAAAATTTTATTCTTCTTGTTAAGTGTCATAGACTTATGGTTTGTCTTTTGTCAACAAAATTCTCTTTTTCAGTCAAAGCCTCTTTTAGTTTATCTGTTGTCAGTCATGCCATGATAAAAAAATTGTACGGGATATAGACACTGCCACCACACAGATAAGTGGTAAGACCTCCCAATTTTTGTCAGTTCTCAACCTGTTTTGATCGCTTCTCATGAGGTTACCGGGTACACCTTAAACCCAAGGTTTGGCAGTGAACCAAAAACTCCAATACTTTTGGTAGCTAATTTTTTGACCTACACCCTATCTGTTCAAGGGGGGGTTACTGATCTAGCACCAGGTTATGGGTAAACCAAAAATCCTTGGTTGTGAGAGAACCTAAAATTCCCGGTTGCCGAGTATACCAAAAACTCGAGGTATCATGAGAGGGTCTGTCCAGTTCGGGCTTGAGGGGGGGATTGTTGGGTTCAAGTCCATGTTTGTTAGCCCATGAGAACGTGGCTCAACGCATACAACTATAGGCCATCAAATAAGTTCAGTTTGCATGAAGAGAAAGGAGTGGTTGCTATCATCTTTCAAAAGCTATGTAAAGACCCTTTCATTAATAGAAAAGAGAGTAGCGTGTTTTTCCTTCTTCAAGCTGTGTCGAGATCTCTCTCTCTCTCTCTCATATCTCTGCACGCTCCTTCTAGCCATGGTGATTCTTAGTCTCCACCCCCATAGAAGCCCTCGTTCCAACAGCAAGGACCATAAGTGTTTCAAGTGTGCGGAGCAAGGACATGGCTATCGTTCTTGCCCCAGGAAGAACACTCGCAATGAGACTCCTAGGGCTTCCACCATCGAAGCTCCAAAAGAGGATGCTCATTGCAAAGGATCATCACTTTCCTATGCTTTGGGAAAGGTAAGAGAGCAGGATGCCTTCATCTTGTTTGACCCGGGCTCTACTCTCAACTTCATATCAACGGAGTTGGCCACCAAGTTGGGCATTCAAGCTTTTGAGATGGGAGATATAGTAGTGGTTGATGCAACTTTCAAGGGACAACAAGCCTCCCTTACTCCTTTGATTGGGAAGTTGAGGCTTCATGTACAAAGCTATGTCGACAAAGAAGACTTTTTCATCTCTCCTCTCCAACATGAGGATGTTATCCTAGGGGCACCATGGTTTGATCTCATGGCTGCCAACATGAAGTTCCCTGAAAGGAGAATCTACTTCACCTACAGGAGAAAGAACATGTATTGATAGCCGTTTTTTGGCTTTCCATAATTGCCATAGTAAGCTACCTCACCCTATCAAATCACTCAAACATTTTGGTTATCCCTACCATTTCACTGTACATAGGCGTGTGTGAGCTAGGGGACTTTTCCCATATCTTCTTAAAAACCCTCAATTAGCTAGTCACTGGGCTAGTTGAGCCAAAAAAATAGAAGTATATTATGACCCATTTGTGTGTAAATATTTTATTGTATATAGGGCCTAAATAAAAGGATTTTTCATAATTATTTTGGTATTTATTTAAATATTTATACTTAGGTGTGTGTTATTTATGCTATGTACATTGACTCACCATTACCATATTTTTTCTTACCATTTTTCATACTCTTTATTCCATATAAAAATAATTTCATGCAAGCTTCTTGGAGGTATTCAAAAGAATCATCCAAAGAAGGACCTCTTAAGGACTTTGTGCAGTGGAAAAAACAGTCAGTTTTGCTGAATTTTAAAAGATCACATGCTCCCCGAATTTGAAAAGGTGATACAAACAAAAGTTGTAGCTCGTGAGCTGAACGTTTACCTCAAATTTTTTCATATTTTTTTGAGCTATGAGCTGTGAGCTATGATTTTATTGATGGACCCCAGTTATCCCATGCTATGCATCCACACTCCCTCTTCCATTTTTCATTTTCCTCTTTCACACACACTTCTCCACTCATCATCCCCACCTCTCTCACCACTCCTCTCTACACCCTACTCACCTTCTTCTCAACCTTGAAGAATAAGAGAAACCATGGTGAACTCATGTCTCCTACACACACTTCCATTCCAAAATTGACCACCTAGTCTCATTTTTTCTCTTCCATATTACCCATATCTATAAAAAAAACCACAAAATTCAGCCTCTTCTCTTGAAAGACAGCATCATGGTGATTGATTACTCATATTCAATTACCTTGGCTCCCAAAGGAAGATCAAGAGTGGAAAAAACGTACCGTCAAAGCTAGTGGACCGTCAACAAGCGTCAAAATTGACCCTACTCAAGACACTTGGAGCATCAACATTGTAAGAAATCCATGTTTTCTTACCTACTAAGAGTTTTTTCTTCCTTATTTGTATCCTACATGGATACTCCCATTGTAAATATCCAAATATTCCATTTGTAAATCAATAAAAATACTAACTCTACTAATTTACTAACACTAACCTACTATGAAAAGTCCTATCACCTCCACTTCTCTCTTCTCTCTCTTCTTCATCTATCCACACCAACTTCTTGATAATTCCAAGAAAAAGAAATTAGATAAGTGCTGAAAATCTAACCCAACCATGGTTAGAGGAGTAACCCTAGCCCTCAAAATTGCTATAAAAGGAGGGTGGAGCTAGCACAAAAAGGCGGAGCCATAAGCAAGAGCACTATGCTATAGCGTGAGAAGCCAAGCTCAACCTCTTTAGAATGAGCTCCTGAGTAGAAGCTCATTGTCTTATGCATATGCATGTGTTGTATTAGGGGTGATTAGCAAAGTAACTCTATGCCATTGTAAGAGAGAGTGATCATTCAATTGAGAGTAGGAAATCTATCATTTCTCCTACTAGTGTAAGCCCAACATTTGTTGAATCAAGGAGGGTGGATTTGGACTAAGCTTGGATACTTTGTCTCTCTTCCAACGTGAAGTACTGGACAACAATGATGTGTAAGTGTCTTGGTGTTTTTTAAGTTCTTGATAGCTTGTCTTTCTTGAAGGTACTTGAATGTGCAATATAACCTCGGCTCAACTTTCCATGAAGGTACTATGCTGACCTACTCATCAGCAACAACCAAGTCCTTGACTTGATATGGTTTCTTGCCAGTAGCCAACCGCATCAAAACTGATGATTAAGGTTGATAACTTGAGAATAACAGGCAGAGACTAAAACTAGCCGTAGCATGCCTTTCATCATTATGAAGCAAACTCCAAACTAGAAAGGTAACCGATCCAGTTGTTTCACTTCTTGCTAACGTATGCACTTAGCATATCCTTTAGCGTGATTTAACGTATGCACTTTGCATATCCTTTAGTACTAAATAGAATGCTTGTAAACTGCCCATCCTACACGGGATGAATAGCAGCAGTAAGAGTGAGGTGCTTTCCCCCAACCACTTACAGAAAGTCGCCCACGACTGACGACAAACTATGACTCAATTATTGAGTATCCAGCCATATACTCGATATGGAATGGAGACAACCAACTAGGTTGAAAGAAAATTGGAGTTTCAAATAGCCAATTACGACCACCCATACTCAACCATCACCTTGTATGGCAGGGTGTAAACTCATACTAAATCTGCAAGAGAGATTGCACGGGACGTGCAAAAAATGGCAGAAACAATAATGTCCATGAATTTGCATGCCGTTCCGAATAAATTTGTGTTAAACACTAGGGCCCATAACACTTAGTGTGCATGCATTTAACACAAATATATCCGAAACGCAATTCCATGACGAGACTTTGGACCATAATAGCATGTGACAACCCGATCACACCTAGGTACCAACCATGAGACATTCTCATGTGCATAGCATACTTAGCTATATGTAGAAACAACCCTCTGTTAAGGTGGTTTCACAGCACTTGTAATGGTAACAAGTTTGTACTTAGTACTTGACAATTTTTGGCCACTGAAATTGCTCCTGATACTGTGTGCTCAAAATGGTCGAATCCATGGATGCGACTAGCACCTAGGGACTTCTTTGTGACACATTGTTAGATAGTTGGCGCCAGTGTCAGTCCCAGAGACTCATATTCTCCACATGTGGAATATGTCTCAAACAAGGGTATCAAGAAAAGAGACATCCATCAAGTACGAGTTGGTACTTGTGTGTGGAGGTAACTACAAACACTCTGCGACAAGAGTGAGAGGTACCCTCATCGATTCGAGTGTCGCACCAAAACATGTTGTGCTTACAGAACACCCAAAAGGTCCGGAATGGCGAGACTCTTGCTTGGCCATTAACATCAATGGGGACTTTCACTGGGTAGATCTGTTCAAGCTGAAGAACAATCATCGAAGAAATGTAAGCATTGGGATCTTACCCTAGGTCTGGCAATGGCTCTTAGCCTGTGTGGCTCATAGCCCTTATGCCAATAACAAATTAGTATTCAATCGAGGAACCGATAAAGATGAAATGGAGTGGCGGCTTAGCCACTTACTAGCTAAGAGTTAAAGAGCACCTTGGCTCAGGCGGACTCACTAGCCAAACATGTAGCAAAATATTCTTAAGAGTTTGCATTATTCTTCTAGAGAAATAAGAAAGAGAGAAAAGAAGAGCATGCTGGGCTGAGGAACTTTTCTTGAACGACTAGGACGTGTCTAGTTGATTGCCATGCTCGTGTGCATCTTATGACGAACGTGCAACTTATCCTATAAGCATGCAATGGTTTTCTGTTATGACTCTCTCATCGAGAGAGGTAACAGGAAAACACAAACAAGTCACAAAGTGACCCACTTACCGTATATGTGGTTGTGACAACCCAAAAATCATGGTAAACAATCCAGAACTTATCTTGTCCGTTACAAAGTATCTGGTGTTATAGCGGAAACGTGTTTCATGAGGCGGTAGAAGTGAATCCACCTAGCTAGCATGCCGTGCATACAGAATTTGAAGCCCTTGGCAAAAAAGTGGTGGCCTCAAACGTGAGAGCCAAAATCGTAACAGCCTTGCACAATCTAAGCTGGTCGGGATTCTGTGAGCTAATATTCCCTATTTTGCCAATCCTTCAAACTTGTGTGCCACTCACTGCCTTTGATGCCAAGTCATGGGGCAGTATCTTGGTACAAGGAAGAAGCCTTGCTTCGTATAAAATTGTCAAAGCACTTTGCTTTGTACAATGACAGTAATTGCCAAGTTAAGTGTAAACATGGAAAAAAAAAAGAAAAATTTAAACTTGGCAAACCTGGTCGTTGTTGCTGCAACCAGTTCTCATGAAATTTGGAAGGAAAAACTCATTCCAAAACGGCTCATAGCCATATCTGCACAGACGCCCTCGTATAGCGTATACACCTGTCTGGTACATGATGAAATAACCTACAATAGGAAATAACTTGCAATAGGAAATAACTTGCAAAAACATTGCCTATTCCTTCCCAATTGTGTATGCTCATAGCTTATGCCAACAGTGGGAATCTTCAATGGTAGATGCCCAAATTGAAGCCGTGCTTCACATAATTACTTTTGTTCGCATAGCCAACAGATGCTTCTGCTAGGTGTTAGTGCCATTACCCGTGACAAGGTACATGATGTGTGCGATGATGCATAGGTATAAACTCCATGATTCACCATTTAGGATTGTCTCCATCGACTGACGTGCGGAAATAATTTGCGGAAGAGCCATGCCCTAGAAAATTTGGAACCGCAAACTCAAAGATGGAGAAAGAAAGACTCCTGTCAATCTGCCTGAACTTCAAAGCGCTGGCCATGTCGATCTCCCTGAGATACTAGACCTTGACATTGCCATAGCAAGCAATCACAGCTGAATCAAAAATGGAAAATAACTGCATACCTCATGAATTGCATGACGATTTGGAGTATCATGGTGACGATATCTCTGGCCGCATGCATGAACACGCATACCAAGATATGGCGTGCCTTGACGACGTGCTTCCATGCCGTCATAACTTACCCGCACAACTGTTTCTGTCATCGAGCATGTTGTGGATTCTCCTTCAAGCATGAGGAAAGTATACTTCGATCCCCCTTGTTTAGGGCAGATACGACCTTGTCGTATCCGACTTTGTATGCCAATGGCGAGTCCAAACATGTATGGGGTGCACATCGTAGTGCTCACTGATGCCGACCCGCCTTGTCGTTGCCTTTCACTTTGCATGATTAGATACTTACGTCGACTTGCCTCACCGGCTGTGTTGTCAAATATCCATTGATGATGATCTTGGAGTCACGGTGAATTATGTGGAATTATATAAATTGCGGTTTCCAATGACTTTGACTCCCTTTGCATGCCAAAGTTGCAAGTTGTGCCGTACCAACTATATTGCTGTCGAGAAAATATCTCTTGCTGCATCTTTCCCTTGCGAATGCCCTTCGCCATGCAGGTCATGTGACAGGCCGCTTGGGTTGTCCTTGGGTGGCCCATGGGCACCCTAGTGCGCCCAATAATGGGAAAAAAGAAAAAAAACAAGCTTGGCGATGGCAGCAAGCGGCCGCGTGCGCAGATGCTGAGTTAGGAGGCAGAGCGCGCCACAGTCCTTGGCGGGGCTCGCCACAGAAGTGGGATTTGCTCCCCAGCCCGGTGCGCTCCCGTCAAGGAAAATAGCAGGCAATTCCGAGTAGGTTGAAATGCTTCTCTTTCCCGAGTTGGGGATCCTGCACACGCGAGGCTTCGGCTGCTTCCTCCCCTATCACAGCCTTCATGCAAAATCCTTCATGCTTTGCACGCCATGTTTCTTCATGCACGACCTCCCATCTCGAGAGAGCTAGCAAGGAGAGATCCACTCCTGAGAGAGAGAGCTCCATGCCTGCTCCTCCTCCATGGCTCCACCTTCCCCCTTCCTCTCAACCTTGCTTTGATACCAAGGTAAGACCGCGGGGGACTAGACCATGCAACTCTCCACCCAACCGTGCCATATATAGACTCCTAGCCCCTAAATATAGCGCCCCTTGACCGCATGTCCGTCCTGGCCCTTGGCCGGGGTCTGTGACCCCCCTTAGGGTAGGGCCCTGCCCGTAGGACCCGTGTCCTGACATTACTCCCCTGAGGACAGCGGGTAGACAGACATGGGAATAACCTCCCAACCATCCTATATATAGGCCCCTAGCCCTCTTCCATATATAGACCCCTTTACTACATGTGTGTCCGACACATTGCCCGGGCCGTGCCCGTCTAGTCCTACCCTTGGCATGACATTACTCTCCCCTTGGAGAAGCGTTTTCGTCCTCGAAAACACAAGTGGTGGTATCTTCATAAGAACACTAATGTTTTCCACCGTGGCATCCCTCATGGATCCAACGGTTCGTTGAATCAGAACCCGGTTCATTGGGAGGTTCAATGAAATCAAAAGTAACATCTTGATTTTCTACATTGTTGTCCCTGTGCAACCGTCTTGGTTAACCGACTCATAATCAAAAGAGCGTGAAGGCTCCATTTAGAACTCACTTGAGAATGCTAAACGAGTTATCACAACTAAGAGGTTTTTAAATGCATACCCAGGTTTCAGACTTTGTGAAGCTACTGCAATGTGCAATATAACCTCGGCTCATCTTTCCATGAAAGTACTATGCTGACATACTCATCAGCAGCAACCAAGTCCTTGACTTGCGGTGGTTTCTTGCCAATAGTCAACCTCATCCAAACTGATGATTAAGGTTGATAACTTGAGAATAACAAATAGAGACTAGAACTAGCCGTAACATGCTTTTCATGATATGAAGAAAACTCCAAACCAGAAAGGTAACCGATCTAGTTGTTTCACTTCTTGCTAACGTATGCACTTAGCATATCCTTTAGCGTGCTTTACTAACGTATGCACTTTGCATATCCTTTAGTACTAAATAGAATGCTTGTAAGCTGCCCATCCTACACGGGATGAATAGCAACAGTAAGAGTGAGGTGCTTTCCCCCAACCACTTACAGACAGTTGTTGCAAGTGGCCATAGCATGGTCTCAAGAGAAGAGGAGGAAGCAACCTTTGAAGCGGTAGCCAAGAAACTGAAAACGAAACAGCAGTGGGTGGCAGCAATTCTTCAAGGCCACCCTCATCAGTATGTGCGGCCCTAATCGAGAATCAGATGTTGTGCTGCAGGTCTCCCTAAGAGCTCACATGCGACTGCTGATGAAGGGCATCGCTTGCTCTAAGTATCAAAAGAGCCATGGATGTAAAAGGTGAAGCAACCTGCAGAATCAAGGAGCCCAAGAGTCTGCATGCAGGAAACCGATAGACCATGCAGGTCATGTCGTATGCATGGCTACCACCAGCAATGTGGCTGCAAAGAGAACATACCAATGTAAGACCGCGCGGGACTGGACCATGGAACTCTCCACCCAACCGTGCCATATATAGACTCCTAGCCCCTAAATATAGCGCCCCTTGACCGCATGTCCGTCCTGGCCCTTGGCCGGGGTCCATGAGCCCCCTTAAGGTAGGGCCCTGGCCGTAGGACCCGTGTCCTGACAGTAGAGACGTACTTCTATTGGCCTACCATGAAAGTGGACATACAAGAGTATGTTTCAAAATTTGTAGTATGCCAAAAGACCAAGTATGATAGAGGGAAGCAATCTGGATTACTCCAGCCATTGCCTATCCCAATTTCACCATGGGAGAGTATATCCATGGATTTCATCTTTGGATTACCCAAGTCTATCCATGGGAATACATGTATATGGACAATAGTTGACAGGTTTAGCAAGCAAGCACATTTTATTCCTATCAAAAAGACTATTAAGGCATATCAAATGGCAACTCTCTTCATATCTCAGATTTTCAAGCACCATGGATTACCCACATCCATCCTGTCAGATAGAGATCCTAGAATGACCAGTAATTTTTGGAAAGGTCTCTTTGAAAATGTAGGAACAAGATTGAATTTCTCTTCGGCCTATCACCCACAAACGAATGGCCAAAGTGAGATAGCCAATCTTACGATACTCGATCTACTCAAGACTTATGTTATCGAAGTAGATCAATGCTGACAATGGGAAAAGTATTTACCTCTTGTAGAGTATGCCTACAATAATATTGTACATACTTCTACGGGAAAAGCACCTTTTGAGATCATTGAGAGACCTAAAAGTCCCTTGCTACTCAAAGAACATGGGAAGATCTTCGCCGTCGATGAGTATAGCCGTGACCTACAAGAATCTTTTCAAACGATTAGGGAGGCTATATCCATCTCTCAACAAAGGCAAAAAGCTTTTGTTGATAAGCGCAGAAGAGCCTTAATGTTCAAAGAAAATGATTGGGTCTTACGCAAGTTTCCTAAGGCTCGATTAAGGCAAACGACGGGCAAAAATCCTATGGGCCATCAAAAGTATTATGCTAAACTAGCAAAAAGATACTATGGTCCTTTCCAAATCTTGAAGCCCATCAATGAGACGGCTTATCAACTGAGGTTGCCCAACCATTGGCTCATACACAATGCCTTTCATGTAAGCCTACTTAACCCCTACAAAGGAGAGCCACCAACTGAACCAATTATTGAAGACCCTCCCAAAGTTGAAGACCAAGAAGAGGTGCTACAACCCGAAGCTTTCCTTTGGCATGAAGACAAGGTACTACGACATGGTAAGATTATCCAACGGTATCTTATTAAGTTCAAAAATCATCCTTTTAAAGATGCTAGATGGATGCAAGGAATACACCTTAAGGATAGTATGAACCTTGTCAATGCTTACAATGCTACATTAGAGTAAGCAAATTTACAAATTTCTTTTAAATGACTCGTGTTTTTGTCTTATTGGACTAGTCCTCTTTTTAATTGTGCACAAATTTAACTAGTATGCATGCTTAGAATCATGTTTGTGATGACGATGTCTCTCAAACACCAAGTAGAATTTGTCACTTTACTTTGGGAGAATGAAATGGACTAAAGAGCAAACATGCTTGCAGCAGCTATGTCTCCCAAGCACCAAATGGATTATTCATCCATCTTGGAAAGATGTCGTAGGGTTAAAAGGGATTCTCTACCCGCTAAGTGAAATTGACTAATGACTAAGGCTTTATCTCTTCTACCTCATAGTCGAGGACGACTATGATTTCAAGAAAGAGGTAATTTCATAAAATCTAATATCTAATATCTAACCAACCCAAATGATTTTCTCATATTAAATTGATCACTTAATGTGGGAGAATAAACGGGAATAAGTGTTAAGATATAGACATGTGCTTATAGATCTATCTCAACACGGGGCCAACGATAAAGGGGCCCAAATGAGAGATGGTCTATCAAAGAGCAAGGCTAACTAATGGAGCATAAGATATTAGGGTTAGCTTCATTGAAGACCTCCAATAATGTGTGTAAAACGCCTTTGACCTTAGGTAAGCTAGGGCTGAGCTTGAGGCGCGGGAACCCGACCCAGCTCGAGGTGCTTGTCCTACTTGTCACGCTTGATGACTAAGGTGCTTGATGATTGAGGTGCTTGAGATTCTTGAGGTGCTTAATTATTGAGATGCTTGAGGTGCTTGTCATGCTTGAGATGCTAGGGTTTCACTTAAGGTGAGAACCTACTAGCCCAAGCTTAAAGTGCTTAACGGCCAAGCTTGTGGTGGGAACTGGGACCTATGTATGAGGGGCTTGAGGTGTCAAAAAGTCAAATATTCAATCCCTACAAGGAGGGGGCGAGCCCTACATGAGGGGGGATGAGAGAGAACACCCACACACTCACACAAGGCATGCATGGTACAAAGAAAGCAAAAGGGACACTTATCAAGTTCCTCCTCATGTTGCTCTCATGGTGTGCCTGAAGCCTATTGGTTGGCCATCCAATGGGTCCAATAATAATTTAAGAGATTTAATTAAATGATTTAGCATTTATCTAGTCCTCTCTCTCAAAGGGGAAAGGGGGACACTTGTCTCAAGGCTACCCTTGCTGCTTGTAATGCATCCTGCTTGTGATTGGCTAGGCATGGAGGGGTCCAATGAGCTTCAAGCATGAGCTACAAGGGGGGGGGGGGGTCGACCCAAGCAAGCTAGGGGGTTGCTTAGGGGATATACTCACCCGCACACACTCACAAACACTCTCATTGTGTGCTATGCAAAGTGCAAGAGCTCTCTCTCCTTCTCCAAGCAAGTAGAGGTTGAGAGCCTACACCAACACTCTTGGATATGGAATGCAAATCCAACCAAGAGCCATGCTTCAATGCTTAAGGGTGAAAGCATGTTAACCTGTCACGCTTTTTGTGCTAGTTAGCAGTTTCAAGTTAGCACATCTTCGAAAAGTTGGGCGTCCAGTAAATTTTTTACAAATAATATCAAAATTTGTCAGAGGTTGTACATTTGGATTCCTTGTTTCAAGTGCTTTCTATTGATATATCATATGTCATAGATCTTGGAGATGTAGCTCAAGTTATTGTACTAGTTAGCATATGTTAAAATTGTGCTAGTTAGCATTGTCCGGGACATGAAAAAGCATGACAGGTTAACATGCTTTCACCCTTAAGTTTGCCATCTCCTTCTTCTTCATTACTATGCTATTATGTATGCTAGCAACAAGAGTTATGATTAGTGAGGAACTAATTCTTTCTCCTACGAGATGTTTCTTCTTCCTCTTCCCTACCCTCATTCCCTGCTAGCTCTCTCCACCTTCGAAGGTGTTTGAGGTCTTGGGACTGAGGCTTGGGATAGTTAAAGCTTTCTTCAAGTTTATGTTACGTTTGTGATGCATGAAGCTTTCCATCTTCATTGCATCACCTAGGTCATAAGGAACACAAAGATTGTATTGTAACAAGTCTCTCTTAATGGGAGAAATCATAATACAAATGCCTATTGGAGGGGGGACCGGCTCCACATAAATCCGGTCCTCAACTGTTGTCATGTTCTCTAAATTCTCTCTCTTGCAAAAGTATTGTTCGTGCCAAGTTAACTAATTGCTATGATTATGTTGCTATCTTCAATTATGTTAACCCGCTATGCTCACAAAGTCATTTCTCAAAAGTACTCTCATTAATTTCTACTACTCTCAAATTAAATAGGCCAATTCCATTATAGGCAACCATGGGGCGTCGACGTCCCTTGCCTCGCGGGGGTTGTGGGAGGCACACGGGCCACCGTCTACGGGCCGTTCGACGACGGGGGGCAACCGCGGGGCGTCGACATCCCTTGCCTCATGGGATACACGGACCGTTGTCAATGGGCTGATCAAGGACATGCACCAAGGGGAAGCAACCGTGGGGCGTCGACGTCCCTCACCTCACGGGATACACGGGCCGCCATCGGCAAGCCGATCGAGGACGCGCACCGAGGGGGGCGACCGCAGGGCGTCAACGTATCTCGCCTCGCGGGAGTACACGGGCTGCCATTGGCGGGCCGATCGACGACGCGTATTGAGGGCGCAACCACGGGGCGTCGTGACGTCCCTCGTGTGGCAGGGGCCACGGGGGGCACATGGGCCGCATTTGACGGGCCGATCGACGATGCGGACCAAGGGAGGAACCGCGGGGCATCGATTTTTTTTGCCTCGTGGGGCACAAGGGCCATCATCGACGGGCTGATGGACGTCGCGCATAGAGAGGCAACTGTGGGCGTCGACGTGGATGTCCCTCGCCTCGTAAGGTGTGCACGGGCCGGGCGATCGATGACGCGCATCGAGGAAGGGGGAAACCACGGGGCATCCAATGGACCCTCCTCCCCTCGTGGGGTACACGGCAGACCCCAATGCCCCTTGGTGGCATCAAACGGAGCGAGCAAGCACGGGGCGCAAATGTGGACATCCCTCGGGCACGGGCCGTCATCAGTCGACAGCGGTCACATCGACATCTTCATCCTAGGGTGCCGTCGACGAGGGACGAGGCATCGACGGTGCCTCGACAGGATATATAAGGATACAGCTATTGCCAAAATTGCACCTGTTGACTACGACTGCACAGTCATCAACCATGCTAGAAAGATTTAAGATCAGTGTCTTTGCAAATCACAGTCAGGAGGATTGCTGTGAACATCACTGTCTTCTCATCACAGTCAACAACTAGAAATTACTGTCAAGGTATACACACATGGTGCTTCTCTCCTAAGCATTTCTAGTTATTGACTATGAGCTGGCTACACCCTTCAAGTGCTTAATGGCAATTAGGTTTTTTCACCCACTCAATTAGAGACCCTATTATTTCCTATCGTTTAGGTTAGTTCTCTACTTTCCTATATGATCTCTACCAAATTGGCCATTGCAAGGGTCTTCTCAAATACTTTAAGGTTCTTTGCCTTTGATATTCGTTTGAGATAGCGTTAGAAAACAATCTATGTTTCAACTTTGGATTAGCTTTGTTCTTAATCAACTTTGCTCCTAAAATTAGAGCATGCTTGAAGAATAGGGTCTTCCAACTCCTTTGCACACATTTGCACAATTTACCCACGAGGCCCACATTTAGAAAGATGGCTTGGATCTTCAATTGTAGCTTTGCAACTTGCGCACACGTGCACGCCAATCCCTTCAGATTTGATCTTGTTTCTAGTTGGAAAATCCCCCCCCCCCCCCTCCCTCTTCACAAAAAAAAAAAAAAAATCACAAAGAGAAATCTTTATTCCATGGAGAAAATCTTATACAAACACATGAACCAGAGGTGGGGCATTACTTTCACACTCAGTTCTATCTTTCCTCCCCTCATCACTATATCACACGGGCATGCTCAAATGGGATCTATGGTGGAGGAGGAAAACGCGGGGCGCGTCAATCTTGGACCCTCAGATTCGACATTTTCCTCGAGTTTAATAGTTTGACTTGAATTTACTACTCGGCCCACATTTACAATATGACATACTCGAATCACCTATATTTCAATGAACGCATGTGGCCGTAATGGTTAGTGCTCATGGCTTGCAATGGGGAAGTCACGGGTTCAAGACATGGGTGTGAACCGCCCCGAATTTACAAACCTACTTGAATTTACTTTTCTCCCCGAATTTACCAAATGTCCCAAATTTACAAATGTGCATTTGGCGGTCCGAATCACCTCAACCGTCGATCCCATTTGAACCGCCCGTGCGAAATAGTGCGGAGGCTTTCCTCCCTCTTGAAATCCATCGCTTTTGTAACTCAAAATCTTGAGAGCTTTCACTCTCCTCTTCGAGTACCATAGTGGAAACAGTCTCCGGGAGAACACACACACACACACTTGGATTCCAACCTTGGAATCCCTTAAGCAGAGGCCGAGGCCTTCTATGCTTGCACTCTCGTAAAGAGAGATCCTTTCATGCAAAGAGAACACAAGTCAAAGCAAGAAAATTACACAATATCTATACCTGTTGTCACAAAACGAAGAGCATATTTCAACATAAATAGAAAGAAAAGATAATATTCTTGAGCCAGACTTGATGAGAGAAAGAAGAGAGAGAGAAGAGCATCAACACGATATTGGAAGCCAGAAGATGGGCTTCCCCCCTCCCCCCTGGCAGGGTGGGCCATTGTGTGGCACCGCATGTCAGCTGCCCCAAAGGGCGTAGCGCAAGGCCGCGAAAAAGCACTCACTACTACACAGAGTCCCCAAACAACCTGCCAACCCTAGATAGTCCGACACCGAGCAAGGCCGCCGCACGAAAGCACGTCATCGATGCCGGCACCTTGAGGCCCAAAAACATGGGGATACAGGGTCCTCAACATCCCAACAACCGAATGCTGGATCGCCTTCCTGCGGGCACGGCTCCGTGTACCAACACAGGGCCGGTGGGGCTATGACGCTTCGTTGTCCACGTCGTCTTGCGTGCAACAACCATGGCTCGGGCCACGGTGAGGAACGGTGGCCGTTGCCATCGCGATGTCACTGGCTCACCTCGAGCACCTCCCCGTCAAGGGCAATGCACCGCTCCCTCCGGGGGCCAGGCCCGTCGATTCAATAGTCACTTGATTCCAATATTAGGGCACACGAGTTCGTAAACCACCCCTCTGGAAGAATATGTAGTGTTAGAATCAGATGGAACAATCAACCTATCACCATAGTAAATGTTTACGGCCCCTACAACGCAAAGGATAGAGCTACACTGTGGATGCAGCTCGGGGATACGCCGATCGAAGGAGAGTGGCTGATGGTTGGAGATTTCAATATGGTCAAGAAAATCAAGGACAACAGGTTAATCCAGCCTACTGGTTGGCTCAGAAAAGTCTAAATGGCTGAGCTTATGTGAGAAGTGGGCTATGATTGACCTGTGTAAAGTGCGCCCATGGAACATCATGCATGGATTCACCTACACAAGCCTTTAGTATGCCCGCACTGCCTCCGGGCTGGACAGATACTACTGCTCTCATCAAGATGACTGGATCTCATCGATGCTAGAGATGAAGGTAATCTCAACAAAAGGCCTCTCCAATCACATGCCATTACACTTACAACTCAAGAAAGAAAAGGGGGGGGGGGGGGGGGGGGGGGGGGGGGGCAATCCCTGACAGGGGAAAAAAGGTTCTTGTGACACACTTGTTCAAATACCCTTTCTCCAGAAGCATCACCAAGAAAGCGTTGGGAAAGCTCAAGAAAGATGTGGGGATGAATAAACCTAATGCTTGGAATGTATTTTTTCGTAGTGTACAAAAAGCTATCAAAACTTCGGGTCCTCGGGTAAAAAAAGCCAATGAGACACATATCAAACATCTCACAGAGGAGGTAGCGCAATTAGCCTCTAGGAAGGCTGTCGGACTAGCTACCGAAGATGAGCACAAGCAATGGCTTGAAGCTAAATCTCACCTGGCCAACGAACATCTGGAGGAAATCAAGAAGGCGATATTGCTCTCTAGAGAAAATTTCCTTCAACCAGAGCCTTCTAACCAAGCACATTCTTTTAGGGCTCTGAAAGTGAGGAAAAGTTGAGGCCACGTGAAAGTCCTCGATGATGAGAAAGGGAATAAAATATAAAACCAAGATGAGATGGCTGCACTTCTGTTCAAGTATCTCAACCAGATTATCGGCCAACCAATCTCAGGGAGTGCAAGAAGCCCGGACGTCTTTACTTGGAAGTGTTGAAAAGAAGGTTCCCCAGGAGGAAGCCAACCGCATGGAAAAGGCCTTCTCTGAGGAGGAATGCTCAGCAACACTAAAAGATCTTGGCAATGAAAAGTCCCCCAACTGGATGGACTGATGGCTGAACTCTTCAGGGAATTGTGGGATGATCTGAAGGGTCTAGTCACATCGATGGCCAATCTAGTTGTTTCTGAAGAGTCGTTGGATGCAAGTGTTAAGAGAGGGCTTAT
The DNA here is from genome assembly GCF_014529385.1 of Adiantum capillus-veneris. Lineage (NCBI taxonomy): Eukaryota > Viridiplantae > Streptophyta > Polypodiopsida > Polypodiales > Pteridaceae > Adiantum > Adiantum capillus-veneris. Next base: position 59,194,462 of record NC_140931.1, read on the forward strand.
CAAGCCCATCCCCAAACAGATCTGCTGCTCCCAACTTAAACATTGGCGTCCCATTACGATGATGTCAGTAGCATACAAAATTATTTCCAAGGTGATAGCTCTCAGACTTGCCCCCCTCTTGAGTCGGATCATCTCTCCCCATCAACACGGGTTCATTAAAGCATGAGAGGAATGGTAGCAATGATAGGAATAGAGTATGCATCCTTCTCCAAGCAAGAGTGCATCTTGCTACAAATGGACCTTGACAAAGCCTATGATAGGATAGAATGGTCCTATATAGAAGAAGTCGTGGGAGCTCTGGGCTTTGGGCCTCGCCTTTGTCGCCTATACGCACACTTGGCGTTGGCAGCCAATCAGAGCTCATGTTCAATGATACAATTGTGGGCTCTTTGAGGTTAAAAGGTGTATTAAGCAAGGGTGTCCCCTGGCCCCCTTGCTTTCCACCATTGGGTTGCATCCTCTCATTACGATACTCGAAGCCAGTGCTGCACGGGGAGAGATTCAAGGTCTGGCATTGCCAGGCAACAACCAGCTATGGCCAAAATGTTCGCAGATGATTCGCTCCTATTCTTGAAGGCGTGCCCTCAATTTGTCAGGAGATCTTGAGAGATTGTACAAACATTTGCCGTGGCCTCGAGATCCAAGTGCAATATAGAGAAGTCAAGAATAATCTCCTTGTCGGAGAACAACTCTTTTGACCTTGCAGTCTCGACAGGAGAAATTATCTCAAAAGGGAGTGTATTTAGACACCTGGGAGCCCCCGTAGGGGTGGACATAACCCACAATCAAAGATTTCAATGGGTCCTTGAAAAAATAAGCACCAAAATGAGAAGGTGGGAGTTTGTTCTCCTACCCTTCCAAAGCCAGATTAGAGTGATCAATGATTTTATGATTCCGTGTATTGCTTTCCTCATCCCCATGCTCAAGATGGCTAAGTGTAGCTGGAAAGAATTCTTAAAACGAGTGAAAAGGTTTCTTTGGAAGAACAAACTAAAAACCTCCCGGCCATGGCAGTGGGCTAGATGGGATGTAGTTGCTCGCCCGGTAGACCAAGGAGGGCTCGGCATTCTTAACTCTGTATCCCATGCTGAGGCCCTTTGTGCCAAATTTATGGTCTCATTGGCTAAGATTGGGCTATCATGACCAAGGAAATGCTTGATGCAGCAAAACTGGGACCAAAAGGGGGAAAGTGGAAGGGGGTTGTGATGCACGACAAACTTCTGCCCCCAAAGTGGTCTTATCTTAGATTTGGTGGACTCTCAGGGGAGCTGATGAGGAAATGCAAAAGTGCAACTGAGGTTTTGGAATGGGGGGAAGTAACCAGATACTTTAAGAACTCCATTTTGCACTGGTCCCCTTGGCTCTCTAAAATATTGGGGCCGCTGCAAAGCCCTTATTGGATAAAAATGGCCAGAAATGTGAATAGCAAGGGGCTCATTTGACTAGAGAAATTCTGGGATGGCACCAGGAAGTGCTGGAAAATACTGACTCTTTAGTTATCCAATTTCAATTGAATGGCTTTGAGACCTTAATAGTCTACAGGGTGATGAAAGAGCTGGATAAGGTGGTGATGCCAATTTGTGAATCCAACTTTGAATGAGACGCTTGGAGATGGCCCGGGAGTAGCCTCCTTGGGAAACCAGAGTCTAAAGGCACTTACCATGCTTTAATGCACGAGGCTAATTGGTGTAGCCCCCTCAACAAATTATGGAAGAGGCACTA